>NC_143586.1:39884790-40201396 GCF_048544385.1 Mastigoproctus giganteus | reverse complement strand
TTCCACACAACTCGAAGATTTATCCTCGTATTTAAAAGACATTGGTCTCACCCTGCACTCGAACAAGATTGCCCAAATGTCCTTCAGTATGAAAAGACTCAAGACTGCTGTCTGTGTTGTCTTATATGGACATCCTGTTCAGAGATCGCAACAGCACTAGGTAATGATATGGGATGATAAACTCGCCTTTGTTCCTCACCTCTCAGAGGCAAGAAAGAAAACCCTTGGAGGCACTGTGGCGTGTTAAACAGGAACTAACAGGAATATGAAGTTCTAATCTCGTAACACGCTATGTGGAGAGATGTGTTCCCCCATGCCTCCCCTGTATGGTTTTCCGTGCTTGCTGATTATCTCAGGAGGTTCCTGACTATGGAATACTGGATTTTGAGGTGACTAAACCGTTACCTGGGAAAACCGTTTACCACCTCTAGAAGTATCCTTCAGGAAAACCTGGATTGGGTTCCCTGACAACTCATATTAATCAAAACGAACATCTCCACCCTCTCAAAGCTCATCACCAAAAAATAGAAATCCCAAGTATTGCTTCCAGCAGATCTCGCCAAATTACAGCAGATCAGGTCGCCATAGCCAAACTCTAATCCAGCCACCCAGGAACAGGATAAAATCTTTAGACCAGATGTTTCCATCCAACACTATAGGAATGTTCCTCACCCTGGACATAGACTACGACCTATTTTGTGAAGAAAAGGCCTACCGGACCGAAATCGCTTTCGTTTTTCTTAAATAAACATGTGGACGTTTGACTATTATGTATTCCTAATATTTATGTATGTAATATTCCACTAATCCACTACTTACAATGCTTTCACCAAACGCCCTTCCAGCTGAGGTCCCATGGTTTTCTGAAGATGGAAGAGTAAAGCAGTATTTCCGGGATCCGTGCAGTACGCAATGATCATAATCACTGTCCTCCCCATACCGGATACAAAAGTCGCCGTTCCAATTCCATCAATGATGCGAGGGACGTTTATAGGCTTTTTCACTCGTGTTGAGTTGGTCGGTCTCAGGCTTGGATAACAAGGTTTTTTTCCCTCCTGAAGACTCAGGTTTTTCGCACAGCAAAACAAGAAAATTGACCAGAATATATATGCAATTTATCGACATGTTATACATGCGTAGATGAGTTGGTTGTCGAGTGGCTCCGTTACAACTTTTTATTACAGAGTATTTCGGAGAAATTGAGATTTAATCAAAAATGTAGCAGTAAAAATAACCTCATTATTTTTATCGTGGGGGAGGGACTATAATGCCTTTACACCCTTTCTGGAACACAACTTCACTTCTTAGTATCTTCATTAACTGATTGGAGAAATGTATATTAGCAGAATCTTGTTAGAAATGGCTGCAAGATCAACTGCATGCTGAAGATGTGGGTTTTGTAAGATCCTGTTATTTCGGCTCTTCAAACAAAATGAGGCGTCGTCCGAAAAAACGTTACTTCTAGGTCAGTTCTTATTGGCCGTAAACTGCGTGTTCTGTGGTCAATTTGCCTGATTGCTTGAAGAAAAATCCCAGTTTTCGGATCATTCAACCTTCGCTTGTGGTCAAATAACTCAGCCACGTGGTGAAAAGTTTCTCTCGTCATTGATGAGATTCGAATCCTGGCCTTTTCAAACTAATGTGGGGTGAACGGTGATTATAAGCACCTTGCTACCCATCGAGCATGCCGTTCTCGCAATCCTTCGATCATATTTAAAATCTAAGCCTTTCATTTGAATGTTTGATATATTAGAATAGAATGATAGTTTGATAGAAAAGAAGAGGTTGTTTGATAAATAAATTTTATGCAATTAATAAACGGTGTCATCAGGTAGTATACTTTGAAACCAAAAAGATTCCTCACTAGGCCAAAAATCCTCTATTTTAGGTACACTCATTGATAACTGAATTGCAACCATCCCATCCGTCGTGGATTATACAGCATATCTCTCAGTATAAAAAGCCGAACAGCTTTCTACGCTAGGACAGTGGTAATATGCATCTGATCGCGCAAGTTACAGTGATAAAGTAGCAGTTATGGGAGGTAGTGAAGATATCGTGGAGTTTCCAAAGGGTATGATTGTGGGAACTCGTGAGTCGGGTGCTTGCATATCGGAAAAGGGCATGTATTGTCGGTTGCTCATGGCCCACTACAGTTAAGGTGCACGACGAATGGTGTCGAATGGGTCAAACAACTTCTCGCCAACAGAACTGTAAAGGATTACGCAAGGTGGATGTTGGTGCTAAGCGAAGAGGGAAACGCGTTGTACGGGCTCAACAACAGGTCAATGTGCGGCAATTGATATCGCAATACAATATGGGGAACACAAGAACAATATTTCAAATGCCGATGCATCGTCATTTGAAATGTGGTCTGATTTTAATTCACAAGAGCACTAATAAAAACAAAAACCCCCAAACTATTATCTACGCCTAAGACCAACTAACTCAGCCACGGAGTGAAAGAAGCCCATAAAAATTCCTTGTTCGATATCTCCGTCGTGAACTAAGTGAAGGAGCCATTTGCAATAATAGCTTCTAGACATGGTATCGTCGTATCTATTGAGCAACAGTTCTCACTGTTTTCTTGCCGTTTTCTCAGTACCCTTTAACACCCGTTATTTCTATCGCGAAACGCCTAAGAGACACGCAACGAATGTTGCCCAAGTGCACCAACTGCCAGTTTAGATATTTTTTCCTTCTTCAGTCCCCAAAACAAGCAGAAAGAGAACATAAGCAATTTACGACAATATTCTGAAGAAAAATATTTCAACAGCCTTCCCCTTCCTTCTCGTAATTCTTTCGACACGTAAAACCTTGAGAAAAAAAATATTCATTACTTTATGTCCACACCTGCTATTCAACGTCTATTTAATCATATTTTCCCATTTAATACCCAACCACATTTAATGATCCACCGACGCTGTTTGCTCTTAAAACTCATTAAAGATTCTCATAAAAAAAGCAGCAATATATTAATCGTTTGTGCAACAGCATTTTCTGAGTAGCGATGTTCTATTATCGATCCACAAGATCTTTTATTTGACACCCATGCCGTATGGGGGCCTGTTTGCAGGATCTCAAGCTCCTCACAAGCATGAGCAGTATCATTCCAGTAAACGCAATGCAGTCGAAGAACCAAGGTAAGAGTTTTCAAAATTCAGTTAATGATACAGTTATCAGCGTACGTAATAACAGCATCAATGAGAAAGAAGAGATTCACAAATGGACCAGTTGGAAGATGTTATTCGTGGGATTGATTCTATCTGGAATTTACGTAAATATTAAACCAAATGTTGGAAATAAAACTACGTCGATTGTGGTTAGCATTTTAGCAGTCACTGTTTATCTGATTTTGACAATCGACATTCTGATGTTTGTGCAACCTGAAGGAACACAATTTGTTTGGGAAATGTATATGAGGAAGGCTCTCCAATCTTCCGTCGTTTTCTCTACATTCTTCATTTTTTGCAGTAAACGGACCGTGTTCAAGGAACTGTTGCAATCATTTAACCAACGTATGCCATCCATGTTTGGACAAAAAAGCCGCTTAAAACTAAACGTCCTCTTCAACGTAATTAGTGCTTGGGTCTGGTACCTTCTCACACTCGTCTCTTTATTAATATCCATTACTATCGGATTCAGGTGGAATTTGTCAACAATGAGAATGGTGGAATTTATTATACATTTGACTATCGAGTGGGGTTCGAATGTATTTCTCTCCACACTTTACGTGTTTACAGTGATCATTACAAAGCACTACATCACTACTTTTATCGACCGTATTCGGTCCCTACATTTGCATAGAACGTTTCTGTCCGCTGATGACGTACCTTGGATCAAACAGACCTACATTGGTGTTGTTCATACAATTGGTGCTGTTGACAGCGTGTTTTCCTTCATACTCTTACTGTGGTACGCTGAATGTATCACAGAATTCTCTATAAATATCACCAAAATTATCTTAATCTTCAACAGCCTCAATACAAACTATTACGTTTTAATCAAAAGGTTATCGAAAACGATTTCTTTGGCACTGATTTTCTTCAAGACGTCGTACATCGCCTCCACAGTGAATGAACTCAGAAAGCCTTTTCTTCTAGAAATCGGAGAACTTTCCAAAAAGATCCCAATTGGGGAACTGCAAATACAGATGGGAGTAGAAAGCATTGTCAATCTTGCTCAAGTGCTACCATGGCAGTTAACAGTAGGGGGAGTCATCCCCATTGACAAAAGATTCATGATGGCCACTGTAGGTGTTATGATTACTTATATCCTGCTCGTTGTCCAGTTGAATCCATCAGTGGCAAATTTACTGACAGTTTAAAAGTGTTCAGAATATCTCTGATGGACGCCACATATAATGTAAGTGTGTATATTTTGCGTGTGCGCATTTCGCCAGTAAATGAATAATTTTATGAGTGTAATGTACTAACTCAGCATAAATAAAAACAGTTTCTGTAATTTTCTTAATTACAATTAACAACCAATAGAAACTGTTCGCTTTTTTGCATATTTATTATTATAAATAAAATGATATTTGTCCCAATTTTTAGAGAAGATTCAAGCACTATTTCCACTTCGGTAGCTAGAGATTAACATCGCAAGATGTGTCCCACAAGCCAAACTCCCACCTGAACTTTAAAAGCAGCACAATAAAATTATTATCCTCAATTTACAGGAGATCTCCTGTACAAAATCTTGTTCCTCCGTATTATTCCATTTAAATGGCAGCAGTTTCCATAACTAATTCATAACTCCTGTCAACGTTTGCTAGGAATCCATAACAATCGAACTCTTCTAGGGATTGATGAGTTAAGAAAGGCTTTGTAGAAGTTTTAAACTTGTTAGAACTGGTCACGAAACATCGATGTAATATGGTCACGAAATGCCAGTCAATGTTCAAAACAATGTCACGATGAGTGATAGACAAAATTATGTTTATACTCTCGAATTTTCTGATGGAGCGATGCTTTGTTGTTGAAGAAAAGAAATTTTAACTGGCAGACATGAAATTATTAAACGTTCGATGGGTAGCCTGCAGGTAGTTGAATTGGCATTCTATTAATTGTAATGCAGTCCAAGAACGGTCGCAGGATTTTTCGATCTTCAGGTAGTAGACCCGTAATCAACGTTTCAGATGGTGTTAAGAAGAAAGAAGAGATTCACAAATGGATCAGTTGGAAGGTGCTATCTGTGGGTTTGATTCTATCCGGAACTTACGTAAACTTGAAATCGAATACTGCAAATAAAACTACAGAGACGGTTGTTTGCATTTTAGTGTCGACGATTTATTTGAGCTTGAATCTTGTAATCCTGAAGGTTACACCCCTTGAAGTAGGAAGTTGGGAAAAGTATGTGAGGAGAGGTATCCACTGTGCCATCGTCTACTGTACACTGATCATATTTTGCAGGAAACAGATAATGTTCAGGAAACTGTTTCACTCATTTACCAGATGTGTGTCGTTCGTATGTGGACCAAAATGCATCTTAAAACAGAACACTTTGTACATTGTAATTTGTGCTTGGCTCTGGTACTTCTTTTTCTTCATCTGTGTAGTAACAGCTCTGTCATTTGAGTACAATCAGAGTTTATCACCAGTGAAAATTGCGCTGTATTGTGTGCATTTTATCATCGAATGGGGATCGAACATATTTCTATCGACACTGTACTCGTATGCAGTTTTGATTATAAAGCACTACACCACTACATTCGTTGCCCGCATTAAATGTCTGAAAGGAGCACGGGTATCTGCCGATGATATAGTTTGGATCAGAAGCACCTACACTCGTGTTGTCCAACTAATTGATGCTGTTGATGGCATATTTTCGTTTATGCTCTTGTTTTGGTACGCTGGGTGATTCGCAGAAGTCTCTATAAGTACCACGAAATTTATTATTGTCCTTCAAAGATCGAAAATAAACTATTACTTATTAACGAAAAAGACGCTGAAAATGCTTACTTTGCGGATGATTTTCATCGTGACCTCATATTCCGCGTGTAGCGTGAATGATCTCAGCAAACATTTTCTTCTAGAGATAGAAAAAATTGCAAATAAGATTCCAGCTGGAGAACTGCAAGTGCAGATGCAAACTGAAAGTATCTTCAATGTCGTACACATGTTGCCATGGCAATTCACAGTGGCTGGACTCATTACCATTAACAAAGGCTTCATACTGACCGCTATTGGTGTCATCATCACTTACATTGTATTGCTTGTCCAATTGAATCCATCTGCAGCAGCCTAGCTAACAGTTTAAAACTATTGTCGTGTTTTTGTTCTAAATTTGTCTAAAACTTCTAAATTTGTGTACAGTAAGTAATCAGTAATGGAATCTTTTGCTTAATCTTCAGCTGGTTGTTCTTGATAAGATTTGATGTTTGCAATAAATATGAATGTAATGAATACTACAGAAATGAAATATAATTTCATTTCTGTTGTATTGTTATTTATAATTAATAAAAAGTGTCTTAAATAGCCTTGATTATGTCTTCTATATGGCAAGAGTCAACATTATGCGACTACAAACAGATTTTCGAAAGTAATTTTGAGTATAAATAGATTTGGTAATCATTACGCCATTTTCTCATATTACAATTTTTTGTGCTGTTTAATTCCACCGTATACTGAAATTCTTCGATTGTATAGCAGCTAAAGAATAAAAAGCCTTTCAAAGGCGACTGCCTCCTTTCTGAAGAGTGGAATATTACAGTCATGGTACATCCTTAAACAATACCAGGAGGATCACGGTACATGAGCATGGGATTATCCTCTACATGTGCATGCAGACTGGAAATAGCCCTGTGCTAGCTGGTGATGAACGATTTTGACAAAAACCTGACATTTTGAACAAAAACTGGCTTCCTCGTCCACTTCTGCTTATCAATCGTTTATTACAATGCATAAATGTAGATGTTCAACGATTATTTTGACCTTTCGTTTATTTTTGCGAGTAACAGGATGTAAACTACATGAATAATGTAATGGTCTTAATTACCACAGCAGAACCAACTTGCCTTTGTAAAGAATTTCCCTGGTATTGCACTACTCTCAACAGATAGCTTTAGTTATGTTACAACTTCGAAAACATTTTGTACACAAGCGAAACATGGAACAAATCTTTACCCTATTTTGTCTGCTTGTTGTCGTCTCCAGCTGCTAGAATGTAGACACGGGACAGTCTGGATCCATGGCTTAATCAGGTTCACGCCACCCTACCATTGGTGTAAAAAGCTTCAATGGAAATTCGTCAGAATATATATATATATTTTTTTCTCTTCTGTTTCCAGTTCAGTCTTGGCACTGAAGGCACCACTCCAATCGAATCTTTCGATTTTCACAAAAACAAGGGGTTTTCGTATAGGCACACGACTACCAAGTCCAAGATTCTTCAATTCCCACCGCGTCATTCGGTTGGAAAATGGACCTGGCTTTAATAATTCGAATTTTTGGTTATTTTCTATACTCTTGACCTTCTATTCGGATGCACAGTTCACTTTAAATTCCTGCCATCTTGTACTTGAATTACCGACTTTCTGCCGCATTCCTTCTTTTAAAGGTGATGTATTCTCCTTTCGTCTTCAGCTCGGTGTATACCTTTCAATTCGTTACGTTTGACATACCGGTGATTTCCTCTGTTTTCTCAATTGTGACTTTTACTAAACGTTTTACTTTTCTATTAATCACAGAAAAAGAAAAAAAATTCAATTAATATAATGAATGGAAATCCAATGAAGCCTGAAATGCAATGCCCTGCGGACATTACCTAATTTGTTTTCACTGTTATGCAACAATCAGAGGCTCTCGTGAGTAGCACAGTTGGTAAGATCGCCGTCCTCCCCACAAAGGGCACGAAAGACCTGAGTTCGAGTTTCGTCGATGACGTCAGGAATTTTTATGGGCCTTTTTCACAACGTAGCTGAGTTAGTCGGTCTCATGCGAGGATAACATGGTTTTTTTCTCCAAGAAACTCGGATTTTTCTTACAGCAAACAGAAAAACCGACTCAGAACACACGCAATTTACAAACAATAGGCACGGAGCAATATGGCTTTAGTCACTGATGCTCCTAAGCGGTCTGTTCTGGTTGACGTAGCCTTCAGCGACATTGGCCAGCTATACTTGTAATGGTTCCTGTCTCCCGAAACTGCTTCTATAGTGCCGAGACCACTGAGTGAAACATTAAGCCAATGTGCAACTTTCGCCTCCGACTGCCTGGCTTCAAGTCGTCAACGGCCCGCTATCTCAAAGAATCATCTAAATGACGATGACTTTCCATTTTGAGTACTGGAGATGTGACCATCCCACTGAATAAGCCAAAACGGGGGATTGAAGTGATGTAGTCGCAACCTGTGTTTTTATAGGCTCTGGGACGGCTACACAGGTATCCAATAGAAACGTGTGTTTCTATTGAATACTCGGAATTTGCATGCCAGGATGCCTATCATATCAAATATTCGCCTTAATACACTGTTCACAATGAAATATTCATTGTCGAGCAGTGTATTAATAAAGAGACACGTGTCTGATAAGTAAATTTTTTATTTTGATGACTGCTGAAATAAAAAAAATATATATTTAGAAAAAAACAAAACTGCTACTGATATGGAATTTACTAATTGCTATTTTATTATTTTTTTCAGATAAAAATGACTTAAACAGAAAAAGAAGTGGCAAAGTGGCAGCCATATATGAAGTTTCGTAAATTGTCTGTAAATTGCTTGGGTTCTGTGGTCGATTTTCTGTCTGCTGGACGAAAAATCCGACTGTCTGGGAGAAAAGCCATACTAGGTTCGCCTGAGACCGACTAACTTACCTACGTTGTGAAAAAGATCCATAAAAATTTCTCGCGTCCTCATTGACAGGATTCGAACTCAAGTCTTTTCCAGCGGGTGTGGGAAGGTCGGCTATTTTACCAACTGTACTATCCACAAGGGCTAGGACTGTGACGGCATTCTTCTTTTGTATTTTAAAAAGCTTGTAGATACACCATGAATGCTACGTAATAATGCACACTTCTGAAAGAAATTGGGAATTCATTTCGGATGAAATGGCTTGGGTTATTTTTCTGAAACCTACACCATCATTTAAGCGACTCTTGAATTTACTACTGAAATAAAATGGGTAAAAAAAAGTGACTTCTCAACTTGCTATCAGCTATTTCTTTATAATACATGAATTTTATGTGAATCGATAAAATTTTGATCACAATTTCAGAATTGAAATTGTGTCTTAACATCATGCCATGACTTCAGCACCCCTTTACACACTTGTGCTATTGACGACCGTTCATCCTTCCCGTAGGCATCCCCGCTAGCATCTATTTATTCCATTGCTCCCGCATGTTATTCTTGAATGGCTTGTTGATGCTGACATCTAACGGCTGTAACTGAGAAGTTAAGACACCCGGAATTACCGACAGTTCTGTGTTCATCATTTCGGTCAGTTTGATGCTTTCAGTCCTATGTGCTCTAAACTGATCCCATACTAATAGTGCATTTTTACTCAGTAGTCTACCAAGACGCGTGTACCAAACTTTTACAAACCAATCCTTGATACATTCTTCATCCATCCATCCCTTCGGTTGTACAAGTACGTGAGTTCCCTTTGGTAGTTTATCTTTCGGTAAGGTTTTTCTTTTAAAAATTATCATTGGCTGAAGTTTGGTCTCATCAGAACAACAAGTCAAAACTGCGGTGTAGTATGTCTTTTAATGTCCAGTTGTTTAAACAGTTATAGATTTTTGTCCTCTCGATTTAAGGTTTTATTGGATGGCACATCAAAAGTCAACGGAATTTCATCCACATTCCTGATTTGGCTAAGTTCGTAACTGCTTCGTTTTCTAGTATTTATGGAAATCTAATATTTTCTGTTCGTACTCAGCAGGCATTCTCTGGGCTATTCTAGTTCTTTTGCGTAAACTTAACCCATTTCTTTTCCTGAAGCAACAACACTAAGATTCAGTTCCTTTAAAATCGTGTATCCCAATAACAGCTGCTCGTTTTCGTACTTCTACTATTATCATTTTAGTACTCGCTGCAATATCCAGGTCTCTAAGTTCCATTATCCAACTACACAAGTTTTCTTCTAATTTTGGCCATTTAGGTGCAATTTTGCGAAGGTTGTGCTTTGTTTTATCAGCTTCTTGTAATAAAACTTCCTACTTCTTCCATTGACGAATCATCTTCTCAGTAGGCGGTGGTCCAAAATTTCCTTCTACTGCTCTATTCCCGAGTTCTTTGGCATACTGTAATACTCCAATAGTATAATTTTGCCTTCTTGATGCGCCTGCCATTGATTAGGGCTTAAATGTATATCTGGAATTCACTTGTTACTCCAATAACAGCCTGGTAATTACTGAAAAGTGTACTAACGTATGGTAGTTAACTATCCATCAACTACTATACGTTAACTTTCGGTTTTGCGCATGTGCTGTATTGCCACTTTCGGCTTCTAAGATGCAGGGCAATTTTTTGAAGGTATTTATAAGGAAAAAAGTGCGTATTATAAGTCGATAAATACGGTATATTATTTATTTTAAATATACAGGCGTTTGAAATTAGTTTATATGTTTATAACGATTTCAATTTCCTTAAAAAGAGAGGTATGTAAACATAAACAGGTTTTCGAATGCAACTAACTCTTGTTAATATTAATCAGATATTTTTTTATTGACCATGAACGAGATCTGTTGATTAACATTTGATTTTTATTATTATTAATATTTAATTTAATATTTGAATAAATAAATTATTTAATTAATTGCATTTAATATTCGATGAAAGAAAGTCGGAAAAATAACATCCAGCTGAGTTATTAAGACGAATTAAAATAAGTTGTAGGCGTTAGTGATTTGCATAAATTATGAATAATACAATAATCATATCCAGCGTGAAACAATTTCAGTAGATATTAATTGGTAACCCTTGACGACCGACTGAGAAACAGTCCTGCCATCTGGTTTGGGCAATCGTAACTACATCGAAAAAGATAGGTGCTTTGAAGAATTTAAGTGCCCTGTTGTGTCCTCTTTAAATTTTAATCTCAAACTTCATTAGGTTATTAAAAATTATGCTATTTTACAATAAAATCATAGAATAAAATCTTTCATTTATATTAAAGAGTTTATTAAGCGTTTGTGAGAACTTACTTTTAATTTAAATGCAGGTGTCCAAAATTATGATGCATTCTAGTGAATAAAATTAAAATTATAATTCTATGTGTCTGAAAAGTTTATAGTTGCTAAGATGTTTTTAAGGATTCAGGGGCTCGTAAATAGTTTCCCAGATCACCACCGAGGGCGTGACATGTCATTGGTTATTGGGACATTTGCAAAACGTAATTCTGTCAAACCGAAAAAATGAAATAAATAAAATAAATTTTAATTTGTAGGGAATGTAGTAAGAAGTTTTTGGTGTTTCTAAGAGTTCGTCTTTCCGGTACATATTTAACTACCAATTAAATATTCTAGAAAGTGAAGGTGAGAGAGAAATTAAGCGAGACAGAAAGGATGTAATTATGGTATAAATAATGGTAAACAAAACTAAATGAAATAAAACTTTACATCAAATTTACAATTTACAAATTTACACGTGGTTAAATAGTGGGATTAACACGAGGGTTGAACAAAACGTAGTGGCACAGTGGTTCCGCTACATAAAGGATTCAGCAAGGATTCAAGAAGTTTTTGATGGGTACATTCCTTCCAAGTAACATTATCCTTCTATACAACTTAACCCAAACACGCAGTCTTTTTGAAATATTCAGTTATAGCTAATTTTTAACAGGACCAACGTGATCAAAAGTTGATCACGTTGTAGGGCAGATATCATCTTTTAAGGGCACAAAAGGTGACATTGTTGTACACGTTGGCACTAATACCTTAAGAGTTAGAGATCTGCAGATTTACTTAACAAGTACAGGTCAATGCTGAAAAAAAGCCGAGAATTAGGGTCGAATTTGAAAGTGTCTGTAATTCTCCACAGACACGATAGGAGGGAGTATATGATGAGAGCCTTGTCGATCAATTCGGCCCTGGAGAGACTGTGCAAGGCTCAAGGGGTAGAATTTTTCCCAGTCTGGTCTGTGCTTTTAACAGGAGAGACTGCTTCTACAGGGATGGGATACACTTAAATAGAAAGGGTGCAAGAATATTTGCTGATGCTATCGAGGCATAGTGTGCATAGTGTGCATAGTATTAGGGTCAGGCGCCACCTGTGGTTTCCCACATCTGCGCCATATGTTCGCTGTGAAGGAATACAGTACTACTGTAAATGCCAGAAAAGTGTTGTGTGTTGTATATGACATATTGCGTTAGGTTCTGTTGTGTGTCCTGGCATTTGGCCGCGGGGCCCCTGGTGGGACTCCACGTTGCCCGCACACACCACTAGGAGGTAGCCAGTCTGCCCATTATTCTCTGGCTTGTCTCCGCCAGGGTCGCCAGAGTTTCCTGGACGGAGACAAAAAAAAAAAAAAAAAAAAAGGGTAGAGTCGGGGAAGTACAGAGTGTACGTAAGAAAGGAGGGTATAGCTAGAAATATGGAGGATGTAGGCGAAGGTATCCTCCAGGTTATCAATGGAGCAATAAGCGCCATCAGTTGAAAGGAGAACCCGGGAAGGAAGATAAATAAGACATCAAGGGAGCCGTGTGCAAGTTGTCACTGAGGAATGAGGTGGCCCATACGCCAGTTGATCCTATCCAGGTTAAGATCGGTTGGTCAGTTAGGTAAGGATCAGATGTTTGGGTTGTTCCTATTTTGTGTTGGCAATAGGGTACTCCGTCTTGTGAAGAGGGCTTGTGCAAACTTGGTAAACTCATAGTAGTAGTTTTCTTCTGTGATGAATAAGTGTTCATTTCCTTGAGGGTTATCTTGTATACGAGTAAACAGGATGCTGCGGAGGTCCTCATAGTGTTGACAGGTATATACTAGATGGTTCCAGTCTTCTATTTCACCACATGCACAGTAGGGGTTGTCAATGATTCCCATGGATGTTAATTTATGGTTTATTGATCCGTGTCCAGTAATGAGGTAGGTGGTATAAAGACCAGGAGAAAACCAATTCGGAGATTTAGGAAATACGGCATTCACATACGGTATAAATTTCTTGGTGATTGGGCCCTTGTCGGTAGCAGTCCATCTGTCCTGCCAGGTCTGAAGTAGTAGGATGGCAATTTTTTTCTTTTCCTGCCTGATTTCATTCAGGTTATTGATGGAGTGTCCAAGGATAGTTGCTGGTATACCCCTGGATAGACAGTAGTGGAGGCCCCTTCGAATAACCTCCAGATCAAGCGGAAGGACGCCCGCAAGAACCTGAAGGGCTGGGTTGCTAACTGTGCAACATGCCCTTGTAATAGTAAGAAGGATGGTGCGCTGGATGGTTCCCAGTTTACGTTTGTTGTTGTAAAGAGTTGCCCTGCGAAACCAGACCCCTGATCCATACGTTATGAAGGGAAGGAAGATTGATTTGTACAGAATTTTAAGGGTGCGTCGGTTCAATCCCCAATCGCGACGACTCACCCGTGCGATGAGAGCAGTGTAGTTTCTCACTTTTGCGTGGAGGTGTGCAAGATGCGGAGAGAAAGTGAGCTTAGGGTCAAGTACTATTCCCAGTAGTTTTAACGTAGAAACTAGCTTGACGGTTTGGCCTTGAAGTTTGATAGTGGGATTTCTAGTAGGCTGCAGTGATCCCTTCAGGAGAATGGATTGTGCTATCGAGGCAGTGTTAGGTGGGTCGGAAAACTGCTAGATTAGGGGGATTCACAGACTAAAAGATTAACTAAAAGAAACACTAGCTACAGGCAGAGGCGAAAGTGATTTTTGCACTGCTTCTATTGTAATGAGCAGCAGCCCGGACAAAAAGTTGCTGGAGATTTCAAGAGCTGCTGGGAGTCATCATGGAACAAGTAAATACATGGGCTGTGTTAGGGTAACTAAGAACAAGTGCATATATATTTCCATGTACACTAATGCTAGACGTACGTATAGTAAATAAAATTGATGAATTTGAAGTGCTGATCGAGACTTCAAAAGCAGATATCGTTGGAATATTAGAGACATGGTGTCACACAAATATAAGCAGCGCATAATTGGAATTTAGGGGAGTACAATGTGTACAGAAAGGACAAACAGGGTAGGAAAGGAGGAGGGGTTATGAGTCAGAAACATATAAAATCTAAGGAAGTGCCCCCAGTTGACAGTGCAATGTTAAGTCTGTTTGGCGTGAAATAAGCACTGGGAAAGGAAAAAATGAGAGTAGAGCCTATGCCTAATGAATCTGATGAGTATAATGAGCAATTATGCAGAGAAATAGAATGGGCCAGGAAATCAGAATGTCTTGTAATGGGGGATTTTAATTTTCCGGATATCGACTGGAATTTGTAGATTGGTCACTCACGCACTAGCAAGGCTTTTATGAATTTATTGGATGATTGTTTTCTAGAGCAGCATGTTCGGGAAGCAACCAGAGGGAGTAATACTCTTGATCTGATTATCAGTAGTGATTCTTCATGCATTAAGAATCTTCAGATAAAAGAAACACTAGGTGATAGTGATCACAGTGTACTGATGTGGGATTTACTTAAAGATGAAACTACCATCAAGGGTTTTTGTTTTCGTAAAGGTGACTACATGGGACTCAGACAGTTTTTAAATTCTATACAGTGGGATCAACTGATGATGTTACCAACGGTTAATTCTAAATGGGAAACCTTTAGAGATTTAATCTTGGAGGCTACTAGGCTTTTCATTCCAACTAAGAAATACTGTTCAAGGTTCATGCCTAAATGGATGTCGGATGAATTAATGAGGCTCGTGACAGAGAAGAAAAATGGATGGGATGCATATAAATTATCAGGCGACATAGAAGCCTACGGCAGGTAGGCTTCTGTGTCGCCTGATAATTTATAAGCATTGTGACTCCTTTGTGACTGTAATAAAGTCACAAAGGAGGTTAGGCAGGCGAAGGCAGATTACAAGAAATCTTTGGCAAAGGATGCAAAGAAAAACAGCAAAGAGTTCTTTACTTATGTAAATGCTAGAAGGAATAGGATGAATCAGATTGGTCCACTTAACAGAGATGGTTCGACTATTGATGATCCTGCTCAAGTAGCTGATAAACTGAATCAGTACTTTGCATCTACATTCACACATGAGGAGTTATTCAAGGAGGGGAATGCCAGACGTTTATCAAACTCTAACAGGGGGTTAAGTGATTTTGTAATAATTGAGAGCAAAGTGGAGGAGAAATTGTTCAAGTAAAACATAAGAAAGGCACCTTGGGCATGTGGAATCTATCCAGTTATAATTAAGGAGGCAACAAGGGAAGTAAGCAAACCCTTAGCCATAATTATGAGAGAATCCTTATAATCCGGGGAGGTCCCCATGGACTAGAAATGTGCAAATGCATCCCCAATTCACAAAGGGGATTCAAAGGGCGACACATAATATCCTATCCAATTTGTCTTGTCTGACAAATTTGATAGGATATTATGATGTGGTTACAAAGGAACTGGATGCAAAAAATAATTTTGATATCATATATTTGGATTTCAGGAAAGCTTTTGACACTGTTGCGTATGAAAGACTATTGTACAAATTGGAGCAGAATGGTATTAAGGGTAAGTTGCTACAATGGATAAAAGGATGGTTAAGTGGGAGAAGACAGAGGGTGGTAATCAATGGGTGCTGCTCTTCGTGGACTAATGTTATTAGTGGAGTCCCACAGGGTTCGGTGTTGGGTCCACTGTTGTTTTGTATATTTATCAATGATATTGATGAAGGTATAACAGGCTTAGTGTCGAAGTTCGCAGATGATACAAAGGTTGGCAGGGTTGTTAATGACAGCAATGGCAGTGTGCTACCTCTTCCACTTATTCAGTTTACGAACTTAAGTGGGCATAAATTCAAATTGAGGAAAGACAGATGTAGAATAGATGTGCGGAAATTTGCCTTTAGCCAGCGGGTGGTTAATTGCAGGAACAAACTTCCATCT
Organism: Mastigoproctus giganteus; assembly: GCF_048544385.1. Taxonomy (NCBI): domain Eukaryota; kingdom Metazoa; phylum Arthropoda; class Arachnida; order Uropygi; family Thelyphonidae; genus Mastigoproctus; species Mastigoproctus giganteus. The sequence goes on along the minus strand of NC_143586.1, from coordinate 40,185,405 downwards.
GTCGTTGTGGAAGTTGAAAGGTTGAATAAATTTAAGGAGGAACTGGACAAACATTTAGAGGGAACAGTTGTGTGAATTTTTTTTTTTTTTTTGGCTGATGCTGCACAAGCTCATAAACTTGCTTTCTTGCATCGCATGCCACTATTACCATTATTACTACTACTACTACTACTAAGGGGCTTAGAGGGGAGCAGGTATTCTGTGTGTTATCAGACACTCAGTCTAAAACACTGATGGATCCAATATCTTTCTATTACAGAATATTTAGGAGAAGTCCGGTTGGCCTGCCTCCCTAAAATGCACTCTGGCACACCTTCTCGATGGTAAGCCCTGTTACGTCACTTAGGTGGAAACGAACGTGTAGAGTGTTTCCGTTCAAGACGCCTGGTCAGCGTGAAGAAGAAAAGACCAAACCCTCCAGCATATGACAGCACGACAAAACGAATGGCCCTCAGTCCCCAGCAGCTTTCACTCCCCCTCTTACGGCAGCGAGAGGATCAGAGTGGAAGCAGAGGGTGCTAAGAATCTCTGGGTACGACCAGGCTGCCATGCACGGAAACTGAACTTGGCCTGTTATAACGTAAGATCACTCATCGGTGAAGACAGGATATTAGAGCTGGAAAAGGAATTAGAAAATGTGAATTGGAATATCATTGGTTTGGCTGAAACAAGAAGAAGAAATGAATCACTTATAAGTTTATCAAGTGGAAATCTGCTGTACACCAATGGAAACAGTGAAAGGAGTGAAGGTGGAGTTGGGTTTCTGGTCCATAAAGATTTAAAAAAACATTTTGGAATTCAAAAGTACATCACCAAGGGTGTCAAGACTAATACACAAGATTTCTAAGAGGTACAAGCTAAAGGTTATAATGATTTATGCACCAACATCGAGCTATGATGAAGAAGAGGTCGGAGAAATGTACACCGAAATTGAGAGTCTTCTAGATGAGCAGAAAACCCACTACACTATTATTATGGGGGACTTCAATGCTAAGGTTGGAAAAAGACAAAACAGCGCAGAAAGGGGAACTATAGGAATTTTGGAATTGGTGAAAGAAATGAAAGAGGCGAAAGACTTGTGGAATTTGCAGAATCTCAAGGATTGTTAGTACACTTTTTTCAAGAAAAGGGTGAACAGAAAGTGGCATGGAAGAGTCCAAATAGATTAACAACTAATAAAATCGACTTCATCCTCACTAAGAGAAGATATACCGTGAATGATGTTACCGTCCTGAATAAGGTTGAAAGTGATCACAGAATGGTAAGATGTACACTTGATATAGATGTAGGAAAGGAAAGGAAAAAACTGACTCCAGTAAATAATACAAAGGTCTTTGAGATAACAGAGGAGGAGAAAAAGCAGTATGTACTGGAACTTAAGAACAAGTTTGAGCTTCTGCAGACTGCTCAGGACCAAGATATCGACGAGGAACATTACAACTTTCTGAAAGTGATAAAGCCCAAGAAACCTATAGGGAAACAGAAATCCAAAGAAGAAAAAATCAGCCAAGAAACGCTTGTCATGATGAACCGAAGACGACAAATGAAGAGCAAGAAAAACACTGACAGAGAGAAAGTTGAGTACACTGAGTTATGCAAAGCCATTAGAAAGAGACTCAGAGAGGACATAAGAAGATATAACACAAGGAAAGTAGAACAAGCATTAAGGGAAAACAACAAAGAATTTAAATCAGCAGCCATGAGCAGTAATGCAGAAAGACAAATGATACTGAAACTGAAGAATAGCGATGGTGTACTTATAAACAGCAGAGAAGGCATAATTCAAATAGCAGAAGACTACTATAGAGTGTTATACAAGAAGCGAGGGAATGACGCCAGCAGTGGGGACGATGGCTTGCAAATTAGCAACACATATGCATACCCGATATTCTTCCTGATGAGGTAGAACATGCATTGAAGAAAATGAAGATTCAGAAATCCCCTGGGGAAGATGAAGGTACTGTAGAGTTATTAAAATTGGGAGGAAGAGACGTAACACAAAAACTGGCAAGGCTCTTCACAAAGTGCATTAGAAAAGGTGTGATGCCTAAGGAGTGGAATAATGCAATCATAGTTTTGCTGCATAAGAAAGGAGATAAATCAGAAATTGGAAATTATAGACCAATTAGCTTGTTATCCCACATCTTTTTTGTTGTTCACAAGGGTCATTACTAACAGATTAGAAAGAATACTTGATGAGAATCAACCGAAAGAGCAAGCTAGCTTTCGGACAGGATTCTCAACTATGGAACACCTTCACCTAATATCACAGCTAATGGAGAAAGCAAATGAATATAAAACACCATTATGCCTGGCATTTGTGGATTATCAAAAGGCATTTGACTCCATACAGCATAAGGCAATGTTTGGGGCACTGGAAAGACAAGGCATAGATACTCCATATATTATGATTTTGAAGAAAATATATGAGAGTGCTACATCCTTTATTAGACTAGACAAAGACAGTAGGAAATTTAAAATCGAGAAAGGAGTTCGACAAGGAGACACAATATCTCCGAAGCTGTTTACTGCTGCCCTTGAGGAAGCTTTCAGAAGATTAGACTGGTCGCAGAAAGGAGTCAATGTGAACGGAGAGTACCTAAACCATTTACGATTTGCAGATGACATTGTGGTCATAAGCCATGATCCCAAAGAATTAGAGGAAAATCTTAATCAGTTATGCACAGTTAGTAAGGATTTTGGACTAAAGATGAATATGGCTAAAACAAAAGTAACGATGAACAGGTATGCCACAGAAAGGGATATAATGATTGAAAGAGCAGTAATTGAAAAGGTGGAGTCATATACTTATCTGGGACACGTTATTAAAGATAAATGGCTGGAAGTCAAGAGAAGAATAAATTTTGGATGGATAGCATTCAGGAAATATAGTCACATACTGAACAGCAATATCCCAGTTTGTCTGAAACGTAAAATAATGAACAATTTTGTATTTTTGTATACTCCCCACCATGACTTATGGAAGTAAAACTTGGGCACTCACCAAAAGAATGGAAGAGAAGCTGAGAACTACACAGCGAAGAATGGAGCGAATTATATTGGGAATCAGACTGTTAGATAAGAAGAGAAACAGATGGATTAGGCAGCAAACTCAAGTAAAGGACATTCTTATCAAAACTAAAGAACTAAAATGGTTTTGGCAGGACACAGCTCGAAGACATGATGACAGATGCACTAAGAAAATAACAGAATGGTACCCAAGAGGTGATAGAAGAAATCCTGGAAGACAAAGGCGGAGATGGACAGATGAAATTCATGAGTTTGTGGGTAGTAAATGGATGGCCATTGCACGAAACAGAAGGAACTGGAAAGTTGCTGGAGAGGCCTTCATCCTGCAGTGGATTTAAAATGGCTGATGATGATGATGACTACTACTACTACATGTATTGAGTACACATATATACAATAAGCGTTTCAATGTAAAGAGACCATTAAAGTTAACTTAAAAATTTATATAAAAATAGTGACTTTGATTAAGTAGCATACATAACTATAAAAAAATTTCCCAGACTAAAGTTTCATATTCTGCAAAAAAACGCAGATCTAAATTAAAAAAAAATTACGATTCGAATATTTTTTAGTAATGCGATGAATACATATTTCTGAAATTCCAAATGTGACTTTAAATATTCCTCTTCCATAAACAAACGTGTAATGTGATTGGGGTCCATCAGGTGGCACAAGATGGGTCCACAGTTCACATTTTCTCCCTCAATCCTGTACAATTTTTTAAAAGAAATATCACGACACATAAACAACGAAATATGATTTGTTGAATTACTTTAAAAATGACCGTCCTTTTGTGCCTTTTAAATGAAACAACCCTGTATTGTTTCATTTTTATCCATCTACTTGGCTGCGTAATTCTCCAGGTCTGAATCCAATTGAAAATTTCTGGGATGAATTGGAAAGATCAGTTCGGCTTTGCAGTCCTCTGCTGTGAGGTCGAATACCACAATACAGTAGCTGACAAATATCCTGATGGAAGAATGGTCAAACCTGGAACTAGATCACCCAGACATCTAGTGGAATCCATGCTGTGGTGTAGGAAGCTCTATAAATATAAGAATCGTCCTCCTCAAAATGGTTGGAGAAAGTCTGAGTCCGAATTTCATCAGTGACCCAAGGAATTTCTGTATAAATTATATATTTTTAAAAGAGTTGCATTGTTTTCGACTTGGGAGATTGGGAATGGCAACTTCATATTCTTCTGGCAATACGTTTTTACTGAGCTAGATTAGGATACTGCAGTTGAAGTCATTTACATCGATCTTTCCAGGACTTCTGATTCGATTGATCATTCCTTGCTCAAGCAAAAAGCTAATCATATATGGAATTACCAATCCTTTATTAAGTTGGATTATATCCCAGAAAGAGTATGCTACCAAATTAAATTAAAGTTATTTTTGTGGGTTTCTTTTGAAAAAGGCCCCTAAAAATTCATTGCGTCATTGACAGTATTCGAACTCAGTTCTTTTCCACCTAGTCTAAGGAAGGCATTGTTAAATTTTTGCAGTGAAATCAAGAATCCTGGAATGATATATTTAGGGCTTATTGTTATTTTGTCGGATGTTCCACTACTATAATCTATAGGTGTGTTGTCTTCTACAGTGTACTTCAAGAACGACATGAAGGTTGTTCGCTTGAATTTGCCTGTTCTCCACCTATATTTGTCGGAGAATTGAGTAATTTAGATCTGCACATGTCAGTAAATATATGCGATCATTTAACCACAATGTACAGACATGTGGCAAAAATTGTCACAAAAACTGTAAAAAAACTGAATACGAATATGTGAATTTTCTGATGCTTCCGAAAGAAGTAACAAGAGTTCTTAAGGAATTAATGAAACCTTTGCAGAGGGAAGGTCCTCAAGTAAGTGACTTAATCTTAGTTTGAGGGAAAGATGCAGCCTTTAATGAATATCACAGGCTAATATTACTTAAATGGTGGAGTGCTGTACCATTAGACTTTACCTGATGCAAAATTGACTTGAGATCAACCATGCGAACAATTAGTAGTTCCCCATTCCTTAAAAGGGAAAATATTAAGAGCATGCCATGATGATTCCCATAGTGGTCATTTAGCCTTTGACAAGGCATTACAAAGAATTAGAAAAGACTTCTTTTGGGCGAAAATGTATTGTGGCATCGAAAATTATACAAGTACCTGCTCCTTGTGTCCAGAAAGGAGGAGTTACAGTCCAAAAGCCAAGGTGAATCCGCATCACCGTGGTACAGAGTTAGCATGGAAATTCTGGGGCCACTGCTTACTAATCTTAATGGAGACAAGTATTTACTGATGGTCATAGACTGTTTTGTTCGATATGCTGAGGCAATACCTTTGAGAACAGAGAAGACAGAAGAGGTAGCAACTGAATTCGTCAACTTTGTATTTGCATGACACGGAATTTCTTAGGTCCTTCTCACCGATAAGGGAACAAATTTTGTATCTCAGCTTATGCAAGAGGTATATGGTAAACACGTGATTCTGTCACACGTGTTCACTACATGTGATTTTGTCACACATAGTGCACACCACCTACTCAGATTGCAATCTCTGTGTACCTCTGGCACTGACTACATATCATTCAGCTGTTCATTCTGCAACATTTGAACTGCCTAATATTCTTATGTATTGAAGAGACTTGGTACTGCTACAACATATTTGGCTGTCTGAGTCACATCCAACTTTTGCATCGCTGGAACATTATTCTGAAAAAATGGTCACAAGATTGTAGCGAACCTATGAAATAGTTCAGCAGCATCTGTCATACTGCTGAACTATTTCAAACAAAGGCCAAAAGGAATAATCAGCAAACAAAGGCCAAACAAAGGCCAAAATGAATAATCAGCAATGAAGATAGGGGAACAGATAAGCTCAAGATAGGGGAACAGATAAGCTCAAGATAGGGGTACAGATAAGCTCAAGATATGAGAATGAACAGCTATGTAATGAATCGTTCCAAATTTACTCCCCAGTTCATTAAAATTAGAGTTAGTGATATGACGTCTCGAAGCAGGTCCATCCCATTTTCCACTCCGGATACTTGATGTTGTGTGGATATACAATTTTCCGAGATGCTAACGGAGCCCTCTCACCCAAAGAGGTAGCTTTTATGGGTCATGATGGCCTAGTCAAGGACACTTGACTAGGCCATCATGTTTTGATGGGGGATGTAGGTTTTCCGAACTACCTATGTATCTCCAAGCAGAGATCCAATGGTCATGTGAAAAGTTATGGTCTCCCACGGGAAAGAGGGGCTTTCCCAGTCAAGTTGTTTGATCCTTGGATCAGGGTCATTACACCCCCTTATCAATGACTTTACACGAAAGGGGTCGATAAGACAGAATGGTTAAAGAGCATACTAGGGTGTCAGTCGGTCATTAATTTGGACGATTTGGCCTGCCCAAGAAGGAACCAATTTCCTATGAGGTAGTTTTCCTCCCTTTCCATATTGACCCCCCCATCCTCTTGTGCCATATTGGCAGTGAACTGTACACCGACTGGCTTAGGAAAGAGTTTCATTAAGGTATAATTTGGATGAGAGTTGCCTGCATGGGTTTGGGGAGTGGGAAAGAGGAACTAAGTTTAATTTGTCATAAAAAAGATGGAAGGGGAATGTTTTGTTTAAAAAAAAGAGAAAAGGGAGAGGTCTATAAATTTCCTCTTTCTCTTCCTGCTAATTTGTCCTACAGGATTTCGTCTACAGAAGGAAAAGAGAAGAGACCTTGGTTATCTAGAAAGGTGGTCAACAACATGATTAGTTCTTTGCCAATCAAGATCATATTAGTCAGAATGCTTTTCCAGTGTGCAGCTTTGCCAACAAGCACCATCATCACTCAACCTCTTGATAGAGAGGCATAGCTAGACATACCATTATCTTTCCATGTAGACTCATCTATAATATTACAGATGCCATGTAGTAGTTCCTCAATGAAAAGAACATTGACAGTCATTTCATACCCCAAGGTCTTTCTGATTATAAGATAGTCAGATCACCTATGACAAATGATTTTGCATTGCAGATCACTCAACCACAGTTACTGATGAAGGCAAATATCATTGCCTAGTCCAAACAAAAGATGAACGTCAGTTACAATCTAGTGTAGCTCTGCTAACGATTTATCTTCCACCTCTTCCACCCTAAGCATTAGCATTAGTAGAGGCATATGATGCAAGAAAGCAAGCTTGGGCAGCATCAGCCAAAAAAAAAAAAAAAAACCTTCCCATTTCACCTCTCCATTTGTTCCAAATGCCTGTCCAGCTCAGCGTTAAATTTATTTAGGCTATCAACTTCCACGACAAAAGATGGAAGTCTGTTTCACCAACCAACCACCCACTGACTAAAGGCAAATTTCTGTACATCTATTCTACAACTGCCTTTCCTCAATTTGAAACAGTGTCCCCTTAGGTACTTAATCTGAGCAAAAGGAAGAATCCCATCAGCATTCAGCTTGCTGAACCCATTCAAGGCCTTATACACCTCAATCAGATCACCTCGCAGGTGCCTACTCTCCAGGCACTGCAATTTGCAGAACTTAAGCCTTTCTTGGTAAGAGCATACCTTTGTTCCCCTCACCAACTTTGTTGCCCTTCTTTGTACTCGTTCTAGCAACTCTACATCCTTCCTAAAATGAGGCCTCCGGACCTGTACATAGTACTCAAGGTGTGGCCTGACCATTGCCTTGTATAATTGATTGGAGAAAGTTCATATCTTAGTGGAAATGAAGGAGATCAAGTCATTCTCACTTGTAAATTTCAGGCAGGGAAACCACCTGCTTTACTACGGTGGATTAGTTTTGATGGCTCAACTATAAAAGGTTCAGCGCAAGCAATTCAGGAATTATGGTGTGATAAAATAAGGATAAACACATGTTTTAAATGGATAACTGTCTTTTTACTGGAGTATGATAAGAAAGCATTTACATGTATCGCAAATAATATAACTTACTCTCATCCCATGATGATTTCAATAATGGTAATAGTGAAATATAAGCCAAGAGTTACCATGAAAGTACATGTAAAATTGCACATGAGCATGACCAATTTAAGTTAAATGTGAAGTTATAGCAAATCCAGACTTTTTCAATGGTTTAGAGAAGGAGAACAGTTGTTAAAAGAGGGGGAATACAACTTTGGTAATTAAGAATGTTCCTTGAGAGAATTCATAATAACAATTACACTTATCTAGTATGAAATGAATTAGGATCGGCTCAAGCATCTCTTGTGTTTATGGTGTCATTTGGGCCCCTCCTGAAAACAGAACTCAATGATCTGACAACAACGAATGGAAATCTAGTATTTTTGCGGTGTGGTTTTGTGGGCAATCCACAGTCTTTAGTGAAACGGTTTTTTGAAAATAAGCTCGTTCAAAGCGGCATTGTCTCCATCCAAATGATTCCTAATATGTCGATTCGGACATCTTAGGAGAGATTCCTTGATGTCGTGTAGTGAACGATGAAACGTCAGTCTGTGTTAAAGGACTGCCTGAAGGTAGGTGCAAAACGCACCTAGCAAGTTTGGGAGACAATGTGCAACTTCAATGGATTTTCAGATATGTCCCCTCCCATGGAGAATTTAACCTAGAAAGGACCAACGTCAAATGAACACCTGACGACTCATTTAGAAATATGGGGACTTTGAGAGATGAGTATTCTTACAATTGAATCTGTTTGGGCTAAGCATTTTGGTTATTATCAGTGTCATGAATGGAACCCATGGGGTCACTTGAAGTTAACCATACAATTAGAAAGAGATTGGTCAAAGGAAGTTTTATACTCCACTTTGGGAATGCCAACTTTGGTCTTGTCTGTAATAATACTAGGGGTCTTAGTAGTAAAATTATACTGTGGAATTATTGTTTCAGGGGATCAGATCAAACATATAATTCTTATCAGGCGTACTTTAGCAGAGACAATGGAGAAGGAAGCATAAACAGCACTCAGTAAAGTGGAAATTGCCAAGAACTCGTAACTAGCAGAGGTTCCATATAAGTTTTGTTAATAAGAACCTACTTGTTAACCAACAAGCAGCAATTTCTTATGAGAGGGCAGACAGGTCAGAGACGTTAGCTCATCATATAACGAAATCGGGTTCTCACCAGCATCTAGAAACAAGGTATACGTAAATGATTATTGTGGCATTGAAGATGAACCCATCAGAGTCATGGAATCTTCAAGAGGCCAATCCAAACTGCGGTATTCATGGAAAACTTTCGCCCTTGGATATTGAATTCTGTTAACCTCATTGATCGCGTCTTCTCGAAAGCTTATGAGCACAGTTATAGTTGTCTGAGACGTGGTTCTTGGGTAGAGTTTAAAGTGGGTAGGACGTGACCCACTTTAAACGGAGGGGTGTCTGGATCTTGTAGAGCAGTGTATGCATGTTTAGTGTATAATCGAATTAGTTATCTGTTTGAGTAAAATTCAATTTTTCTGTCCTTCCAGAGCATGAAACTGGAAGACTTGTACACTGACAGTACCCTCGAGTAAGTATTCAGTTAGACATATTATTAGTACGTTTTAAAGAGAAAACTTAATTTTCAATGTATTCTACTTAAAATTAGTTCAGGTGGTTTCCTAATATTTCTTATTTTTACAAATAATTCTTTAAGAAATATTGCGTATTCTCACTATACATCTGTTGTTCTTAAATATTTAATTAAATTTATCCTTTAAATATTCTAGTTAGGTCCAGTCCATTAGAGTGAAACCAAATAAGCATTTAATTTGCATCTCTACAACTTTCACCACTTAATCAAAATGAATAATCGAGAAACATTGCAATACGATTCTGCTTGTATTTGTACAGGGATCTCAAGGAATCCAGCGTTGCATTCGTACTGGACAGAGATGTTTTACAATATTCCTTCAAGCCTAAATTTGAGGTAAATTTTCTTTTTCATAATTATTTCTTGCAACTAATGTTTCCACTCATCCGCAAATATTTCTTTAAAAAACCGAAGCAGACTTTATATGCATTGCTAATCCCGCCAAATACGAAATAATTAATTAATTAGATCCTCTTCAGCACTGCAACTGGTCCAGGAATACAAGGATTCCGAGTTGGACACCCATGCATATTTTGCATCTGTGTGTTTTTAATACTGGATAAAGGTGCGAACTAAGCATGAAAGATACTCAATATTAGATTAGATAAAATTTAGCTTGTCGAGAAGTTGATGACCACTTTGTAGTATGTAAAAAATTAAAGGAGGCCTTCAGTACTCGTACAAAAGAACATTTTACAGCTCTCCAAACAGTATTCAAAGAGTACGAGATCAATGGAGTGTTATGTTACACAGTCCACACTGTGCAGGGAAAAAAAAATATTTTAAAGCACAGAAACCTCATTTTGTTCAAGAATTATTGCTGATGTTTGTAACCAAGGGAAGGAATTTGCTTTGCTTTGCGCATACCATGAAACGACGATTGTCCTGATCTGTTTAGATAATTATTTGGACGAATAATTGTTAGACGAAGTAGTGTTTCTTGTTGGAGGATTCATCAATCGCTTTAATTCCCGCTACTTGCGAGATTACGATTCAGGAATGAGTGTGGGCCATATGTAATTTTGGGCCTAAAGTTTAGTTAGACATGATTGCAACACATTTCAGTTTGTTGGGGCGGTTCTATCCTTTGTCCACCGGGTGGAAAAGACCTTGGTTGGATGAAAAATCGGAAATTCAAACAGCAAATCGATCACAGACCATACGCAATTTCCAGCAATATAAGGCGCAATACGGCCGAATTTGCTGATGCACTTACAACAACCACCCAATCTGTTATGGGACACTACGCACGGTATTTGGAGATTGATGAAAATATGTACCCTTACGATGAACATAGTGGTATAACCCGAGCTGGTTTCCGTTTTCGGGTCACACAGACCCAGCTGGTCGAGATGCTGAGGCTTTTGCAATTACTAATGACCTTGCACAGATTGTTCATTTATCTACAAAGATACCGGACAATCCTAACCATACAGCGCTTGATCTTTTTCTCACAAACAACCCTTCTAAGTACACGGTCGAAGCGAGTGATCCTTTAGGCACCTCAGATCACAACTTGGTTATTGTCTCTTCTCCAATGGAGCCTCCATCTCATGGCTATTCCCAACCTCGTGTTGTTTGGCATTACAAGAATGCAGAATGGGATGACCTGCGAGATTTCTTTTCTTCTTTTCCTTGGTCGGATTAGTGTTTCTAAACTCCTGATGTCAACATTTGCTCAAATCGTGTCAGCGAAATTATTCTTGCAGGAACATCCAATCTTCTGTAAATAACTAGACCTTGTGGACACCCCCGAGAGAGGTGTCCACAAGGTTCTGTGCTGAGGCCCTTCGTGTGGAACATGATCCTGCTCAGCTGGCTTTCTAAACCTTTTGAAGGATGCAAAATTGTGGCGTTTACAGACGACCTGACAGTGGTTGTTTCCGGGAAATCACGCTGCGACCTTGAAAACAAAGAAAATCTTATCCTAGCAGATCTCTATTAAAAAAAACAAAACTAAACTATTATTTTTAGGCCACCCGAATAATGAAATTCATCTGCCGTGCTGTGTACCTTATGTCTGTTAATTGCGTGTGTTCTATGGTCGATTTGTCTGTTTTACTGGACGAAAAATCCCAGTTTCTGGGGGTAAAACCTTGCTATCTACACTAGACACCCACTAACTCAGCCACGGAGTGAAAAAAGTCCATTAAAGTTCCTCGCGTCATCGACGAGATTCGAACCCGAGCCTTTACCACACGGTGTGGGGAGGACGTTGATGGTGCCACTGTACTATATGTGCAGACTGCAGATTTCTGCTCCTGGACAGTTCTTAACAAGCTTCAAATCAGTACCAGAAAAACAAAAATGATGCTTTTTAAATCAAAGTTTGACCTGCGCCGCCCACCGTGAATCAAGCTCTCCGGGAAACAGCTTCCAATTGTGACGCAGGCTAAAGTCCTAGGGGTAGTCATTGACCATAAGCTGAGCTTCCTTCAGCATCGACAATACCTAGGAGTCAAAACGAAACGATTTTCAGCTGCAGTCATGAGGATCTCCAAGAGCAAGTATGGATTCCATCAGTGTCGATCCCCTAGTGATATTCTGGATTATGTTACCCATTTATGGACAAATTCAATGGAAAAGTTCTGTGCGACATCAAACCCACAGAACCAACTTTTCATCTTCCTCATTTATTCATTCAACTGCCGTTTTCTGGAACAACCTTCCTTCATACGTATTTCCTGAAAATTACAATCTACAGAAGTTCAAGTCCAATGTCAACAAATATCTTCTTTCGTTTTCTCAACCTCCAATCCAAGCACGATACTAAGTACTGGTTCTAATACCTCTCGTGTTTGGGGTTTTCATAAAATAAAATAATAACCATCGGATACGGGAGAAGTCCCACTCTGGGGGAGGATGGCACATGCCTGAGCTCGAATCCCGTTAATGAGGCAAGGTAATTTATGGGATTTTTTTTGACAACGTGGTTGTGTTATTTGGTCTGAGTCGAGAGATGCATAGTTTTTTTAACCTTCGGAAACTGTGACTTTTCGTAAAGCAAACGGGAAACCAAATGAAGCATTTTGACGTCTCAAAGGATTAGCTTCTTTGGTGCTTAACACACATTTAACCTTGAAAATGTTTAGTCAACCAAATTTCCAGTGGGAAAACATTTCATAAATGAAATTTATCGGGGATGCATTTCGGCAAACCATCCATTCACGGGTGGACAATCGCTGTGTGTGGGATCCATTCATTTGATCTTCTTGATTCCAGATTTGCCTATCAGACATCCTCCAGATTTAAAACTGCTGCATTTTCTTTATGAAATTTAAATACTTTTATTACGTTTATCATATATTCTGCTCTCCCAGGATGTACGATAAGTCAACAAGTAATTATCCAAATAATTATTCAAGAGAGAGAGAGAGAGAGAGCTTGCTTTTTTGTTTTCATATATAATTTTTTTCTAATTTCTTTCTTTTTCTAGATGGTGGAGGTTTTTAGTTACATCGGAGGCTACGTTGGAATATGGCTTGGAATTTCTCTCGTTGCAGTCTGCGACTTTCTAGAGAGCTTAATAATGGTAGCAAGGTTTCTGTGCAACTCGATGACAGTTGAACGAGTAGTAGAATAGAGAAGAGATTCATCTGTGGTTTTATTGCTTTGTGTATACGTGACGAGTTCTACGGTCATGGTTTTTTTCCCCAACTATTCCTAGGTTCTTTTGAGAGAATCACTGAACGAAGTGATATAAATAAAAATTGAATAAATGAGTTCACGTTGCTCTTGACATTGTGTGTGTAAATGTTAGGAGTTAGTGCTTCGAAGAAGTATATGCTTAGTATACCTTTGCGAAGAAATCCATACGTAAGGCAGTGATTTAAATCTTAACCAGCCGTACGCCAGGTTAGGTCAACTTGTAATTGAATTCTTACTCCCAATGTGCATTACATTTCTTGATATTTGTACTTATATTTAAAAGTTTTCATATCCATGTAAATATTTCTTAATAAATCGTTTAGTTGTATCCAGGAGTCTAAATTCTTTCAGTGGTGCTTTTCTCTACAGTATTTCACAAGTATCACTCCAAAAATAATGTTCTGCAATTTCTTACAAAATTAAATTGTTTATATAGCTTTTAGAACTCGTTTACAGTTTAGTTAACAAATGATATTACAATACAACTGTCCTCTATTACTCTCAACAGGGCTGATCTCACTCAGGCCATCAACAGTTTCCCAAACAAGGCTACTGAGCTCGAGCGCTTCCCCTCTTTATTATTAAGATCTGTAGCCCCTACATAATAGATCTTCTCCTCCAAGCATATAATAACGTCCTGCAAACCGCCAACATATAGTTGATGTGGAAGCTGTACCACACAAAACCTCTACCTAAAAAGACTCATTCCCAGAATGTAAAGGATTACAGACTCATCTCAATAAGCTGCCGCACCCTAAAATGTTTGTAAAAGCACTTTTAAAGTACTTCGAAACCCACTGCTTTAGGCGTCGCGCTGCATACCTCCATTCAACACTTAAGGGGAGATCGACCACCACCATTCTTGAGACCTTTGGACGAATACAACGCTCACTAAATTCTGGAGATCAAATAGTTGTAATTTTCATTGACATCTCTTCCAATTTCACAGACTCTCTGTCAGAGCCGTACTAAAAACACTGCATGACTGCCATCTGATCAGGAGCCCTTCGCTCGATACAATTGAGGCTCTACTAACCAACAGACAAACACAAAAAGTTTCGCAAGACGAAGCAGTCCTAAATTACAACCTGAACAGAGGACTCCCTCAGGGTGGAGTCTACCTGCATTTCTTTTTTGCCGTTGCCATTGACCCCTTTCTGTCGCTGCGTGACAATTTCCTGTAATATTAAGATGATCTAAAGATGTTCATTCCCTCTGGCGATGATCGAAATCCACAGTGAATTTCAAAGGATGCTTCCACACAACTCGAAGATTTATCCTCGTATTTAAAAGACATTGGTCTCGCCCTGAACCCGAACAAGATTGACCAAATGTCCTTCAGTATGAAAAGACTCAAGGCTGATATCTGTGTTGTCTTATATGGACATCCTGTTCAGAGAGCGCAACAGCATATGGGATGATAAACTCGCCTTTGTTCCTCACCTCGCAGAGGCAAGAAAGAAAACCCTTGGGGGCACTGTGGCGTGTTAAACAAGAACTAACAGGAATATGGAGTTCTAACCTCGTAACACGCTATGTGGAGAGATGTGTTCCCCCATGCCTCCCCTGTATGGTTTTCCGTGCTTGCTGATTATCTCAGGAGGTTCCTGACTATGGAATACTGAATTTTGAGGTGACTAAACCGTTACCTGGGAAAACCGTTTACAACCTCTAGAAATATCCTTCAGGAAAACCTGGATTGGGTTCCCTGACAACTCATATTAATCAAAACGAACATCTCCACCCTCTCAAAGCTCATCACCAAAAAATAGAAATCCCAAGTATTGCTTCCAGCAGATCTCGCCAACTTACAGAAGATCAGGTTGCCATAGCCAAACTCTAATCCAGCCATCCAGCCAAACTCTAATCCATCCAACACTATAGGAATGTTTCTCACCCTGGACATAGACTACGATCTATTTTGTGAAGAAAAGGCCTACCGGACCGAAATCGCCTTCGTTTTTCTTAAATAAACATGTGGACGTTTGACTATTATGTATTCCTAATATTTATGTATGTAATATTCCACTAATCCACTACTTACAATGCTTTCACCAAACGCCCTTCCAGCTGAGATCCCATGGTTTTCTGAAGATGGAAGAGTAAAGGAGTATTTCCGGGATGCGTGCAGTACGCAATGATCATAATCACTGTCTTCCCCATACCGGATACAAAAGTCGCCGTTCCAATTCCCTCAGTGATGCGAGGGACGTTTATAGGCTTTTTCACTCGTGTTGAGTTGGTCGGTCTCAGGCTTGGATAACAAGGTTTTTTTCTCTCCTGAAGACTCAGGTTTTTCGCACAGCAAAACAGGAAAATTGACCAGAATATATATGCAATTTATCGACATGTTATACATGCGTAGATGAGTTGGTTGTCGAGTGGCTCCGTTACAACCTTTTATTACAAAGTATTTCGGAGAAATTGAGATTTAATCAAAAATGTAGCAGTAAAAATAACCTCATTATTTTTATCGTGGGGGAGGGACTATAATGCCTTTACACCCTTTCTGGAACACAACTTCACTTCTTAGTATCTTCATTAACTGATTGGAGAAATGTATATTAGCAAAATCTTGTTGGAAATGGCTGCAAGATCAACTGCATGCTGAAGATGTGGGTTTTGTAAGATCCTGTTATTTCGGCTCTTCAAACAAAATGAGGCGTCGTCCGAAAAAACGTTACTTCTAGGTCAGTTGTTATTGGCCGTAAACTGCGTGTTCTGTGGTCAATTTGCCTGATTGCTTGAAGAAAAATCCCAGTTTTCGGATCATTCAACCTTCGCTTGTGGTCGAATAACTCAGCCACGTGGTGAAAAGTTTCTCTCGTCATTGATGAGATTCGAATCCTGGCCTTTTCAAACTAGTGTGGGGTGAACGGTGATTATAAGCACCTTGCTACCCATCGAGCATGCCGTTCTCGCAATCCTTCGATCATATTTAAAATCTAAGCCTTTCATTTGAATGTTTGATATATTAGAATAGAATGATAGTTTGATAGAAAAGAAGAGGTTGTTTGATAAATTAATTTTATGCAATTAATAAACGGTGTCATCAGGTAGTATACTTTGAAACCAAAAAGATTCCTCACTAGGCCAAAAATCCTCTATTTTAGGTAAGGACATACACTCATTGATAACTGAATTGCAACCATCCCATCCGTAGTGGATTATACAGCATCTCTTACAGCATCATATCTCTCAGTATAAAAAGATGAACAGCTTTCTACGCTACGACAGTGGTAATATGCATCTGATCGTGCAAGTTAAAGTGATAAAGTAGCAGTTATGGGATGTAGTGAAGATATCATGGAGTTTCCAAAGGGTATGATTGTGGAAACTCGTGAGTCGGGTGCTTCCATATCGAAAAAGGGCATGTATTGTCGGTTGCTCATGGCCCACTACAGTTAAGGTGCACGACGAATGGTGTCGAATGGGTCAAACAACTTCTCGCCCACAGAACTGTAAAGGATTACGCAAGGTGGATGTTGGCGCTAAGCGAAGAGGAAAACTCGTTGTACGGGCTCAACGGTAGGTCAATGTGCGGCAATTGATATCGCAATACAATATGGGGAACACAAGAACAATATTTCAAATGCCGATGCATCGTCATTTGAAATGTGGTCTGATTTTAATTCACAAGAGCACTAATAAAAACAAAAACCCCCAAACTATTATCTACGCCTAAGACCAACTAACTCAGCCACGGAGTGAAAGAAGCCCATAAAAATTCCTTGTTCGATATCTCCGTCGTGAACTAAGTGAAGGAGCCATTTGCAATAATAGCTTCTAGACATGGTATCGTCGTATCTATTGAGCAACAGTTCTCACTGTTTTCTTGCCGTTTTCTCAGTACCCTTTAACACCCGTTATTTCTATCGCGAAACGCCTAAGAGACACGCAACGAATGTTGCCCAAGTGCACCAACTGCCAGTTTAGATATTTTTTCCTTCTTCAGTCCCCAAAACAAGCAGAAAGAGAACATAAGCAATTTACGACAATATTCTGAAGAAAAATATTTCAACAGCCTTCTCCTTCCTTCTAGTAATTCTTTCGACACGTAAAACCTTGAGAAAAAAAATATTCATTACTTTATGTCCACACCTGCTATTCAACGTCTATTTAATCATATTTTCCCATTTAATACCCAACCACATTTAATGATCCACCGACGCTGTTTGCTCTTAAAACTCATTAAAGATTCTCATAAAAAAAGCAGCAATATATTAATCGTTTGTGCAACAGCATTTTCTGAGTAGCGATGTTCTATTATTGATCCACAAGATCTTTTATTTGACACCCATGCCGTATGGGGGCCTGTTTGCAGGATCTCAAGCTCCTCACAAGCATGAGCAGTATCATTCCAGTAAACGCAATGCAGTCGAAGAACCAAGGTAAGAGTTTTCAAAATTCAGTTAATGATACAGTTATCAGCGTACGTAATAACAGCATCAATGAGAAAGAAGAGATTCAGAAATGGACCAGTTGGAAGATGTTATTCGTGGGATTGATTCTATCTGGAATTTACGTAAATATTAAACCAAATGTTGGAAATAAAACTACGTCTATTGTGGTTAGCATTTTAGCAGTCAGTGTTTATCTGATTTTGACAATCGACATTCTGATGTTTGTGCAACCTGAAGGAACACAATTTGTTTGGGAAATGTATATGAGGAAGGCTCTCCAATCTTCCGTCGTTTTCTCTACATTCTTCATTTTTTGCAGTAAACGGACCGTGTTCAAGGAACTGTTGCAATCATTTAACCAACGTATGCCATCCATGTTTGGACAAAAAAGCCGCTTAAAACAAAACGTCCTCTGCAACGTAATTAGTGCTTGGGTCTGGTACCTTCTCACACTCGTCTCTTTATTAATATCCATTACTATCGGATTCAGGTGGAATTTGTCAACAATGAGAATGGTGGAATTTATTATACATTTGACTATCGAGTGGGGTTCGAATGTATTTCTCTCCACACTTTACGTGTTTACAGTGATCATTACAAAGCACTACATCACTACTTTTATCGACCGTATTCGGTCCCTACATTTGCATAGAACGTTTCTGTCCGCTGATGACGTACCTTGGATCAAACAGACCTACATTGGTGTTGTTCATACAATTGGTGCTGTTGACAGCGTGTTTTCCTTCATACTCTTACTGTGGTACGCTGAATGTATCACAGAATTCTCTATAAATATCACCAAAATTATCTTAATCTTCAACAGCTCCAATACAAACTATTACGTTTTAATCAAAAGGTTATCGAAAACGATTTCTTTGGCACTGATTTTCTTCAAGACGTCGTACATCGCCTCCACAGTGAATGAACTCAGAAAACCTTTTCTTCTAGAAATCGGAGAACTTTCCAAAAAGATCCCAATTGGGGAACTGCAAATACAGATGGGAGTAGAAAGCATTGTCAATCTTGCTCAAGTGCTACCATGGCAGTTAACAGTAGGGGGAGTCATCCCCATTGACAAAAGTTTCATGCTGGCCACTGTAGGTGTTATGATTACTTATATCCTGCTCGTTGTCCAGTTGAATCCATCAGTGGCAAATTTACTGACAGTTTAAAAGTGTTCAGAATATCTCTGATGGACGCCACATATAATGTAAGTGTGTATATTTTGTGTGTGCGCATTTCGCCAGTAAATGAATAATTTTATGAGTGTAATGTACTAACTCAGCATAAATAAAAACAGTTCTGTAATTTGCCTTAATTACAATTAACAACCAATAACAACTGTTTTCGCTTTTTTGCATATTTATTATTTATAAATAAAATGGTAATATTTTTCCTAATTTTTAGAGAAGATTCAAGCACTGTTTCCACTTCGGTAGCTAGAGATTAACATCGCAAGATGTGTTCCACAAGCCAAACTCCCACCTGAACTTTAAAAGCAGCACAATAAAATTATTATCCTCAATTTACAGGCAGATCTCCTGTACAAAATCTTGTTCCTCCGTATTATTCCATTTAAATGGCAGCAGTTTCCATAACTAATTCATAACTCCTGTCCACGTTTTCTAGGGATCCATAACAATCGAACTCTTCTAGGGATTGATGAGTTAAGAAACGCTTTGTAGAAGTTTTAAACTTGTTAGAACTGGTCACGAAACATCGATGTAATATGGTCACGAAACGCCAGTCAATGTTCAAAACAATGTCACGATGATTGATACACAAAATTATGTTTATGCTCTCGAATTTTCTGATGAAGCGATGCTTTGTTGTTGAAGAAAATGAAATTTTAATTGGCAGACATGAAATCATTAAACGTTCTATGGTAGCCTGCAGGTAGTTGAAGTGGCATTCTATTAACTGTAATGCAGTCCAAGAACGGTGGCAGGATTTTTCGATCTTCAGGTAGAACCGTAATCAACGTTTCAGATGGCGTTAAGAAGAAAGAAGAGATTCACAAATGGATCAGTTGGAAGATGCTATCTGTGGGTTTGATTCTATCCGGAACTTATGTAAACTTGAAATCGAATACTCGTGCTGAGTGTTCTAAGCAGTTATACAGTCTGTTCAGGAGTTATTTTTCTGAGAGATATGTGACTGTAAGGTCTAAACATTTTCTCCTTCAAAGACAAATCACGCGAGGTTGCCCTCAGGGCTCTGTATAGGTCCTTCTATTTGGAATTTAGTGTTACAGAACTGGCTGGTTCGACCACAAGTAAATTGTCACGTGATAGCTTTTGCTGATGATGTCACATTAATTGTGGCAGGTCGATCACGACACGATTTGGAGCAAAATGCAAACCGTGTAATAAATGATATTAATACCTGGGCACAAGGATTTAAGCTTACCATTAGCCCCCAAAAGACCAAAATGATGCTTTTTAAAACCAAACTTGATTTGGGACGACCGCCGCAAATAAAATTAAATGGGAGACAGTTGACTATGGTTTCTGAAACTAAATACTTGGGGCTCATTATTGATCACAAGTTGTCTTATTATGCGCATATAACACATCTACATAGCAAGATCAGGAAATTTGCCGGTTATATTATAAGAGTATCAAGAGGAGATTGGGGTGTGTCCAATAAAACTTTATTTTTATATTATAAGGTGGTGTTTCTGCCTATGGTTACATATGCAGCGGGAGTTTGGTCTCACAGAGTGGCTCTTGTTAGATTTCAGGCTAAATTAAACTCACTACAAAGAACGATGCTTCTCAGTATATTAAGGGTATGTAGAACTGTAGCTACGACTGCACTTCAAGTGATGGCTGGGGCAGTCCCTTTGGATTTGTTCGTGGCTTATCGAGGCTGTGCTATGGCATTAAGAAGAAAATATCTACTAGACTTGTTGGCATAGAAGTTGACATAAATTCTGATATTAAGAGGGAGAAGAGAAGATGTTTAAATGAGATTGTTAACTTGTGGCAAACAAGATGGGACACTGTATCTACTGGTCGAGTGACAAAGAAATTTATTCCGGATGTTACCTTTTTAAGTGACAGAACAGTTCGAAGTTGGTTTACGCCAAGTTTACAAACATCATTTTTACTAACAGGTCACGCTCGATGAAAGCGAAATTATTTCAGTTGGGTCTTTCGGATACAGATCTCTGTTTTTATGGTGAGAGTGAAAGTTGGCACCATATATTATATGTGTGTACAATTTACGATAATGTCAGGGAAATAATCAGGGAAATCATTGCTGAAAATGAGTTAGGTCGGGAAGAGGTGTTTGTATCTAATAGGAGTGTATTTCAATTATTCCAGATTTTGCAAAGGGAGCCTTTGAACTGAGGAAACGCCTGTTAAACAGTTGAACCAGAATAATGTGTTGAAAAGAATACTGAAGTGGGTCCAGAATGCCCAAGAGACTATTGGTGATGATGAGGAGGATTTATTTATTTATTAATATTTTTTTTTATTATTTTTTTAGTTTATTTATTTATTTATTTATTTTTTTTTTTTATTTTTTTTTTTTATTTTTTTTTATTTATTTTTTTATTATTATTTATTATTATTTTTTTTTTATTTTATTATTTTTTTTTTTATTATTATTTTATATATATATATATATATACACGTGTGTTATTTATTATATTATTATTTTTTTTTTTTTTTTTATTTTTTTTTTTAAGCTCTGGATTGGGCCCCCAGAGGGTTTTTTTTTTTTTTTTTTTTTTTTTTTTTTTGTTGTCTCATAACCTGAGACCTTATGCGTCCCATCTACTGGAACTGGCCCACCTTCCCGTGGTGTGGACGAGTATCTAGAAGCAGCCTTCCTGGTGATAGCTGCTTCTCGGTAGCTAAGAGGTCAGCATAACACAACAACATAACATGCATTAAACTACACGAACATTGCACTACTACACGCTGGCCTGTTTTGCAGAGTCTGTTCAACGTACAAAGAAACGAGGTGGATTTGAACGGACGTTCTAGGAGCCACCCTACCTATACACACACATGTCCACATGTCCATGAAATCGAATACTGCAAATAAAACTACTGAGACGGTTGTTTGCATTTTAGTGTCGACGATTTATTTGAGCTTGAATCTTGTAATCCTGAAGGTTACACCCCTTGAAGCAGGAAGTTGGGAAAAGTATGTGAGGAGAGGTATCCACTGTACCATCGTCTACTGTACACTGATCATATTTTGCAGGAAACAGATAATGTTCAGGAAACTGTTTCACTCATTTACCAGATGTGTGTCGTTCGTATGTGGACCAAAATGCATCTTAAAACAGAACACGTTGTACATTGTAATTTGTGCTTGGCTCTGGTACTTCTTTTTCTTCATCTGTGTAGTAACAGCTCTGTCATTTGAGTACAATCAGAGTTTATCACCAGTGAAAGCTGCACTGTATTGTGTGCATTTTATCATCGAATGGGGATCAAACATATTTCTATCGACACTGTACTCGTATGCAGTTTTGATTATAAAGCACTACATCACTACATTCGTTGCCCGCATTAAATGTCTGAAAGGAGCACGGGTATCTGCCGATGATATAGTTTGGATCAGAAGCACCTACACTCGTGTTGTCCAACTAATTGATACTGTTGATGGCATATTTTCGTTCATGCTCTTGTTTTGGTACGCTGGGTGTATCGCAGAAGTCTCTATAAGTACCACGAAATTTATTATTGTCCTTCAAAGATCGAAAATAAACTATTACTTATTAACGAAAAAGACGCTGAAAATGCTTACTTTGGCGATGATTTTCATCGTGACCTCATATTCCGCGTGTAGCGTGAATGATCTCAGCAAACCTTTTCTTCTAGAGATAGAAAAAATTGCAAATAAGATTCCAGCTGGAGAACTGCAAGTGCAGATGCAAACTGAAAGTATCTTCAATGTCGTACACATGTTGCCATGGCAATTCACAGTGGCTGGGCTCATTACCATTAACAAAGGCTTCATACTGACCGCTATTGGTGTCATCATCACTTACATTATATTGCTTGTCCAGTTGAATCCATCTGCAGCAGCCTTGCTAACAGTTTAAAACTATTGTCGTTTTTTTTGTTATAAATTTGTCTAAATCTTCTAAATTTGTGTACAGTAAGTAATCAGTAATGGAATCTTTTGCTTAACCTTCAGCTAGTTGTTCTTGATAAGATTTGATGTTTGCAATAAATATGAATGTAATGAATACTACAGAAATGAAATATAATTTCATTTCTGTTGTATTGTTCTTTATAATTAATAAAAAGTGTCTCAAATAGCCTTGATTATGTCTTCTATATGGCAAGAATCAACATTATGCGACTACAAACAGAGTACACTCAAAGTGGAAAAATAATAAGCAGATAAAATTAAACTGAAGCTTTCAAAGGCGACTGCCTCCTTTGTGAAGAGTGGAATATTACAGTCATGGTACATCCTTAAACAATACCAGGAGGATCACGGCATTAGCATGGGATTATCCTCTACATGTGCATGGA
Organism: Mastigoproctus giganteus; assembly: GCF_048544385.1. Classification (NCBI taxonomy): domain Eukaryota; kingdom Metazoa; phylum Arthropoda; class Arachnida; order Uropygi; family Thelyphonidae; genus Mastigoproctus; species Mastigoproctus giganteus. The sequence goes on along the minus strand of NC_143586.1, from coordinate 40,162,273 downwards.
GACTGGAAATAGCCCTGTGCTAGCTGGTGATGAAAGATTTTGACAAAAAACTGACATTTTGAACAAAATCTGGCTTCCTCGTCCACTTCCGTGTGTATCAATCTTTTATTACAATGCATAAATGTAGATGTTCAACGATTATGTTGACCTTTTGTTTATTTTTGCGAGTAACAGGATGTAAACTACATGAGTAATGTAATGGTCTTAATTACCACAGCAGAACCAACTTGCCTTTGTAAAGAATTGCCCTGGTATTGCACTACTCTCAACAGATAGCTTTAGTTATGTTACAACTTCGAAAACGTTTTGTTCACAAGCGAAACATGGAACAAATCTTTACCCTATTTTGTCTGCGTGTTGTCGTCTCCAGCTGCTAGAATGTAGGCACGAGACTGTCTGGATCAATGGCTTAATCAGGTTCACGCCACCCTACCATTGGTGTAAAAAGCTTAAATGGAAAATCGTTAGAATATATATATATATATATATTTCTCTTCTGTTTCCAGTCCAGTCTTGGCACTGACGGCACTACTCCAATCGAATCTTTCGATTTTCACAAACACAAGTGGTTTTCGTATAAGCACACGACTACCAAGTCCAAGATTCTTCAATTCCCACCGCGTCATTCGGTTGGAAAATGGACCTGGCTTTAATAATTCGAATTTTTTGGTCATTTTCTATACTCTTGACCTTCTATTCGGATGCACAGTTCACTTTAAATTCCTGCCATCTTGTACTTGGATTACCGACTTTCTGCCGCATTCCTTCTTTTAAAGGTGATGTATTCTCCTTTCGTCTTCAGCTCGGTGTATACCTTTCAATTCGTTACGTTTGACATACCGGTGATTTCCTCTGTTTTCTCAATTGTGGCTTTTACTAAACGTACTCCAATGACACATTTCTGAAAATCGGAATGATAAACTGCCATCCCCATGATTGGATCGACTAAGGAACTTCAGGAAAGAGTACTGTATAGTGTTTATCTAATACCAATAAGCTTGTGATCATACCATGTGACAACTCGCACAACTTACGCAAATTGCGAAAGTTTCTGATTTTTGGCAGGTTAATAGCAATTATCTGGTAGAAAGATAATTCTCTATTTACTTTTCGTTTCTATTAATCACAGAGAAAGAAAAAAAATTCAATTAATATTATGAATGGAAATCGAATGAAGCCTGAAATGCAATGGCCTGCGGACATAACCTAATTTGTTTTCACTGTTATGCAAGAATCAGAGGCTCTTGTGGGTAACACTGTTGGTAAGATCGCCATCCTCCCCACACCGGGCACGAAAGACGTGAGTTTGAGTCTCGTCGATGACGTCAGGAATTTTTATGAGCCTTTTTCACAACGTGGCTTAGTTAGTCGGTCTCATGCGAGGGTAGCATGGTTTTTTCTCCAAGAAACTCGGATTTTTTTTACAGCAAACAGAAAAACCGACTCAGAACACACGCAATTTACAGACAATAGGAACGGAGCAATATGGCTTTAGTCACTGATGCTCCTAAGCAGTCTGTTCTGGTTGACCTACTGATATGGAACTTATTAATTACTATTTTATTATTTTTTTTCAGATAAAAATGACTTAAACAAAAAAAAAGTGGCAAAGTGGAAGCCATCTATGAATTTTCGCGGTTTGTCATCGAAGTTCAAAGATTGCGATTAGCTTCGAATGGAAAACATACCGTTATCCTAAGAGACGTTAAGAACTGTTACGCAAATGTCGAGCTTGAATATTGCAGACAGAAGAACTTGTCCCTGGACTGGAAACTATGTTCTCCTCTAAACCAAAAAGAAAATCCACACGGTGGACTGCAGTAGAAATTGAATGACGTGACACGTTACACACTCTGCGAAAAAATGAAGCTGCATTATCAATCATGCGAACCACAATGTCCAAGAACTGATTGCCAGTGACTGTAAAGAGACAGACGCATGGATTTTCTTAAGAACACGTTCGCATGGTAAGTGGATTATATCGATCCATTCAATAATATTCTCTTGTCAGACGAAACTGTTTCTTGGAGGATGATTTGGAATTCGCAACAACTCTCATTACTTGTTTCTGGTTGCAATCCTGGAAGGACATTAAAGAAAATTTGTGCCAAAAGCCATTAAAGAAAATTCGTGCCAAAAGCCATTAAAGAAAATTCATGCTAAAAGCACAGTTTAAAAATTATTGCATCATATTTTGTCGGCCAGTATCTGTTATGAGAAATATGAAGGGAGTAATACTTATAGATTTATAAAGATATCTTGTGGCCATCACAATGAAAAAAGCATGAGGAACTAATATTCATGCTGGATGGCTCTCCGCTTTCATTTCCGCAATATGGAGGATAACCTTTTACTGGAAGGTGATTTAGACATCTCGAATCACTTAAGTGGTTTGCAAGGAGTCCAAAACCTTCCAAGGACAAGACTTATTAAAAAATTCAATGAAACGGAAGTTAAAATCCAAACGGTTTTGAGCAACGCTTAATGTAAAAATTTAAGGATTGTATTCCATTTCGGTTGCAAATGTACCTAGACGTTTCAGTACCATATGTTGAAAACAATATCGAACTTCTATTGATAGGTTGATAGCATTAGTTGTGATAAAATTATGAAAACAAGCAAGCTTTAACAGAACATCCTTAGAAAACACTATCCATTTCATTTTCCCATCTTCATTTGTCCAATCCTTTCCTTATATTTATTCAAACAACCAACTTCCACAGCACCAGATGAAAATTTGTTCCAACGATCAATTACGCGCTGAGTGAAACCAAATTTCCACATATGTCTCCTGCAACTTACCATTTCCAATTTAAATTTACGTCCCCTTGTGAGTCATCCGATAAACAGTAAGTTTGCCATCAGCATTTAGTTTACTCAAATCAATCGAAGCCTAAACCACTTCAATCAGGTTTCCTAACAGATACATACTTTCCACAAACCACAATTTGAAGAACTCAAGTTTTCCTTGGTGAGATTATCCTTTTGTGTCCCAGACTACTTGTGTCGCATTTCTCTTCTATGAATCTGCTCCTGCAAATCTAAATCGTTCCTAAAATGAAGCATACAGATAAACTGTATATGCCATGAGTGTGCAATAAAAATAAAATAGAAATTGATAATTAGGTGACTAAAAAAATTCGTGCCGATTTTTAGGATGACATTAAAACAAAGGTAAAAAAAAAATTATAAAAAATACATGAATGTCCCGTACGAGCGTTTGACCAGCAGGTAGAAGCTTGTAATGGACGATACTCGTAATGATATTCCACCAGACGCAGCAAAATCTCCTGTTGGTGAGTGGGGCTTCGGGTGTGCTGCAACAGGTTCACAGAATGATAACCAGCGATGGGATAGTTTGGTGGTTTGATCTTTAGTAAGAGAAAGTATACTAACATTATTTTATTTTCTGTACACTGTAGAGATTTTTGGTCACATTGGAGCCTACAGTGGAACACGGAGACTCATCCACTAATCAAAATGCACAGACATAAGTAGAGACCAAGATCTCGCTGGACTCTTGTTGATCACCTGTTTAACTGTGAATGTGATGTCAGCATATAGCAATTTTACATACGTGGAGAAAAAGACATCGTATTGTTGTCCTGACCAATGATGTACAGCATTCCAACTAAAGCTTCAGAAATGGAATCCCAAGTTGAAGCCACACTTACATCAACAATGAAAGCATCCTGGGTCATCTATAACAAAACGTTTAAGGGTGTATAAATATCAGGAAAAGTAATAGTGATTGTTTTCTAGGACTATCGTTGTTGTAGGTTTTTAGAGGCATCAGCGACAAAGGCCATATTGCTCCGTATATATAATCTGTAAATTGCTTGTGTTCTGTGGTCGATTTTCTGTCTGCTGGACGAAAAATCCGACTGTCTGGGAGAAAAAGCCATGCTACCTTCGCCTGAGACCGACTAACTCATCTACGTTGTGAAAAAAATCCATAAAAATTCCTCGCGTCGTCATTGACAGGATTCGAACTCAAGTCTTTTCCAGCGGGTGTGGGAATGTCGGTGATTTTACCAATTGTGGACAATACTATCCACAAGGGCTAGGACTGTGACGGCATTCTTCTTTTGCATTTTCAAAAGCTTGTAGATACACCATGAATGCTACGTAATAATGCACACTTCTGAAAGAACTTGGGAATTCACTTCTGATGAAATGGCTTGGGCTATTTTTCTGAAAACTACATCATCATTTGAAGCGACTCTTGAATTTACTACTGAAATAAAATGGGTAAAAAGTGACTTCTCAACTTGCTATCAGCTATTTCTTTATATTACATGAATTTTATGTGAATCGATAAAATTTTGATCGCAATTTCAGAACTGAAATTGTGTCTTAACATCATGCCATGACTTCAGCACCCGTTTACACACTTGTGCTATTGATGGACGTTCATCCTTCCCGTAGGTGTCCCCGCTAGCATCCAGTTATTCCATTGCTCCCGCATGTTATTCTTGAATGGCTTGTTGATGCTGACATCTAACGGTTGTAACTGAGAAGTTAAGACACCCGGAATTACCGCCAGTTCTGTGTTCATCATTTCGATGCTTTCAGTCCTATGTGCTCTAAACAGATCCATACTAGTAGTGCATTTTTACTCAGTAGCCACCAGGACGCGTGTACCAAACTTTTACAAACCAATCCTTGATACATTCTTCATCCATCCATCCCTTCGGTTGTACAAGTACGTGAGTTCCCTTTGGTAGTTTATCTTTCGGTAAAGTTTTTCTTCTAAAAATTATCATTGGCTGAAGTTTGGTCTCATCAGAACAACAAGTTAAAACTGCGGTGTAGTATGTCTTTTCATGTCCAGTGGTTTAAACAGTTATAGATTTTTGTCCTCACGATTTAAGGTTTTATTGGATGGCACATCAAAAGTCAACGGAATTTCATCCACATTCCTGATTTGGCTAGGTTTGTAACTGCTTCGTTTTCTAGTATTTATGGAAACCTAATATTTTCTGTTTGTACTCAGCAGGCATTCTTTGGGCTATTCTAGTTCTTGTGCGTAAACTTAACCCATTTATTTTCATGAAGCAACAACACTAAGATTCAGTTCCTTTAAAATCGTATATCCCAATAACAGCTGCTCGTTTTCGTGCTTCTACTATTATCATTTTAGTACTCGCTGCAACATCCACGTCTCTAAGTTCCATTATCCAACTACACAAGTTTTCTTCAAATTTTGGCCATTTAGGTGCAATTTTGTTTTATCAGCTTCTTGTAATAAAACTACCTGCTTTTTCCATTGACGAATCATCTTCTCAGCAGGCGGTGGTCCAAAATTTCCTTCTGCTGCTCTGTTCCCGAGTTCTTTGGCATACTGTAATACTCCAATAGTATAATTTTGCCTTCTTGATTCGCCTGCCATTAATTAGGGCTTAAATATATATCTGGAATTCACTTGTTACTCCAATAACAGCCTGGTAGTTACACTGAAAAGTGTACTAACGTATGGTAGTTAACTATCCATCAACTAGTATACGTTAACTTTCGGTTTTGCGCATGTGCTGTATTGACACTTTCGGCTTCTAAGACGCAGGGCAATTTTTTAAAGATATTTATAAGGAAAAAAAGTGCGTATTATAAGCCGACAAATACGCTATATTATTTATTTTAAATATACAGGCGTTTGAAATTAGTTTATATGTTTATAACGATTTCAATTTCCTTAAAAAGAGGTATGTAATCATAAACAGGTTTTCGAATTCAACTAACTCTTGTTAATTCATATGTTAATATTAATCAGACATTTTTTTATATATTTTTTATTGACCATGAAAGAGATCTGCTGATTAACATTTGATTTTTATTATTAGACTAAGGCTTATGATGCTAAGCACTTTATATACATAGTTTTTATTATTATTAATATTTAATTTAATATTTGAACAAATAAATTATTTAATTAATTGCATTTAATATTCGATGAAAGAAAGTCGAAAAAATAACATCCAGTTGAGTTATTAAGACGAATTAAAATAAGTTGTAGGCGTTAGTGATTTGCATAAATTATGAATAATACAATAATCATATCCAGCGTGAAACAATTTCAGTAGATATTAAATGGTAACCCTTGACGACCAACTGAGAAACAGTAATGCCATCTGGTGTGGGTAATCGTAACTAAATCTAAAAAGATAGAAGCTTTGAAGAATTTAAGTGTCCTGTAGTGTCCTCTTTAAATGTTAATCTCAAACTTCATTAGGTTATTAAAAATTATGCTATTTTACAATAAAATCATAAAATAAAATTTTTCATTTATATGAAAGAGTTTATTAAGCGTTTGTGAGAACTTACTTTTAATTCAAATGCAGGTGTCGAAAATTATGATGCATTCTAGTGAATAAAATTAAAATTATAATTCTTCTAAGTGTCTGAAAAGTTTATAGTTGCTAAGATGTTTTTAAGAATTCAGGGGCTCGTAAATAGTTTCTCAGATCACCACCGAGGTCGTGACATGTCATTGGTTACTGGGATATTTGCAAAACCTAATTCTATCAGACCGAAAAAATAAAATAAATTTTAATTTGTAGGGAATGTAGTAAGAAGTCTTTGCTCAGGGCGCTAAATTAGCTAGGCACTCTGACATCACCCATATTCGGTGTTTCTAAGAGTTCGTCTTTTCGGTACATATTTAACTACCAATTAAATATTCTAGAAAGTGAAGGTGAGAGAGAAATTAAGCGAGACAGAAAGGATGTAATTATGGTATAAATAATGGTAAACAAAACAAAATGAAATAAAACATTACATCAAATTTACAATTTACTACACAGAGTATTACACGTGGTTAAATAGTGGGATTAACACAAGGGTTGAACAAAAAGTAGTGCCACAGTGGTTCCACTACATAGAGGATTCAGCAAGGATTCAAGAAGTTTTTGATGGGTACATTCCTTCCAAGTAACATTATGCTTCTACACAACTTAACCCAAACACGCAGTCTTTTTAAAATATTCAGTTACAGCTAATTTTTAACAGGACCAGTATATGTCTGCCAGGGGCAAAAGTTGATCACGTTGTAGGGCAGATATCATCTTTTAAGGGCACAAAAGGTGACATTGTTGTACACGTTGGCACTAATGATCTTAACAGTAAGAGATCTGCAGATTTACTTAACAAGTACAGGTCAATGTAGAAAAAAAGTCGTCAGTCAGGGTTAAATTTGAAAGTGTCTGCAATTCTGCCCAGACACGATATGAGGGAGTATATGAAGAGGGCCTTGTCGATTAATTTGGCCCTGGAGAGACTGTGCAAGGCTCAAGGGTAGAAATTTTTTCAGCCTGGTCTGTGCTTTTAACAGGAGAGACTGCTTCTACAGGATTGGGATACACTTAAATAGAAAGGGGTGCACGAATATTTGCTGATGCTATCGAGGCAGTGTTAGGTGGGTCGGAAAACTGCTAGATTAAGGGGATTCACAGACTAAAAGATTAACTAAAAGAAACACTAGCTACAGGCAGAGGCGAAAGTGATTTTTGCACTGCTTCTATTGTAATGAGCAGCAGCCCGGACAGCAAGTTGCTGGAGACTTCAAGAGCTGCTGGGAGTCATCATGGAGCAAGTAAATACATGGGCTGTGTTAGGGTAACTAAGAGTAAGAACAAGTGCATATATCAAGTACTTCCATGTACACTAATGCTAGACGTACGTATAGTAAATAAAATTGATGAATTTGAAGTGCTGATCGAGACTTCAAAGGCAGATATCGTTGGGATATCAGAGACATGGTGTCACACAAATATAAGCAGCGAAGAATTGGAATTTAAGGGAGTACAATGTGTACGGAAAGGACAGACAGGGTAGGAAGGGAGGAGGGGTTATGCTGTTAGTCAAGAAACACAAAATCTAAGGAAGTGCATCCAGTTGACATAGGTTGACAGTGCAATGTTAAGTCTGTTTGGTGTGAAATAAGCACTGGGAAAGGAAAAAATGAGAGTAGGGCCTATGCCTAATGAATCTGATGAGTATAATGAGCAATTGTGCAGAGAAATAGAATGGGCCAGGAAATCAGAATGTCTTGTAATGGGGGATTTTAATTTTCCAGATATCGACTGGAATTTGTGGATTGGTCACTCACGCACTAGCAAGGCTTTTATGAATTTATTGGATGATTGTTTTCTAGAGCAACATGTTCTGGAAGCAACCAGAGGGAGTAATACTCTTGATCTGATTATCAGTAATGATTCTTCATCCATTAAGAATCTGCAGATAAAAGAAACAGTAGGTTACAGTGATCACAGTGTACTGATGTGGGATTTACTTAAAGATGAAACTACCATCAAGGGTTTTTGTTTTCGTAAATGTGACTACATGGGTCTCAGACAGTTTTTAAATTCTATACAGTGGGATCAACTGATGATGTTACCAACGGAGAATTCTAAATGGGAAGCCTCCAGAGACGTAATCTTGGAGGCTACTAGGCTTTTCATACCAACTAAGAAATATTGTTCAAGGTTTAGGCCTAAGTGGATGTCGGATGAATTAATGAGGCTCGTGACAGAGAAGAAAAATGGATGGGATGCATATAAATTATCAGGCGACACAGAAGCCTTCTGTGTCGCCTGATAATTTATAAGCATTGTGACTCCTTTGTGACTGTAATAAAGTCACAAAGGAGGTTAAGCAGGTGAAGGCAGATTACAAGAAATCTTTGGTAAAGGACGCAAAGAAAAACAGCAAAGAGTTCTTTACTTATGTAAACACTAGAAGGAAGAGGATGAATCAGATTGGTCCACTTCACATCGATGGTTCGACTTTTGATGATCCTGCTCAAGTAGCTGATAAACTGAATCAGTATTTTGCATCTACATTCACACATGAGGAGTTATTCAAGGAGGGGAATGCCAGAAGTTTATCAAACTCTAACAGGGGGTTAAGTGATTTTGTAATAATTGAGAGCAAAGTAGAGGAGAAATTGTTCAAGTAAAACATAAGAAAGTCACCTTGGGCATGTGGAATCTATCCAGTTATAATGAAGGAGGCAACAAGGGAAGTAAGCAAACCTTAGCCCTAATTATGAGAGCATCCTTAGAGTCAGGGGAGGTCCCCATGGACTAGAAATGTGCAAATGTATCCCCAATTCACAAAGGGGATTCAAAGGGCGACACAAATAATTATAGCCCTGTTAGTTTTGTAAGACACAAAGCCTTACAAATTAAATTAAATGTCTATATAATTAATGATAGAATGCTAGATAGAGTGATATGGTAAAACCTTACAAGAAAACACTTAAAGTCACAAATATTGTTTAAGATAGTGGGTCTCGCGCTAACGGGATTTAATTAAGTGGGGTCTTTAGTTAATGTAAAGGCAGATATACCGTGGAAATAAACATTAGAAAGAGTTTTGAATCAGTGCCCACACCGGAAACAGCAAGCGAAGATAGCAAGACGGAACAGTGGGGGGTCAACTGATAGTATGGCAAGGGACGGTTTGGTCCAGAGATGACAATAGGGGTACCAGCGGGGGCGCTCTTGTTTACTGCAAACAGAGCGGGCGTGGCGAGACGAATCAAGTAAATGGACGCAGGTGTTTTCTGGATGATACTGAGCTCCGAAATTTCAATCACCTTCCAGAATATTCGAGAATTCTCTAGAACGGAAGTCCTCTCTACACCGGAAGGGGCTCGACCATCGTGTCATGGGTCACAGGCAAATGAGAATGAAGATGATGGTGGTCAAAGAGAAGTGATTGGTTGAAAGAAAGGAGAGGCGTACGTGATTTTGGGAAACAAAAAGGCAAGAGCGCGCGAGTTAAAATGTGATGAAGTTTTTCGGAGATGATTTTTCGAGATGTGATAAAGTTTTTTTGGAGATGATAAAGTTTTTGGAAGGTGATCAAGTTTTTTTTCGGGAGTGATGAAGTTTCTTTGGAGGGCGAAAAGGGTGTTTTTGGAAAGATAGGCCCAGGAAACAGTCCCCGGAAGCGATCCACCAGTAGAACCAGTTATGGTGAGTTCACTAAATTCTGATAGCTTTAACAAAGTGTAGATAAGTTACGGAAAGGGGAACTTTCTCGAGATGGAACATTGAAGTTCCAAAGCGTCCACCGAGAAATATATTTGAAAGGAGGGCAGCGAGATAATGCTAACAGAAGAACACCGTACCGTCCTGTAGAAATAAAGTGATGGGAAGCGACCCCTACTGAATGATCCGGCCCAGCAAAGAAGGATACGACACCAGGATGATCGGCAAAGCGAAAAGTGTCCCTGGCAAAGTTTAGCATTCCAGATGAACGTTCCCAAACCAATGGAGGACCCGATGCAGAGCAGAAAGTCACAGGCCACACGTTGTATTAGCGGTAAGATCCAAATCCCCAGAAGTAAGTGGTTAAACAACGAATTTACCTCTATGTAATTGCAAAGGACTGCAGGGAAGATAGATAAATATTAAGTGAGATTTAGGGAAACACACAGTTAATCAAATGCATGTTGTATAGATAAGTAAGGAAATATCATAGAAATAGTTTAATGAAGGATGGTTTACAGTTATGATTTATTTACTGATTAATTAATGGAGGAAAAGTAATAATTTTGGACGGGTTAGCCTATAGAGCAGGTACAGTTGTATGTTATTTATATAATGTTACTGAAGTAGAAAAATTAGTCGCTATATGCTGAAGTTTACCTGAGGGAATGAAGAAATAAATAATCCCATGTATATTTCATTAACATGTAACTTTAAAGTGCTGGGGAGAGAATAGAATAGAATAGTTTGTAAAGTGGACATTAAATTCCAGAAGAAGAATTGTTTCAACCATGAAGAAGAATGTAGGATTGTGCTAGATAGGTATGAAAAAGGAAGATATAAATAAATAAATAATAAATGTCAATTGTAATTAAGAAAGAGTTAAATTAAACTGATTGTACGAGATGTTAGTGGGCCTATAGTAAGAAGAAGATGATGATAGGAGAGCCTAATGACCAGGAACGTGATCCATGCCCTGTACCTATATATGAAGTGAATAATGTGTAATGATTTGTCTTATCTTTTATTTGTAAGTATGTATAATAAACTGATTGTATTTCACTTAATGAAAATGGAGTTTGGTCATTTCTGAACACACAGCAAAACCCAAAGGAGGAGTGAACTAATATAGGAACTTCCACAGAACCGGAATTCTTCTGTGAGATAACAAGTCAGATGCAAAGTGGGGATATTTAAATAATAAATAAATATTATAATAATAATATAAAGACAAAGAAACAAAATAATAAATATATATAAAAGAAACCCCACCCCCACAGTTTAACTTCTGTTCAGGGGAAAATAGTGGCGTCACTGGTTAAAGATGCATTGCAGGATCATCTAGACAAGACTGCAGTAATAGTTAAGACACAGCATGGGTTTGTTAAGGGGAAATCTTGTCTGACCACTTTGATTGGATACTACGATGTGGTCACAAAGGAACAGGATGCAAAAAATAATTTTCATATCATATACTTGGATTTCGGTAAAGCTTTTGATACTGTTGCACATGAAAGACTGCTGCACAGATTGGAGCGGCATAGCATTAAGGGCAAGTTACTGCAATGGATAAAGGGATGGTTGAGTGGGAGACGACAGCGATTGATGCGACAGCGATTGATTGGGAGACGACAGCGACTAATGTAATTAGCGGAGTCCCCCAGGATTCGATGCTGGGCCCTTGTTGTTTTGTATATTTATCAATGATATCGATGAAGATATATCAGGCTTAATTTCCAAGTTTGCAGATGATACAAAGTGATACAAAGGTTGGCAGGATTGTTAATGACAGTAAACACAGTATGCTACTGCAACAGTATCTAGAAAAAAGTTATGCAGATTGGCTGAGAGAAGTGGCAACTGACGTTTAACATTGACAAATGTAAAGTACTACATATGGGTAGCAGTAACCCAAGAGAAACGTACCAACTGTGTGGTACTACACTCAGGGAGGTGGAGAATGAAAAACACCTGGGGGAAATTGTGCAGTCAGATATGAAGTTCTCTGAGCAGTGCTAACAGGCTGCCAGAGCAGGCCATGGAGACCTGCTCTGGCAGTCCGTATTTTTTGTCAATGATATATAGGAATTTGTTAGTAGGAACAAGGAGGTGATTATCCCTTTGTATAAGGCAATGGTCAGGCCACACCTTGAGTACTGTGTACAGGAGTGGAGGCCTCATTTTAGGAAGGATGTAGAGTTGCAAAAACGAGCACAGAGAAGGGCAACAAGAGGAACAAAGGGGTACACTTACGAAGAAAGGTTTAAGTCTGCAAGTTGCATCATCTGGAGACTAGGCACCTGCGAGGTGACCTGATCGAGGTGTACAAGGCCTTGAATGGGTTGAGCAGGATCAATGTTGACGGGATACTTCAGCTTGCTCAAACTAAGAACCTGAGGAGGCATAGATTCAAACTGAGCAAAGACAAATGTAGAATAGATGTGCGGAAATTTGCCTTTAGCCAGCGGGTGGTTAATTTCTGGAACAAACTTCCATCTGTCGTTGTGGAAGTTGATAGCTTAAATAAATTTAAGGCTGAATTAGACAAACATTTCGAGTGACCGGATGGGTAAAAATGGGAAGTTTTTTTTTTTTTTTTTTTTTGCTGATGCAGTATAATCTTGCTTTCTTTCATCATGTGCCTCAACTAATGCTAATGCTAATATCATGTTGTTAATCACAGTGTCACGTTCCGTACGGGCAGATTTCTTCGAAAATAGTTCATCTGTTTGGTTGCTATGGCATTTTTTTAAACAAGAATAATGTTCATTCGATGTCCTCTGCTTATCTAGAAAGGCAATCTTCTCTAGTCAGATCTTAGGAATGAGAGAAAAACAGTCCCTGAACGTCTGTTTGAACTTCTAATCGCAGTTGACGAGCCATCTCCAGCAGATCAGCAGAAATTTCTCCCATTTGGTCTTCAATTCCCAGGATATTCTTGGACATATATCTTCTTGCGATTTCCCGGTGCCATTTATGATATTTGTGAGGGATAATTTGCATGTCGTCACGATTTCTTGTAATTAGCAACCTTACCAAGCAACTCTGATCGATTACTCCGTGTGTGGTCTTCTTACTAGGACTGTGTCATCGTAGACGTCAATAAATTTCTCAGAGACTGACGGTCCACCATTTGGCCAACACTCTGTTTCGTTGTCAGTAGACTCGGAACCTATTTTTGATAACAAAAAGACAATATGGCAATACTTTAATCTATTCCTCCTTCAACAGAGCTATCAGTTCGGTTGATTCGAAGAGGACTGACGGGATCCCGGCTATGGTAACATCACGATGTTTTTGGTGCTTATGTAAGCCATGGTGTGATCCACATTTCGTTTTGTTACAATGGCACGAACAGATTGATTGATTGCTTATATGGCATCCTGTGATCACACCTTCATTGGAAGTTTCTAAGCTAAACGTTTCGGCTCATCTACTGTATTTCACTGATTTATTTATTTCTTGCATAAACTTAGTTGGTTTTAAAGCAATTCCTGACACGTGGATGGCTGGTATGATTCATTTTATCCAAATCCCAGGGGCGTAGGGATGCCTTTTACAGCATAGTGTATTAATCTAATATGATATGTATTGCTATGAATATCACGTGATATTTGAACACTGAATTGTTAATAGTAATTTGGAGGAGACTGAATGGATTCCGGAAATGGGCATGTCCAAAATTTAGATGTAGCCTTATATTTGATGTACTTATATTTGTTAATTGCTTCATTATTTATATCATTAATTAGATAATATACCTTAATATTCACCTTAGCTTTACGACTAACTTTTGACATTATTAATTGTTTCTCCATTTCAATATTCAACCTTAATCTAACATGCTCCTCTTCATATGGTCCCATTTATTATTGAGGTCAAGTCCCATGCTCTCTGAAGGGTTAATTGTGACAGTACTCTCTGTTTGTGCTGTAGTAACAAAGATTTATAATTTATAGCAAATTTATTAAATTAAAATGGAGACAAGCTTTTAATACGAACAGAAAAATCTGTCGTATTTAGGGAATAATTTAAAATTAATCTTATAACAGATGTATAAAAATTTCCATCATCTCAGATGTCTTCTGAATAGTCCGATTCTCTGAGATGCAACCGGATGGTCAATGTAACCATTTTGAGGAGATCGAGAGGTAAACAGAAATCTTGCTAGTAATATTAAGCTTTCTAGAAAGTCACAGATGGCAACAAGCGACACTCCAAGCCATATTCCAATGTAGCCTCCGATGTAGCTGAAGATCTCTATAGTCTACAAAGAAGTGAATAAAAGACGAAATTAATGAGACTTGCAAAGTATGTGAACTTAATTATTTCTGAGAAAACATAGTTTTCGAATCCATTTCGATTCAGTTCATACAAAAACTGGGATGAATTTTCCTTAGTATTTCAACAAATTTATTGCCACTTAGAGTTAAGTTTTAAAAATAATCTCGGTTGCACCCAGACTATTTTATATCATAAACTAATTTTTTAAATGTCAAATGGTGCTAAATAACAAGCTCATTAATTTTATAACGTAATTTTTAACATTATTCGGAAATCACTAAGAACTCAGTGTGGGTTGGGGTTAACTTTGTTTCTGAAGAAGATTTAAGGAAATTAAATTTTTCAAAAGGACATTTACCTCAAATTTTGGCTTAAAGAGATATTCTAAAACATGTCTGTCGAGCATCAGCTTTATGTTAGATGTTTTCAGTTCGCTGTTAACAGAAACAGAATATACTGAACAAGGTTAAAGGACGCTTCCAAGGAATGTAATATTTTATTTTGATTAATTACTAAGGAACTTGCTTTCAATGTTTACAAGATAACTATATTGTTTTCAATATTTTAAACTGATTTTTAAAACAAATGCATTTACTTACTCAATGGTACTGTTCAGGTAAATCTCATCCACAGTCGTTTTCTGAAAAAAAAAAAAAAAAAAAAAAACAGAAATGCTCTTATTGAGCTATTTTTTGAATCCCACGACACTAACAGAAGAATCGTTTATCTGAAATTGTCTCGAATAATAGCGAATTTTCTCAATAATAAACAGAAAAGCTATATTCTCATCTACTCCAGCAGCTCAAGTATTTTCTAGGACTATATCCGGTAGATTTGATTTCCCTCCATGTTTAGAGCTTAGGATAGATCGCATACTGTATCAAGGTTTCTCGATTTTTCAATCTATAGTCTATGCAAATATGATTTTTGAATGATTAGTAGTTGTATCTAACATGCGCAGAAATGTTACTTACATTTTCCTGCAGTTTTCTTGTCACTATATTGGAAGTATATCTAACGAATCTGAAATGTAAAGTAAAAATAAATAAACTTTTGTATGAATTTCTACTCACACGATATAAAATCAGGTGATATTTGAAAAAACGTGGGATAAAACCCACTTCAACTATTAATGATCTTAAACAATTTTCTCATTTACTATAATACAACAACACCCTTGACCTTTTCTTCACCAACAACCATTCAGAGTAAATAAGTGGTTCTTTAGGTACCACTTCCATAGTCTTTCTCATCCTTGGAGTTAAAAACTTCTGTAGGATTAGCAATAAAATGAGAAATTATATCATCCCGCGACAAGCCAAAATATCTGCAAGCAAGGCTGTGAGAATGCTTCATTGTAACCAAGCAGGATTCTTAAATTTCAGAGAAATAAATAATCAAGGAGAATTTTCATGTTTCAAAGAATAAATATTTGTTTATCTTTACGGGCCCAAGTTTCTGTTGCGTAATATGAAATAATATTGAAAAATCTTCTAGTTGTGATCTATTTAATCACAACTAGAAGTTCCAGTTTGGTGATCAAATAGACCACATTTGATCTAAATTCCAAGGATGAGAAGGACTATGGAAGCTTGCGTCCATTGAAAAAGAGAACAGCACAAAGTTTTACACTTAAACTTGTGATCTGAGGTACCTAAAGAACTATTTCCTTACCTGATACATGACATTAATATGACCCAATAGAAATTTTGGTGTTCAAGTGGAAAACGTAATTGGTTAGGGAATTATTGAGCATATTTGATCTATATCAAATTGGTGTGTAATTATCGACAGGGGGATAATTAAATGTTTAGATATAATTAAAGTAACAGGATAAGATAAACACAAAAATAATTTACTTACTCGCAAGCAGGTCTGCACCGATCTGAGCATTGCTTCGGATTGTAATTTTTTGGAAAGCAACTATCATCTACAGCAAAAGAAACAAAATTATTAGAACGGAGTGGAACTGAAATGCAATACGCACAATCTATGATAAATTACGAAAATTCCTTGAATATACGCTATCCTCTATTTCGAAATTATTAAAGAAACTGTTCATCCTCCATAGTTTAAATATGGAGGATGCATAGTCTTAGTCTGGAGTAGTTAATTTAGAATAATTAATTCAAGGTTAGAGAAGCTACCTACTCTTGTTTTGTTTGCTTGGACACATCTTCTCAGTATAGGGATACAGCATTGGCATGTCGATGCACTCACATTCAGCCAGGATCATTTCTACAAGGCAAGTCAAGGCACATTCCTAGAGTATGAGAACACAGTCTCATCATCTTAAGATATTTTATGATTACTCGTAAAACCAAATTTTAAGAATGCGAGATGGGTAGATGAAGATTAACATGAAATATTTATGAACATAAAGGTTCACATGACTATACGTAATTATACACACAAATATACTGACGCCTTATAGTCTAAGTTACCTTTCCGTTTAACTTACACCTTAAATAAGAATTTAGTCTGGTGAATTCGGAGTTCTGCAATGCATAAATTATTAACGTGCATTTTCACTGGTTTTTGGATAAAGAAGCATTTGGATATTTACCTTTGATGTGAAGGCTCCAGATCCTCCATTTTTTGTCCACAGATCAAAATAATTCGTGCAGTTTGTGTCATATGGAGCCGGAAGAAGCAGTTCCCTTATCTGCAAAAAACAAGGTGTCTAACTCTTTATGAATATCAAAGTTCCACACTATTTTAAGTAAAATAAGAGCTCTGGTGAATTTTATCTGGATAAAGTGTAAAAATACAAACAGAATCTAATTTTGAAAACTGGCACGTACTTACTGCTTTAATGGTGATCGTATATTCTTTTCCAGGTTTAATAATAAACCCCTTTTCAAATGGTTTAGGAATATCATATAGAGAATGGATTTGCATAACAGCCCCAACTTCCGAGTCAGGTCTAAAATAGTCCTCTGCACCAAAGTTGATGTCCAGTGTTAAGAACTCATTCGCCACTGTAGAAAAATTTTCAAAGATAATTTAAAATTCAAAAATTTTTATTTTTATTTGAGAGGAAAAAATATTTTTGTACTCTATATTTTGTGTAAGAAAAATGGCTGGCAATAAAAAGTTTTATGAAAATGAAATTTTCCCTTAACGAAAGAAAAATATCACTCCAAACTGAGTTTGACTCAACATCGTATGAAATATGAAATACCAAAGGTCATTATTGATGACGTCATGAATGAAGCAGTATGAGTCTTAACAATTCTGCATTTTCGCGATGTGGCCAAGTTAGTCGGCCTCAGATGTTGAACGTTTTTAATCCAGTGGACTGGGAGCTTCATCCAGAAATTAGTAAAATTACTACAGAAACATGCAATTAAGAGATATAATTAGCTGACTTTTCACGGTCTTATCTACTGGGATGATTTACATAAAGAAAGAATTAGAATAGGGCACTGAAATAGTTATCGACTTGAACAGGAAATGAAAATACAAAAATCAAGAAGGTTAGGGTTTTAGGAATATGAGTTTTAGGAGCATCAACGACTAAGGTCATATTAAATTGCGTGTATTCTAAGGTCGATTTTCTGTTTTATGGACGAAAAGCCAGATTTTCCGGGAGGAAGAACCATGCTAACCTCCATTGAGACCGATTAACTCAACCAGGTTGTGAAAAAGGCCCACACATTCTTCACATTATCAACGGGACTCGAACGCAAGTCTTTTCCACCCGGTATGGGGAGGTTGGCGTTTTACAAACTGTGCTACCCACAAGGGCCCAGAAGGTGAACATCAAATGATAGATAACAAAAGTTAAAATCACCATTTGCTCGGTATCACAAATAAAAAGAAAGATCCCTTGCCGAAATTTGTTTACAATGCAATTAACCTCATTTGCCACAAGATATGTTGACAGAAGAAGAATAAGAAGAATTTTCCGTTTTAATAACAAAATAATTATTAAATGCACACTTGCCTGAATTGACATTGATAATTATTCTATGAAGTGTTTCGTTCTTCGATCTCGGAAATACAGTGGTGCATTTTCTGACTTCCCAGTTTCTTACAGTCATTACGAGAATATCCTTGATATATTCTCTGCAATAATGAAATAAAATAACAGTGTTGCATCTTCCTTCACAATAAAAAAAATATTAATTTCTCGAATGGGGAATTTGATATAAAGAGGCACTTATAGTTTCAGGTTAGTTATTGGACTCAACTTTGTAGTCAATTGAAAGTGTTTAGCTGCAGTTAAACTGCTATTTACCAGAATTAGAGTGAAAAAATACTTTCTGGAAAGAAATACTTACTCGCATTTTCCAGGAAAATGTAGGTGGCATCTGTAAAGAAGATCAATAGCTCTTACTACAAAATTCTTGGCATCTTCAGGCGTGTCCAGAATAGATTGATACTTTGGGAACTAAATTCAATGGAAAGTTTTAAAAAGCAATGATCCAAATTCTTTGTGTGTGCAATTCTATAACTAAATTATGACCACCTACCTAATACCGTGTTGGGCCACTGTTCGCACTGATTCAGGTATTCGCCTAGCCATTGACTCCACTAGATGTCTGAAAACATCCGTACGGATCTACAACCACCGTGCTACCTTCAAGGCTTTCAACAGTGTCAGAAAAGATGACGGTTGCGTGTCCATACTCCTCACTTCCCTTTACTAAATATCCCACAGGTTTTCAAGTGGATTGAGGTTAGGCAACTTTGGAGATCAAGCAAGATGGGGGATACCTCCACTGTTTTCCTCGAACCACTTGCGGGCACATTATCATCTAGGAAGATCCCGTTTTTATCCGGGAAAAAATGAAATATGGCAGGGTGCACGTGGTCTCCTAAGAGTTGCCGGTAGACATTAGCAGTGAAACTTTGGTCCATACCATCAGGGGTCTTAGTTCTTACCAGCAAACCGTGCTCCATATTAAGCAACCATTGCCCCCTTCCTGGAGAATGACCACCATGAACGATGGGGACATGGACTCGTGTTGCTTGCACCCACACAGAGGCGTGCGTCGGCGTGTTTCACCAGGTATTTGGACTCATCTAACCAGCACTCGTTTCCAGTCCTCCAGTGTCCAACCAGTGGGTTGTTGACACCACAGCATTCGCAGTGGACGATGATCAGCGGTAAGGAAAGGGTGTCTCTTGGGTCGTCTGCTATGGAACCCCCTATTTGAGTGTGCGCGCATCTTCAATTGGGATATTGTTCTTGCATTCCCCCATACTGTATTGTGTTCGTGGTATAATACTTATACCACAAACATTCACCTTGCGTAATCCTTTACAGTTCGTCGGTGAAGGTGGTTTGACCCATTCGACAGCGTTCTTTATATACCTTAACCGTAATGGGCCGTGAGCAACCGACAAGATGCAAATTACCACTGCTCTAGTGTACGAAGCTGTTCGGCCTTCGGCCTATACTGAGAGCTATGAGGCACAGTCCATTACGAATGGGGGTGGTCATAATTCAGTGATCTCTGAGTATATATAATACTTATATGCAACAAAAAAAGAAATATTCAATATTTTAAAAGCCAGTCAAGTGACAGAACCAGGTTAGAAGGAGAGAAAACCATGGCTGTTTTCGTTTACCTTAGATATTGGAGGAAATTATACACAGACTTTTTCCACACAACTTGAGGCATTTTTTTATTATGCTAGTTTTATTATTTCTACTTCTTTTATATATTTTTTTCTGTATGATATCATTAGTTGGTGTCATCGGATTGGAGCTGTTTTCCCTCCAGTGAATGCTTGATTCCTGCCCTGTTATTTTCTTTGTGACAGTACGCGGAGTTACGTGACCCACCTTCTTGTATGTGGCATTGACAGGTAATACTAAGTCTTCCACACCACACCACAGAAAAGAGTAATTTAACAGAAAAATGCTTTAAAAGTGACAGATTATCAACTACTTTCCAATGAGAGGTTCTTACCAAGAGATTTTTTGTGCCATTAATACAGATATGTGGATATCGATCACACAGAAGGGGTAAGTTTTTAGCAGGACTGCAGCTCTCTGGATAGTAATCACAATATGCTTGTCTTCGAATTCTATAAAATGAAATAAAGTGGATAATTTTATTCTTGATCTGAATGATCTTCTGGAAAAGTTAAAAAAATTTAGATATGCAAATTGGTGTTGAATCAACTTACAGTATTAAATCAGAAACTATAAGATTTAGAAATTTATAAGCAGAAAAATAATTCTAATGAACGGTGGATATAATCACCATCCTCCCGAGAGGATTGGCCTTTGTGAGTAGCATAGTTGGTAGAATTGCCGTTCTCTGGGTGGAAAAGACACGAGTTCGTGTCCCTTCGATGAATTGAGGAATTTTTATGGGACTTTTCACAACTTGGATGAATTAGCCGAGCTCAGCCGAGGGGAGCATGGTTTTTTTCTCCCGGAAACTTGGGTTTTTGGTCCAGCAAAGAGAAAATTGACCATGCAATTTAAAGATAGTATATACAGAACAATATGGCCTTAGTCGCTAATGCTCCTAAAACCCAACTACAGTAACAACCCACGAGGGAGGGTCGAAAAGGCCTTATTTCGATTATCGTCTATGATGCCAGGAATTTTCTTTGGTTTTTTTTTAACAACGTATCTGACTTAGTTGGTTTCAGTGAGGTTGCAATGTTTTTTCTCCCAGAAACTCGGGTTTTTCATCCAGTAAACAGGTAGAGTTCAAAACAGATTTAAGATTTATCAAAGATTAAGTGATTGGAATATTTTCTATGTATAGCTACATGGTGTTACTCATGGATTAGGTTTAATGAGAAAATCTCTGACAGATCTTCAAATATAATTTTGTCCATTATTTTTGCAAGAAGTTGGTAGATTTGTCGTTCTTTTTTATAAATTGGAACTGAGAGACTATTAAACTGTTCAAATTGTATTATTACAGTCCAAAATAAAACGTTCCAACAAAAGTGCCAACTTAAGAGAATTTTATAAAACTAATGTTGCAAGTACTTACTTGTTGAAGCTGCAGATCGTGATGGATGGAAGTTCAAGGGTGTTAGCAAACACATAATCCAAATCCGAAAAGCACGGATACTGGAAGTAGAGGGAAAAGAATTGCGTTGTCTGGTAGATGAAACCAGCTAAACATACTAACAGAATTATGACTCTAATGGCTTTCCGAATTTTATTCTTCGACTTTACTATTTCTGGAACTCCTGTCACCATCGACTTTCCATATAGTTTCGTGACATATTCTTTGGTTGTCAATATCCGGGGTGGGGCATGAATCTTTGAGTTCCATACATATCTAAACCTGCAAGATAAAAAAAAAATATATAATAGGCTTGCATTCAGTTATTTCGAATTAGTAAAGAAAATAAGAATTTTAAATCTTTGCAGACAACTGCCTTAAAATACTTGAATTACTGAAAACTGATTTATCTCGTAATCTGCAGTTAGCTCGGAATTCATTTCAAATTGACATATTGAAAGATGTCCATATGAGAAGAGTAATGAGAGTTGGATGCCATGTGTGGAAAATGTCTGTGCATACAGCTCGGGAATTAAGCACTATGAACTCAACAACTGGCAGGGTGTTGAAATAATGGAAGTCCAGAAGTGGCACATCCCAAGGGACGACCAGGAGTTTTGACATCTTGCTAGTTCCTGCTTAGTTATGTACATATGCATTATTTTGCCTTAATACGTTGGAAGTGCTGAAAGTTATGGATCCAAAGGATTCCTAAATCAAGCTGGTTTGATACTGGATTTACTTTTATGTTTGCAATCTAGACATTTCATTATATTAAAAATAAGAACATGGTGATCCTTACACCTTTTAAAAAAAAGATGGTTCCTATCGCAGGCTGAAGCTGAGCTACTGTAGACTTCTTTAACTGTGTCAATTTTTTTTTTTCGCTCAGAAATTTGGGTTTTTAATTGCAGAACCAAACAGACAAATCAACTATAAAATTTAAAGACACAGTAGATAATTTCTCGCAGTTTTAGCAAAATAGTAGTCAATTAAAATCTGTACTAAAATCTCCTACCTGTTAGGGCCTTCAGTTTGTATTTCTAACTGCTCGTCCCTCATTCCGCTTTGTTCTGTGCTGTTCAAAAATGCGCTAATACAGAATAAGCGTGTTTTCATCTGTGGAGTTTTAAAAATCGCTTTGGGGGAATGAGATGTTTTTTTGTCATGCGCATTGCGGGTTTCTATTTTTAGTCATTTGGGTGATGATATATGCCCATGAATAGTTTATGGTCGATGGAACCAAGCATCTTTTATTTATTCAGTTCGTGTACATGCTTGTATATAGAAAAAGAGAGATGAAACGATTCCATTATTGGCAGGTTGACGTCACTCAATTCTGAGTGACGTCAAGTATTTTGACTAAAAAATGTAGGACTGTCTTCTAAAACAGTAGGGTGACAAACTATTTCTGGGGAAGACCAAAATGAATCGCATATACACTCAGTTATCATACTGACCATACCAGTATGATATTGTGACCATACCATCCATAATGGACCATGACGCACATCTCGCAATATAAAAAGCTGACCAGCTTCGTACGATTCGTACTAGAACAGTGGTAATTTGCATCTGGTCATGCAAGTCAAAGTGGTACAGTAGCAATTATGGGAAGTAGTAAAGATATCACGGAGTTTCAAAAGGGCATGACTGCAGGAGCTCGTGCGTCGGGTGCTCCCATATCGGAAACGGCATGACTTGTCGGTTGCACACAGCCCATTGTGGTCAACATATATAAAGATGAAGTCGAGCGGGTCAAACAACCTCCCGCCAACAGAACCTTAAAGGATTATGCAAGGTGGATGTTGCTGGTAAGCGAAAGGTTCAACGGCAGGTCATTGTGATACAGTTGACATCGTAATACAATTTGGGGAATGCAAGAACAATATCCGAAATGACGATGCGCAGCACACTCAGACGTATGGGGTTTCACAGCAGACGCCCCAAGGGGCCCTCTCCTAACCGTTGATCATCGTTGATGGCAAATGCTATTGTTGACACAGCAGCATTCGTTAACGGTGAATGCTGTGGTGTTAACAACATGCAGGTCTGACACTGAAAAACTATAGTATGGAAAAAAAAAAAAAAAACAAGTGACATCGTTAAGCATGAAATAATTTCTCTGAGCGATAAAATTCCTCTCATTAGCGATTAGAGATCGCATTTATACATATCGTTGGTACTCTCCTTTCCATGCACAAAGCCATCGCCATAATACAATGGTTACATTACTCACTTCCATATAGCGTGGAAAGAGTTCAGGTTCGAATCTCGTTTTGAGACTTTTTTTTCCCTACAACTTGGCCTAGTTACTCGGTTTCGGGAGAGTAATCGAAACGACCCAAGGCCTAGCAATCATTAAACCATCAACATCAATAAAAACTTGTTGCTGCACACCACCACCACCAGTTTCCATACTGTTATTGCTGTTAATTATGAGTTTATTTATGCGATCCTTAAAGTCGTTTACAAGCGCTTAGTAGAGAAGCTAGTCGCTGGAGAGAGGCAATAACGGTTAGTAACTGAGTGTGTGTACACCTACGTACTGTCTGGTAGAGAATAGAGTGGGATTTGGGATGCGAGGCGAGTTACGTGATTGGAAACACTTCTATTCACTTGCCTACTTGCTTCCCTCCACAACATGATTTTCTCTCTTGACTGAGCACTAAACACGTGTTAATGTTCATTATAGTAGCATTAACAATTCAGCGCTTGTGATTTTACTGTTTAAAAAATATCAGCGTGACGAAGATACCATTTGGACATTTTTTGTTTATTTATAATTTACGAGCTGTGAATTTAATGGAATCCTGTAGGGACCAGAAGACTAGAAACACTTATGGACGTTGCATTATTAAACAACATTCAGCTAATGACAATAACCGTCTTTGCTGCAGGATTCTGTAGCTGGTTCCTGTAGGTATGGCAATGTTATTTTCTTTTTGCTGGTAAACAATCCCTCATTGAGATACCCTTTTGTCCACCCTATAGGCAAAAGTGTGGCCCTACTGAGACAGTGAATAAAGATTTCTAATTTTTCGGTGTTCAATGCTACGTTCATTACTAGTTCTGATATTTATTAACGACGCTCATCTTGGTATTTTAAATTTAATGTCTAACTTTAATGATGATTCGGAGGCGGGCAGCATACTCAATCAAAATAATCATGGCGCGCTTCATCAACAAGACAAGTTTCAATTTGTTTTTGAGCTGGCCAACGCCAATGGAGTTTAATCTGTTCCAAATTCAGAATGGACTATGAATTTTCATGGCTGTATGGTGTTTGCAAACAGCAACTTCTTATTTGCGAATTATTCGGACGGATAGAAAAATGGCAGTTGAGGTATAATATTAGTAAATGCAAAAACTTGTTGGATAGCAAACAGAAGTGATATAAACTCCCACCTATTCTTGTGGTGGCTGGAATTTATCTAAATTTAGAGATGGTTTCGAGAAATATTTTAAGAATTGCGTAGAGGGAACATGGTTCCCATGAAAGGTTATTATATAAATTGGAGAAATTGGGATTACCATGGTACGATCTTTCGTTTGATCCAAAGGATAAGCAAAAGACAGAAGACAGAGAGTAGTATTTCAGAGTGGATCAATGTAGCAAGTAGAGGCTCTCCAGTGATCAGTATTGAGGTTACTTCTATTTCTCAATTTTCCTTAATGATACTGGTGAGGGAATATAGCGTAATCTGTCAAAATTTTCTAATGATTTACAGAAATATGGTTAACGAACAGAACTAGGCCATTTTGCTTCAGAATGACTTAGATCGATTGCAAAAATGAACAGAAAATGGAAACAAGTTCAGTGATTCTAAATGTAAGGTTTTTGCACCTGGATAACAGAAATCTAGGAGTTACCTATAAGTTAATGGGAGCATATTTAAAACTGGTCCAGGACTAAAGAGACTTAAGGATTACGATTCAGTTAGACATGAAATTTCCATGGAGTGTAAACGAGTAGCTAGGAAGGCACATGGTATCCGGCCAACGATAATAGGGAACCTTCACGAGAGAAAAAAAGACGTCATTGTCCCTCAGTAAAAGAATATTGTTTGGGATGTAGTGTTTAGCCACACTTGAATAAAGACACAGTATGAAGAACAACTTTGAAGGTGCGGACTGCAAAGTTTGGCAACTGGACATCTCAGGAAGACCTGATAGAGGTCTTTAAGGTCCCGAAGGAAATCCGTAAAATGAATTAGGAAGATATATTTTCATTCGGGAAAGAGAAAAGAACACCATGTCTAACAAATACAAAGTTTTGCGAAGGAACAGAAGTCTGGATTTCATTAACTTTAATTTCGACCAGCGCGTTGTAGAACATTGGAATGGTTTGCTTGCCACAGTAGATGAGGCAGAGAATTTGGTAAAGTTCAAAGTGGAATTAGAGTGATAGAATTTTTTTTCCCTTTCTTGGCAGATGCAGAAAATATCCTCTCCTCTTCCTTGCATCATTTAGCCGTTATAATACTAATACTAATACATTGCTCATATTTCACAAAATGGTTTAGATTTTACGTGTCACTTAAAACAAATAAACATTTGGATTTTTTGACTTTGGCAGACTAACTCATATTCGCAACTTGCTTTGTTAATTTTCGATGAAATTCCTAAATGAATTTTTCAGTTACGTATCTCATTATAATGAATTCATTAGTGGAGCTTCACAGAGCTAGTAAGAATTATTCATAATTTTAATATGTGAATCATTAATCGAAGACCAACCTGAACGCTATCCACAGAGCTACTTGCAGTATCTAGTTTTTATGATATTGAATGATGGTCTCTTGTGTTACAAGTCATGGTAAACATGTTTGTTTAAATAGTGTATGGTGTTACCACGACAACGAGTTGTATGTGCGTGTTCTATTTCTCAATTTTATTCTTTCATACGATGCACACTAATATACAGTCAGTTCTGCTATAAAGCGCATTTTAGAAAAGCGAATTTGCTCCAACGTGACTGATATATTAGGGAACAACGCGTATAGCTGGAACAACTTATTGTGAAATCCAGCCTTGGTGTTCACTATAGGTCTAGCAAGAAAGGTTGGATAACTGGGAAAATGTTCGCTGATATTTTTGTTGAAGCTTACCATGACGTTTTCAACAATTATTTCAAGAAGAAGGACTTAGATTTTAAATTCCTTATAATTCTTGATAATGCACCAAGCCATCCTCAGATGGTTTCTGAATTCTCTCCGAATATCAACGTCATCTTTTTACCTCCGAACACAATCTCTCTACAACACCCCCTTAAACAAAATGTGTGATAGCAGCATTTAAGGCGAACATTCAAGATGTTAATTCCTGCTGATGAAGATGACAAGGCACAAACTGCTATTGAATTAAAGCAAGTTGTGTTGCTCTTGCAAAACAAGTTGGTTTCGAGGAAGTAGAAAATGAAGATCTAGAAGAGGTTCTAGAGTCTCGCAATAAGGATATATCTATTGAAGACTTGCAACAACTTGCAGCCAATCAAGTGGAAAGTCAAGATGAAGACGACGACGAAGTCCAGCAGACTGCCCTAGGAGAACTTAAAACAGCAGAATTATCAGCTGCTTTAAGAGGGATTGAAAAGCACCTGCAGTCGATTTAAAATTAGGAAACCCCTCTGTTGAGCGGTTTCCTAATTTTCAGCGATCGCTTGTTGTAAAAAGACGTACTATCCGTGGTAGTTCCTAGTTTACTTCTCAGAAGAGCCTAAATTCCTTATGGCATAGGACTCATCCAGTTCTCGAAAACGTGCCATAGGGATATTGTTCCCTTTTGATGACCTACAATCGCATGATGGAGGGCTGGTGGTGATCTTCGCGATCACCAGATCTTACCGCGACTGAGATATGGTTAGTTGGAAGACCGCTTCAGGAGAGAAAATTTACTCTCGTGTACGTGGAACCAATTCTGGCCTTGTAACGTGGTGAATTATTCTGTTGAATAATACACCATATTGTGGACTTCTCACCAACCTGAAAGCACGAATCATTCCCATATACTGCTCACCTGCTTTAAGCATAGAAAAGTTTATAACATATCTCTGCGATGTGAAATACCATTCCTCTAAGTTACCCAAAATGATGTTTTAAAGAGATGGATGTAAACTTCATGTGGCATTCAAACCGTTAAACCAAAGAAAATAAGAAATTTACTATTTTATATGGTACATAGCCTAAATTAAACAACATATTAACCCAATACTTAAAAAAGAAGAGGACAACATTGCTTAAAAACCGCTCATTCCTCTTTAACCAGTTTTCTGTGATCATTCAAAAGCAAAACTTAAATGGCCTACCTGCTGCAAGGTCCTGCCTGACTCTAAACGGTTCTGGTCAGTACGACTATGTTTTGTGCTCTTCTGTGTTAGATTAGCTGTCGAAAGAACAACATATTTCCATCTCCACACTTATAGAAATGAAATTCCAATATGAGGAGTAGATGCAATTTGTCACGTACATTTTTGCTTACTGCTGTCATTTAGCCAGAGTCCCATGAATATTTAATTGTATAATGGAGGTCAGAACCTTATTTATCCAGGAATTGGAAAAGCCATTATTAATATCATCGTTGCACAGCCAATCAAAGTGAGGTTGCCAACTACAAAACAATCCACTAAAGCACTGAACCATCAGCCTGAAAGTTTCTACACTGAGTGATCAATTTACTAGGTCCAGCTACGGTTTTCATGAAATGGAGCACTCATTCAGTAACAGCAACGCGTGTATTTGTACCACGCACTATAGACAGGTGGATAAATACTTAGGGATGATGTATGGGTTTCATCATTGCCTGTTCTCGCAATGTAGTTTAAGAATAAGCGAGGCAAATTATTTAAGTGACTTTGAGTGTGGCATGGTAGTTGACATCAGACTCTCAGATGTGAGTACCTTGGAAATTGAAACCCTGCTGAGGGTTTTATGGGTATATTGAGATTATTCCAATAATCAGATGACACCCAGAGGTCGATGGAGGCTGACGAGACTTCTGCAGGGTTACATTCAATGAACTAACAACCTAATACAAAGTGATAACCAAAGAGACATTTCAGAACATAAACCTGTCGTACCTTTTGATCAATATTTCAGAATTTACCAATAATTAATTTTAACATACTTTGTTATAAGGTTATTAAGTATTAAATAAGGTTATTAAATATTCTGCTTTGCTACACGCTGTCCTCTGATGCACTAATTAGAGAAGTGATGGCGCTGCTTATAATGTTTGGAATGGAAGTCTGAATCTTTTATTTATCATAATTCTCTCTCTCTCTCTCTCTCTCTCTCTCTCTCTCTCTCTCTCTCTCTCTCTCTCTCTCTCTCTCTCTCTTATTATTATATTACTGTACTGTATTACTGTACCTGTCTACAATGCTCAGAGAACTTAAAGTCTGTCGTATCGTAACGCCCAAGTCCCTTTCTTCCACTACCGGCTTTAGTTCAACTCCACGAAGTGTATAAGTTATTTTGGGGTTGCCTTCCCCAGGTGTAAGACCTTGAATTTTGTTGAATTAAAGCATAGCTGCCACTTTTCTGACTATCCTTGAATTCTATCTCGGTCGATCTGCTTGGCCGTGATAATTAACTACTCTACCAATCTTTACATCATCTGCAAATTTAGGAATCACGCAATTAAATTTAATCAAAGCTTTGTACTTTTGCTTCAGTACAAAGAACGTTACCTATTTTGTATTACAATATAAAATGATTTGCATCCATCAATATTCTTTATCAGTGTTAACCCCTCGCCTGGTGGCCGTGAAGGACAATATTGCAATGTAGCTGGATGTGATCTGATTATTTGACTAATCTCAATATATCCATAAAAACCCCAGCAGGGTTGCAGGTTCCAAGGTACTCATATCAGACAGTCTGATGTCATCTACCACGCTACGCTCAAAGTCACTTAAATCTTTCGCCTTGCTTATTCGTATACTTCATTGAGAACAGGCAAGATGATACACATACATCATCACCACGTATTTGCCATTCTACTTACACCGATGAGCCAAAACATTATGACCACCAACCTAATATGATGTTGGTGCTCCACGTGCAGCCAAAACAGCTCGTACCCGGCGAGGCACGGGCGCGACAAGATTTCCAAATGTGTCTTGTGGTATCTGGTACCCACACGTAACCAGCAGATCCATTAACTCCTGTAAGGACCATGGATGAGACGCCGCAGACCCGAGTTGCTGTTTCAACACAAACCACAGATGCTCGATGAGATTGATGTCTGGGGAATTTGGAGGCTAGGGAAATATTTCGAAGTCTCCTCGTGTTCCGCGAACCAGTCTCGAGCAATCTGGGCGGCGTGGCATTGCGCATTATCCTGCTTAAAGACGGCACCGCCAGAAGGGAAGACCGTTGTCATTAAAAGGTGTACCTGAAATGATGTTTAGGTAGGTAGAAGTGTTTGGGTTGCCTGAGCGGAGCCCGGAGTTTCCCACATTAGCTGCTTCACGTCTTCTTACTATGACCGGGGTTCGAGGCCGTGACCACCAAATACGGAAGATGCGGAAAGGTCAGGGAATGACCACCGCATATCCCCGGATCAATATGGCCTCAGTTGCTAATGCTACTAAAAACCAAATAACAAACAAACTTCAGGCCGTTGTGTTGTGTGTTGTCTGAGAGTAATGTTATGTTTTGTTGTGTGTAATGGGAGGACCGGCAAAATAGCGAATGGAGGGCAGAGAAACTTGGTCTCTACCCCCCCCCCCCCACTCTGCCACGTGGAGGCGTGCCGGGTTCTACTATCATCTTGTGGAGCACCTAAAAAGAACTTTGGAAGCGCTCGAGGTAGGGAAACAGAGGTAGAGTGATAGGAAGGGAGCGGATCTAAGGGAAGGTCTGCCCTAAATAGAAGAGATGAGTAATTTAAGCCAGTTAAAAGTGTCTCCCACTCAGGGCAGTGGGAAAGAAGGGAAGAGGATATTTAAGTAGTGTCTTTATCAGCCTAGTTGTTGGCAGTGTGAGGTTGGCGGTTGTCAAGGTCTGGCGGCTCGGTTTCCGTCTCTTTGGAGAAGGAAACCGAGCCAGACTTTCCTTCTCTCCTCTCTTCTTTTGAAGGCCCTTGCGGTGAAAGAATTGAAGGCCTTGAAGTTAGTTTCAGTGGCTATCAGCTTTTCCTTGTTTATTGGCGGTACAGTATCCACCAAAGAGGATATTCTTGTCTGAGGTCTTGGTAAGTATAGCACTCGTTGAGGATATGCTTAGCCGATACTATCTCGCCGCATGATGTTTAGGTAGAGTGTATTTAGCGTCAAGTGGCACCAGAGATTTCGATCTGCATAACGACTCGCTGGTCATAATGTTTTGGCTCATCGGTGTATAGTGTATGGTACGAATACACGTGCTCATGAAAAGGTCAGATGAACCTAATAAATTAACCACTCAGTGTAGAAACTTTTACGCCGATGGTTCACTGTTTCAGTCGATTGTTTTGTGATTGGCGACTTCACTCTGATTGGCTGTACAATGATGATATTAATAATGGCTTTTCAAATTCCCGGAACAATTAAATATGCACGAGACTCTGGCACTGCTAAATGACACAGTAGAAAGCAAAAATGTATCTGACAAACTACAGCTACTGCTCATATTGGATTCTCATTTTTATAAGTGCTGAGATGGAAACATCATTTGGACAGTTAATCTGTCAGAGAAGAGCACAAAACACAGTCGTGCTGATGATGAGAACCGTTTAGAGGCAGGCAGGCAGGACCCTGCAACAGGTAGGCCATTTAAATTTTGCTTTTCGAATGATCGCAGAAAACTGGTTAAAGAGAAATGAGCTATGTTTCTTAAGTTACGCTGTCTGCTTCTTTTCTAAATATTGGGTTAATATGTTTAATAGTTATTTAGGTTATGTACTGCATAAAATAAACAAATTCTCTTACACAAATTACTGAGGGAATTCGTTAGAGAGTATATTTATTAACTGAAATTGCTTTTTTAATAATGCAAATAGTTAAAATCGGAAGGGACAAATCAGATAGGTAAAAAATTAGGCATGTTCTTAGAATTCACATCTCAGCTATGATGTCACATGACGAAATGAAATAATCGTTAGTCTTGTGCTAAAATCTTCTTCATAACTGGCCATCAGCAAAAAAGATGAGAGAGAGAGACTTTCACGTTGATGAGAAGTCCAGACTATGGAGAAAAACAGCATGAGATCATGGATCCATTCTGCTGAGCTTCAACCATGCAGCCTCTTGGAGAAACTGGGCCCAGGAGGAATAGAATGAAATTTTCTGGATGGACAACAATGTATATCGGATGAATCTCAATATACATCGTTGGAAGAATTTTTGGTGTTGCGAATAACTTGAAAACGCTTTGAAAATGTCCATACGGTCCCAAACGTGTTGTGTGCGGATAGAGGAGGGGTCTGATATTTTGGTGTGGTGCTGATCCGTAGATTTTTGAGATGTTACCTTGCAGAAAGAACGCTGTTTTGGCATCATTCATAACCCCTTCTTCCAACACTGTCAACAGAATGAAACAGTTCTGCACGACACGAATTTCGGCATGCTTAGAGCCTTGATTAATTTCAATAGAACTATCATAGAACGAGTGGAAAAGATGGTAGAGAGTTCGACCATGGAGGCAGCACTATTTGCCCAATTAAAATATGTTTCTCTAAAGAAATGGGGACATTCTTTTTGTTTCCATCGAGTGGTTGATCAATTGCATCCTTTGTAGCTAAGCTGGCGAATAGAAACTGCAACTTTCTATCAAAAAAATTCTTAAGTTTACGTTTTTACTTCGACTTAACTACTTATAAAATTTTTTACCTTTAAAAATATTAAGGTTCGGAATACGATTTTTTTATGGTTGTCGAATTTTTGTTTTCAGGTGATAGTCAGGCTCAGAAAGTTGCATTTGGTCTCTGATAATGACAACTACCAAAGAATATCTCTCGAACGTGTATGGAAAGTCGATGGTCACAGGGATTCCAGAAATAGTGAAGTCGAAAAGCAGAATCCGGAAGATCTTACGAACTATAATTCTCGTTGGATGTTTAATTGGTTTCACCTATCAAACAACGAGATTCTTCTCCATATACTTTGAGTACCCGTGTTTTTCGGATATCGATTTGATCTTTTCAGAAAAACTCGAAGTGCCAGCTATTACGTTGTGCAGCTTAAATATGTAAGTTTAATTGACTATTGATGAGTTAGTTTGAAAATAAACTTTTATTTATTGAAAATAAAACCAAAGTAAATTGGTTTATTTTAATTTGAAACTTGACTACCGTGTAATTATGTGTCCATTATTGAATAGATTTTATATCCGAATCTAAACCAGCTGTCATTATCTGCTTTTATCTATTTTAAATACTCTTTTAATACATCATTAAAAATAGGTTGTGTATAGATGGCGTATGGTATATAGTAGAGTGGGATTCTCAGGCTATCCTAAATTTCCTAAATAACTCTTCTCTTGAAGTGATACGATAAAACTGTCGGGGCTTAAAAGAAATGCATTGCGAATTTAGTAGTTAATCATTAGTATTAATAGTGGTAAATGATGCAGGAAAACAAGCTTATAAAGTATCAGCGAAAGGAAAACTTCCCACATAATCTCTCCATCCCCTCCATCTCCTTCTGCATATCTGTCTTGCAGCTGTCCTTCTTCAATTTGAATTTGTTTGAGTAAGAGGAAGAATGCCAAAAGCATTGAGCTTGCTCAATCCATTCAAAGCCCTATATACCCCACAGGTGCTTAGGTTTCTCGAGAAGCTGTAAGTTGCAGAACTGAAGCCTTTCTTGGTAAGACCACCTTTTTGTTCCCTTCGGCAATATTGACCTTCTCTAGACTCCCTTCAGCTGATCTACATCTTTCATAAACCTAGGTCTCCACAGCTGTATACATTACTAAAGACACGGCCAAACCGTTGGATTGTACAATGCGATAATCGCTTCCTCATCCCTGCTAGAAAAGTCCTGGTATATCATTCATAAACCCCATGAGCTGTCCTGGCACCTGGCTGCATTGCACATAAAATTTCGTATCTGACTGCAAAATTATTCCAGGTCTTTTTTCATTTTCCACAATTTTGAGTCCACAATTTTAGATCAAGTTACAGTAGCATACCCTGATTACTCATGAACCACGATGCCAACCATCTGCAAACACAGACTTTAAATCTGATATATCATTAAATATCATTAATAAATACATAAAGCAACGATGGGCCCAGCACTGAACCATGTGGGACTCCAATAATAACATTAATCCACGAAGAGTGGTGTTCATTACTAACCACTCTCTGTTTTCTCCCACATAACAATCCCTTTATCCAGAGCAATTACTTGCCCTTATTGCTACATTGCTCCAATTTGTACAGCAGTCCTTTATGTGCAACAGTATCAAAAGTTCATCTGATATTCAAGCACATGATATTAAAATTATTTTTTGCATCAAGTTCGTTTCCATTTCGTTCTCCAGTTCTTTACGAATTCCCACACTGCTTTCTCCAGTTCATAAGGGCCTCCCCCTGAATCCAAAGATGACCTCATAATTATGGTTAAGGGTTTGCTTGCCTCCTTATCCATCCAATAAAAATTAAAATAGTCAGTAAGTTACTTAACATCCCTTGGAACAATCAGTTGCTTGACTTCATTGATCGTCTAAGGCTTTTCTTCCTTGTTTTTAAGTTAACGTGTGCTTTAAAGAAAGTTCTGAACTTTACATTTTTGAAGTTATTAAGGATTTTTAGAAAGTTATTTAAAAAAGTGAGAAGGTCTAAAGTTCCAGTGAGTTAATCCTGATATAAATAATGAGTGTCTTTTAAGAAGAATATTCTTCTATCTGTAATTTTCCCAGGGGGATGTGTTGGAAAGGATCCCCTTTCAAACATTTCACTATGTGTGCTTAATAAAGCAAATAACACTTAAATAAAATTATCTAATTCATTCTACATTTCAGGATTCGAAGAAAAGCATACTGCGAACACTATCCAGAAGATTGTCGGCCTGTTAACAACGTTACCCTTCTGTGTGATCGATATCCATACTTCTGTACTAATGGCACAGAACATCTCATGGTAAGTACCAGCTCCCGAATGCAGTCAAACATTTGAATTCATTCTCTGATGGATTACACATTGTCCACAGTTGTAATTCCCAACCTATCGCTTGTGTTCCATTAATGGTCTGATCAGTATTTGATTTGACAACACGGCTCAATAAAAATTGAAAATCTTTTGATCAACCAAATTAATCATCACTGCAGAAAAGTGGAAATGATAGAGAGCTTTACTCAAATATCATAATTTGAACTCAAGTTTATGATAAAACCTTTTTTGTTTCTTTCAGTTTCCAGTCGACCAAGGTGCGAGAGATATTCCTGAGCACATTGAAGAGTTTGGCGTGGGGATTTCTGACATGATTTCAAGCTGCACCTTATATTTCCCTGGCTCTTGTAGGTGGGTAAATCTATCTTCGTTTTCCAGATAATCCTTTCTCAGTCTGCTACTTGGCTTAAGGATATTGTCTTTCAAATAAGTTTCAGTGAAAATACAGACCACTGGAAACATCGTATTCATTACAGTATTATTAGGATTGCACGGGTGGTTAAAATGAAATCAAAATTCATACGTCTTACGGTGATGCTGTATAATTTAAACATGCATTAGTTACTTATGCAGAATCGTGATAATAATATTTTTCTTCAAGTTGAGCGAAACCTAAGTCAAGGAGCATCACGGCCTTGACAGTCGGTCTTCAGTGAAAGACTCAATAGAAACACGATGCAGGTAAAGCAAACGAATTTTGACTTAAAATATTCATTTATTATTAATATAAACTTTTTGACAATGTTTTATGAAAGATAAATGTTTTCATCTTACTTTCCAACCTTTGGGGCAGTGCAATAGTTGGAATTTTCATATACCACGTGAATAATGCCAGGTTTTATTGTGAATAAGTTCAGGTTTTGTTCGTAATCGCCTGCTGAAGTTGAGAAATGCTTCCATCAGAACGAAAGCAACTTGGAGACTTTGTGGTCTTGCCCTCTTAAGGACCCGCTCATTGGTGACCCGATCTTTTCTTTTCAAGCCATAGATGAGTTTACTGTTCACCTGGGAGTGTTCCTTCTTCTTCTTCTACACGTTTTTTTTTTTTTCAACGTCATTGATGACAAATTGTGTGGAACCGTAAGTTAAGATTTCGTGTAAGATTATGTGAATTATTCCGGCACAGTTACCGAAATTAATTGAATTACTCAGTGACCCCAGTACAAATCTAAGTGTGTGGATTTTTATAACATCCTGACGTTAAGCGTTTTTGTTAATTTCTTCTTCTTCTTTAGGTTCAGTGTTCAATTTGAAAATTGGAGATCAACATTTTTCAGCCAACTCTGTCTCTTGCTTTGTGAAATAGTTCTTGTGTCGTAAGACCCCCTGTTCATTCTTTGATCTCATCAAGCCAATTTTTTCTTTTTCTTCCTTTTGCTCTTTTGCCTTTAATCTTCCCTTGCAGGATTAGTCTGTGCAGGTCACATGTGGGACTCTAATAATATGCCAGATGTAGGCATTCTTTCTCTTTGCAACTGTAGTTAGTAGTGTTCTTGTGGTCCTCGCCCTCTTAAGGACCCGCTCTTTGGTGACCCGAACTGTCCACGGAATTTTGAGCATTTGTCACATTGTATCCTTGAGATGATTAATGTGGTAGTTTCCCCTTGCTTTCCATATCGCAGTGCTGTATCTATAGGCTTGCCTAAGTCTTCAGGTTTCCAGTCTTGAGGTTAGTTAATGTTAATATTAACCGCCTCAATTTGGTAATAGTGGGTGCTGCTGCCCACCACTATGGTTGTTATCGGAGTTTTCCTCCTCCTAGGTATCCCTCTTGGTCTGACTTCTATCCCCGAGGTCCTGTCCAGCTTGGGTGTCCTTTCTGATAGCTAGGCTATCGCTGGCATAGCTCCCGGGGTTGTCAGAGCACGAAAACCCCCTCATCGCAACAAAGTGAAGATACCATCGAAGGGGTTTGTTTATTTACCATCTTCTTTCAAGGTGGCATTCCTATAGATCATGTCATAAGAGGATATTGGTATAGAATAACCATGAACTAAGTGTACCTAGAAAAAGCTAAGTACTCACTGTTATGCTTTGAAAATTAATCGTAAAAATAACTGGTTTCAGGCACATTCTCAGACGAATTATTTATGATTAGATTCCTGGTTGAATCACTGATCCACTGATGGAACTAGTTTCTCCCATGTGCATGACACAAAACGGCATTTATTGCTCCATATTGTACTAGCTATATGAATATAGTATAGTAGCGTTAGGGTCAGGCCTCACCAGTGGTTTTCGACATGTGTGCCATATGTACTCTGTGACAAAATACAGACTTCTATAAAAGCCAGAAAAGCATCTTGTTGTATGTGTAAGTATTGTGTTGGGTTCTGTTGTCTGTTCTAGCTTTGGCTGAGGGGCTACTAATGGGACCCTACGTTGCCTACACACACCACTAGGAGGTAGCCAGGCTGTCCATTTTTCTCTGGGTGTTCTCTGCCAGGGTTGCCTGAGCTTCCTGGATGGAGACCAAGTTAAGTTAAAAAAAGGCAGAGTCTTGGGAGTACAGGGTGTATGCAAGAGGGGGAAGTAGACATAGATGGGAGTATGGAAGATATAGGGGAAGTCGTTCTCCAAGAGAGCAATGGAGCAGTAAGCTTCATCAGATGAAAGTGGAGGAGGAAAACACACTTGAGAGCTGTGAGTGGTCGCCATTAGTGATTGGGATGGCCCAAGTGCCACAAAGTCCTACCCGACCGATAACCAGGCTAGCTTTTGCCTGACGTGGGCAGGAAGTTTTCATGTCTCCTGTGATGTTAGAATTGTTTCAGGACCAAGAGGTAGTCTATGTGTTTGGGGAGATGTTGGCTACTATGATGTTGTCATCTGCTAATGTAAAGTGGCTGTTTAGTAGGGCTGGTGAAGAGGTCCTGGGCATACCTTGATATTGCAAAACAGTAATGCTTCTCATTTACGAATAAGTACTCATGTCTATGGACAATCTTCCTGTCCATGTTGGCAACTCGGTTTCTTAATAAAGCGTATGGAGGCTACCTTGCGGTTTAGAGATCCGTGGCCTGTTAGTAGAAACGTGTTGTTGAGCACAGGGCAAAATTGAGGGAAGGCAATTTAGGGAACACTTGTGTGATGTTGGGTAGAAGTCTTTCAGTTGTTGTTCCTTTTGTTGTTTACACCCACCTATCTTGCCAGATACGTTGTAGATGGGTAGCGAGGCGTTTACGTTCTGCTTTGATGTTGTTGGTTGGTTGGACCAGTGATGAACTCCATGATGGTCATTGTCAGATTTCTTGCGTTGATGTAATGACTGTCCTTTCTGATGACATCCAGATCCAGCGGCATAATGCCTGCGAGGATCTGGAGGCCTGGGTTACTCATTGTGCAGCATGCACGTGATGTTTTGAGAAAAGAATGCAATGTTGGATGGCTGCGAGCAGACAAGCGTGGACAGTTAACCTCACTCCTGCACAGTACGTAACCTAGGGAGGAAGATTGCTTTATACAGGAGCGACGGGGTCTGCGCGTGTAGCATAGTGGTATCGTCACCGACTCCCCACACTGGGTGGAAAAGATCCGGGGTTCGAATCCTGTGGCTGAGTTAGTCGGTCTCATGCATAGATAGCAAGGTTCCCCCCCCCCCCCCCAGAAACTGGGGTTTCGTCCAGCAAAACAGGTAAATCAACCAAGGAATACAGGCAATGTACAGACAAAAATACGGATTTATGTAATCAGTTATTGGTAACCCTAATATAATAATTTAATTTTAAATTTTTACAGGACCGACAGGGAGTGATGATTTATCCCCAGTCCCTTCTACTCATTATGGCTACCATGACAGTGTCGCTGTTTACTTTTTGATGTAGGTAATCAGGTGGGGTAGATTGTGAGTTTAGAATCAGTTACAACCTCCAAATATTAGATTTCTTAGCCAATTTAATTGTTTTATCCGCTCTCTTTATTTCTGTGGGCCTTGAGGTCTTTGGAGAGCCTTTTGAGCAGAATTGATATTGTCTTGGCCGAAAATATGGTGAACTTATGTAGATTTGGCTAGTTTTTTTTGCAGAATTCGTAGTCCATGGTTGGCTGATATCCAAAAAGCAGCTCTGGAGTTCCCAGGAATGGAGATGATCAGATGATCTGAAAAGGCTTGAGTAGTATCCCTCCATTGGGAGGAACTTGTCCAAAACCACATTCCATAGGAATGTGCCAAGGACAGCGCCCTGGGAACAGAGCTATCCGATCCACCTCTACAGGTGGATCAGACGACTCGTTGGTAAATGTTAATAATGGAAATCCTCCTGTTGTGTAGGTAGTGATTCTTACATCCATGGAAGTTTGCTGGAGGGTTGCCTGCTGTAGGTGTTTCATGATGCTGTGCCACCAGCTCAAGTGGAAGGTCCCAGTGAAGTCCACAGCAATGACGAGGTGGTACTTTGCTGGTGAGTTGACGGCTGAGTCTATTCAATGAAAAGAAACAAGAATTTCTTGCAACAGAACTCAATCGGTGCTCCACACTCAAACTTGCGCAGTGAACGTAAAAATTAAGGGAAGCACTGAGAAACAAAGGAAACTTCCCAATTTATAATTCAGAATTTATAAGGCAAAAGTAATAATCGAGTTTTAAATTAATTTGTATTAGTTAAATAACATATAAATCCATTTCAATTTAAAAAAAAAAAAAAAACGGCTATGGAGTTTTCAATGGTAAAATAATAAATGAAATTTTATTTTAATCTTCCAGCAATGGCACTAATGATACATTGTTAATGTCCCCACTGTCCATGGAAGTAAGGAAGTGCGCCACTTTATTTTCAAAAGTAAACAGCAAAACATTGGAGAGACTTTCTATCCCAGTACAGTCTGGTAAGTATGTGCTAGTTGCAATAAAAATAATGAATTCTTTAAATTTGCAATTTCAGATATGAGAAGATGTTAATAAAAATATTTTTCCAGTCAATAGCTTACCAAATATTATTTTTCTTAA
This sequence comes from Mastigoproctus giganteus, assembly GCF_048544385.1. Lineage (NCBI taxonomy): Eukaryota > Metazoa > Arthropoda > Arachnida > Uropygi > Thelyphonidae > Mastigoproctus > Mastigoproctus giganteus. The sequence continues at coordinate 40,122,965 of NC_143586.1, read as the reverse complement.
AGTAGAAAGTTTGACTTATGATACAAGAAACATAAGTTTCATTTAGTCGGAATTCATTGGTATGCTTTCACGTTACATCTGGTTCATATTTCAGCAAGTCTATAAAAATTGTGGAAGATCTCCATCCAGTATTTTACATCCTCACAGAGTTTTTCAGAATCTATCTGCAGAGAGATAAATATTTTTGCTGTATTTTAAGGAAAGAATCTTCGTAGGCTAACAAGATTGTTGGGGATTGGACGAAGTGGAAGATTTACTCCTCAATGTCTAACAGTTGCAAGCGGTTTGGCTAGAACATTATCCAGAGCTGGCGCGTCCAATCTGCGTGTGTGGGTATTTGTGCGAGAGTGTGTATGTTCCTGTTGATTGTCCACTGCATCCAGGTGTGTTGCTATGGTTTGAGTAGAGAATGGCCCTTCAGATAGTAAAAGGGCGGACAGAAACTCTTTTTAAGTCATCTAAGATCCAACACACGATCCCAAGGATGGACTTGTAATGCGAATATGGAGCTGAGAAATTTGAGAGGCATACCGATTAGATACATTGGAATTGGAAGGACACACTTTAAAATGTACTTGGTTACTAGATCATCATCACCATCATCAGCCATTTTCCATCCACTGCAGGATGAAGGCCTCTCCAGCAACTTTTCAGTTCCTTCTGCTTTGAGCACTGGCCGTCCATTTACTACCTAACAAACTCATGAATTTCATCTATCCATCTCCGCCTTTGTCTTCCAGGTTTTCTTCTAGCTCCTCTTGGATACCATTCTGTTATTTTCTTAGTCCATCTGTCATCCTGTCTTCGAGCTATGTGTCCTGCCCAAGACCATTTTAGTTCTTTCGTTTTGATAAGAATTCCTTTACTTGAGTTTGCTGGCTAATCCATGTGTTTCTCTTCTTATCTAACAGTCTGATTCCCAATATAATTCGTTCCATTCTTCGCTGCTTCTCTTCCATTCTTCGCTGTGTAGTTCTCAGCTTCTCTTCCATTCTTTTGGTGAGTGCCCAAGTTTCATTTCCATAAATCATGGTGGGGAGTATACATTGGTTCATTATTTTACGTTTCAGACAAACTGGGATATTGCTCTTCAGTATGTCACTATATTTACTTAATGCTATCCATCCAAAATTTATTCTTCTCTTGACTTCCAGCCATTTATCATTATTACAGCTAATAACTTGTCCCAGATAAGTATATGACTCCATCTTTTCAATTACTGCTCCTTCAATCATTATTTCCCTTTCGGTGGCATTCTTGTTCATCATTATTTTTGTTTTAGCCATATTCATCTTTAGTCCAAAATCCTTACTAACTGTGCATAACTGATTAAGATTTTCCTCTAATTCTTTGGGATCGTGGCTTATGACCACAATGTCATCTGCAAATCTTAAATGGTTTAGGTACTCTCCGTTCACATTGACTCCTTTCTGCGACCAGTCTAATCTTCTGAAAGCTTCCTCAAGGGCAGCAGTAAACAGCTTCGGAGATATTGTGTCTCCTTGTCGAACTCCTTTCTCGATTTTAAATTTCCTACTGTCTTTGTCTAGTCTAATAAAGGATGTAGCATTCTCATATATTTTCTTCAAAATCATAATATATGGAGTATCTATGCCTTGTCTTTCCAGTGCCCCAAACATTGCCTTATGCTGTATGGAGTCAAATGCCTTTTCATAATCCACAAATGCCAGGCATAATGGTGTTTTATATTCATTTGCTTTCTCCATTAGCTGTGATATTACGTGAAGGTGATCCATAGTTGAGAATCCTGTTCTAAAGCCAGCTTGCTCTTTCGGTTGATTCTCATCAAGTATTCTTTCTAATCTGTTAGTAATGACCCTTGTGAACAACAAAAAAGATGTGGGATAACAAGCTAATTGGTCTATAATTTCCAATTTCTGATTTATCTCCTTTCTTATGCAGCAAAACTATGATTGCATTATTCCACTGCTTAGGCATCACACCTTTTCTAATGCACTTTGCGAAGAGCCTTGCCAGTTTTTGTGTTATGTCTCTTCCTCCCAATTTTAACAACTCAACAGTAACTTCATCTTCCCCCGGGGCTTTCTGATTCTTCAATGCATGTTCTACCTCATCGGGAAGAATATTGGGTATGTCGTATGTGTTGCTAATTTGCAATCCATCTTCCCCACTGCTGGCATCATTCCCTCGATCCTTGTATAATTCTCTATAGTAGTCTTCTGCTATTTGAATTATGCCTTCTCTGCTGTTTATAAGTACACCATCGCTATTCTTCAGTTTCAGTATCATTTGTCTTTCTGTATTACTGCTCAAGGCTGCTGATTTAAATCCTTTGTTTTCCCTTAATGCTTGTTCTACTTTTCTTGTGTTAAATCTTCTTATGTCCTCTCTGAGTCTCTTTCTAATGGCTTTGCATAACTCAGTATACTCAATTTTCTCTCTGTCAGTGTTTTTCTTGCTTTTCATATGTCGTCTTCGGTTCATCATGACAAGTGTTTCTTGACTAATTTTTCCTTCTTTGGGTTTCTTTTTCCCTATAGGTTTCTTGGGCTTTATCACTTTCAGAAAGTTGTAATATTCCTCGTCGATATCTTGGTCCTCAGCAGTCTGCAGAAGCTCAAACTTGTTCTTAAGTTCCAGTACATCCTGCTTTTTCTCCTCTTCTGTTATCTCGAAGACCTTTGTAAAAGTCAGAAGACCTTTGAAAAGTCAGTTTTCCATTTTCTTTCCTATATCTATATCAAGTGTACATCTTACCATTCTGTGATCACTTCCAACATTTACCTTATACAGGACGGTAACATCATTCACGATATACCTTCTGTTAGTGAGGATGAAGTCGAGTTCATTAGTAGTTAATCCATTTGGACTCTTCCATGTCCACTTTCTGTTCACCCTTTTCTTGAAAAAAGTGTTCATTACTGACAGTCCTTGAGATTCTGCAAATTCCACAAGTCTTTCGCCTCTTTCATTTCTTTCACCAATTCCAAAATTTCCTATAATTCCCCTTTCTGCACTGTTTTGTCTTTTTCCAACCTTAGCATTGAAGTCCCCCAGAATAATAGTGTAGGTTACTAGATGAGGGTCCCTAATTCCTACTTCTTGTCTAGTAGCCCATAAAGCAACATATATTTTCGTCTCCATGTGAGCGAAGTGTTGAGCAAAGGTGAGTCTGCGTTCCACTTAAGACCCAAGTACAGGTGAGATTGTACATTTGCCACACTACATACGTTTTCAGAAGATTCAAAATTTTGTTCCTATTTTAAGTTGTCTTTATCTGATTCGGTTCTTTGGTCATTTTTAATTAAACCTTCACTTTTAAATTCAAAGTCTTCTAAGTATAAGGATTATGAGGTGAGTACCCGTAAAAAATATAAGCTCTTGCTAAACCTTGATAACGAAAATGAGCAGTACTTTGTATAAATAATTTGTATATCTTATTTTTTATTAAAATAAAAATGAAATCATTGTATTTTGAATTAACCCATAAAATTTTCCAGTACAAGGAAGGTATCTAAGATTAATTATTGACTTCGGTGCCGATGATTATTTTCTGCCTGGCATGGAAGTTGGTGCTGTTATACAAATCCATTCTCCATTTGCTATCCCTCAACCATTCGAGAGGGGCTTTATGATCAAGCCTGGAAAGGAATATACAATCATGATGAAGGAGGTAAATGAAGTTTTATGATAAAAAATTATGCGATTCTCTTTCTTCTGTTCATATTTCGAAGCAAAATATATAAATTTGTGAAAACGTATTTTGACAATTATCTTACAGATGAGGTTATTTTTGCAGGTGAGGGAACTGCTACTTCCAGCTCCGTATGACACGAACTGCACGGATTATTTTGCTATGTGGAAAAAGAATGGTGGCAGGGGACCCTTCACATCTCAGGTGAATATAGACAGCGTAAAATTTCTTACAGAGAAATATGGCGGACTTTAATGTATTCGTAATGCTGATTTCGAATGTGCAGCCCAATTGTTTCCTACCGCTTTTAGTTCCCAATATATTTCATATATTTTTTAAATATTTGCTAAATTATAGAACCAGGAATTTCATTGAGCTCGTGCATTGATAGTTTTAGGCTGTTCAGCCCTCAGACAGTCTGTGGTGTGAGGAGATGAAAATTTCATTGATGAAATACAGCTTTTTTTTATTATTGCAGGGTTGTTACTTGTCTTGCATTGTGGAGTTGATTCTGGCCGAATGCGAGTGCATAGACGTGAGACTGATGCCATTTCTATATCCATATACCGAGAAAACATGTCCAGCGATGAAAAACTACAGTAAGTGGTTTGCCTGACCTCCGAATGAATTAACCTAAACAAATTATGGAAAATACAAGGTGGACTATATGACAGCTTACCAAGAAATAACATACACACATTAATTCATAAATCTGTTTCACGAGCAACTTACTATATTATTTATCGAAAGATCTGATGACATGTCCAAGTTGAATAATGTTTTCATCACAAATGTGCAGAACTCTTTTTCAGGCTCAGAGTTTAATTATAAAGAAAAAAAATATTTGTATTGTTGCCATCGTACAAGTATGATTGCAACAATACAATAATTCGCTTCTGGCGGAAGCTGAAGATGATGTCACTTCCGTAACGCTTTTCTCATGACGGTTTTTCGTTACAAAATTTTTGAAATAACTCCAGTGAAAACGTCAATTACCTTTATGCCATTTAAATAAATCATTCAACCTGATTTACCTAATTTTCTTCTTTGTAAATTGTCTCTTCTTGATAAACTGATATATAGCATGGTCCACCCTGTGTTATTTCGAATATACGCAACAATATATTAATAAATTTATTTATTTTATTGTAGCTCGATCCTGTTTCCCTCGAAATTTTGATGATAAATATTGCAGAGATAAGTGCGGACCTGCTTGCGAGTAAGTTTAAATGATTTAATTTTGTGGTTGGTTAGGTGTTCTATTATTTTACTATTTCATTTACAGTTTATTTTTTTATTTTACAAATTCTTCATCGGATTAAATAAATAAATAGGTCAAATACCCCATTTTACTACTCACAAGCTTAAACCTAGTGACGTCTACAGTTCTAAAACCTAGTCTATTCATGTTACGAATTTTTAAGAGACATTTGCATATCCTTCCTCAGGTGTGTAAGCATCTTGGAAACGTCAATACATTTAAAAAATATATTTTTATAAATAAAAAGTAATATTTTTATTATCAGGCTGTTCGTTCGGCTGTGGTTTTGTATTTTTTAATATACACCCTTTCCTCCTCATTATTTTGACATAACGAATGCCAAACTAATGGCGCGCAAGCAACCTTCCAGATGGTGTCTACTTTAACAGGTTAACAGAGTTAAACATACGCAGAGTATTTCTGAAAGGTCAAACATTGGGAGAGTATTTTAGAGCGCAAGTGGATCGAAAAGGTTCATATGGACAGAGAGAAAGTAAGATGATAAGGTAAATTTGAATCTTTGCCTATCTGGCAACACTGCAATGAATGCATGCAAATTATGGAATGAATCCACCTTCTCCTTCTGATCGAGGAACTGCTCTTGAAGTGTATCAGTTGTTCTGAAGTTACCTTTGAATCAGAGTTCCTGTTTTTGTCAACAGCCAAACTTTATCACAACAACGATGTCTAGCCAAGGATACGTTTTGCAGCCATTCATCGACCTCGTCCAGAGAGAGAGAGAGAGAGAGAGAGAGATAAGATCCTCTTCGCATGTTATGGCTAACTGAGGAATAACTCGAACTATCATGAGAACACCGTTCATAGCCATCATTGACTTATCCCTGAAGCACGCATTCACTGACGCAAAGTTATTATTTCCAAAACGTGTTAAACTTATTTAGTTTAAATTAGCTGCACCACTTGCAATTATTATTATTATTATTATTATTATTATTAGTAGTAGTAGTAGTAGTGGCATATGATGCAAGAAAGCAAGTGTCTGAGCTTATGCAGCATCAGCCAAAAAAAAAAAAAAAAAAAAAATCACACCATTCCCTCCAAATGCCTGTCCAGTTCCTCCATAAATTTATTTAACCTATCAACTTCCACAACGACAGATGGAAGTTTGTTCCAGCAATTAACCACCCGCTGGCTAAAGGCAAATTTCCGCACATCTATTCTACATTTGTCCTTTCTTAATTTGAATTTATGCCCCCTTAGATTCGTAATCTGAACAAGTGGAAGGATCCCATCAGAATTCAGTGTGCTCAACCCATTCAAAGCCTTATACACCCCAATCAGATCACCGCGCAGGTGCCTAGTCTCCAGCCACTGCAATTTGCAGAACTTAAGCCTCCCTTGGTAAGAGAATCTTGGTAAGAGGATTCCTTCATTTCCCTCACCAATCTTGTTGCCCTTCTCTGTACACGCTCAAGTAAATCTACATCCTTCCTAAAATGAGGCCTCCACACCTGTACGCAGTACTCAAGGCGTGGCCTGACCATTGCCTTATACAGAAGGACAATCACCTCCTTTCCCTGCTAGCAAAATTCCTGCATATCATTGACAAAACCCCATTACGTGCCCTGGCAGCCTGTCTGCCTTGCTCTGAAAACTTCATATCTGACTGCACAATTACTCCCAGGTTTTTTCATTTTCTACCACCTTAAGTGTAGTACCACATAGTTGGTACGTTTTTCTTGGGTTACGTCTACCCATATGCAGTACTTTGCATTTATCAATGTTAAACTTCAGTTGCCACTTCTCAGTCCATCTGCCCAAATTTTCTAGATCCCGTTGCACTAACACACTGCCATTACTGTCATTAATACCCCTGCCAAGCGTTGTATCATATGCAAACTTCGACACTAAGCCTGATATACCTTCATCAATATCATTGATAAATAAACAGAACAACAGTGGACCTAACACCGAACCCTGTGGGACTCCACTAATAACATTAGTCCACGAAGAGCAGCACCTATTGATTACCACACTCTGTCTTCTCCCACTCAACCATCCTTTTATCCATTATAGCAACTTACCCTTAATACCATTCTGCTCCGATTTGTACAGTAGTTTTCCATGTGCAACAGTATCAAAAGCTTTACTGAAATCCAAGTATATGATATGAAAATTATTCTTTGCATCCAGTTCCTTTGTGACCACATCGCAGTGTCCAATAAAATTGATCAGACAAGACTTTCCCTTAACAAACCCATGCCGTGTCTTAACTATCATTGCTGTCTTGTCTAGATGATCCTGTTATACATCTTTAACCTCACTCCATTATTTTACCCGGAACAGAAGTTAAACTAACTGGTCTGTAATTACCCGTGTCACCATTCGATTCCCCTTTGTGAATTGGGGACACATTTGCACATCTCGTGTCCGTGGGGACCTCCCCTGAGTCCAAGGATGCTCTCATAATTATGGCTAAGGGTTTGCTTACTTCCTTTGCCCCCTCCTTTAATATAACTGGATAGAACCCATCCACCCCAGGTGCCTTTTTTATGTTTAACTTCAACAATTTCTCCTCCACTTTCCTCTAAGTTGTTACTAAATCATCTAGCTCTCTGCCAGAGTTTAACTCACCTCTGGCATCCTCCTTCCTGAATAACTCCTCATGTGTGAATTTAGATGCAAAATACTCATTCAGTTTGTTGGCTATCTGAGCAGGATCATTAATAGTCGAACCATGTATGTTAAGTGGACCAATCAGACCATCCCCTTCCTTTTAGAGTTTATATAAGTAAAGAAATCGTTGCTGTTTTTCTTAGCATCCTTTGCCAAAGATTTCTCGTAATCTGCCTTCGCCTGCCTAACCTCCTTTGTGACCTGATTACAGACTAGCTTATATCTGTAATAGGCTTCTGTGTCGCCTGATAATTTATATGCATCCTATGCATTTTTCTTCTCTGTCACGAGTCTCATTAGTTCATTTGACAACCATTTAGGCCTATACCTTGAACAATATTTCGTAATAGGTATGAAATGTTTAGTAGCTTCCACGATTAATTCCTTGAATGGTTCCCACTTAGAATTTGCTGTTGGTAACATGGTCAGTTGATCCCACTGTACAGAATTTAAAAACTGCCTGAATTATTGTTATTCCTTCAAGATTTCCATTATACCTGTTTCGTTGAGATGTGGTTTACCATTCACTAGCAGTTTGCCATTCACTTGTGGATTTGAATCTTCTAATCCAAACACACAGCCCGTCCAGTTGCAAATTCTGATTTACCTTCACGAACATGTCTGCAAAAATGAAGAAACTAAGCTTGTTTTCTCAACTAAGTTTATAAATAGGGACCTCATAATTCATAATCCGACAACAGTTGACTGGAATATTATGTGTCTACTCAATATTGAGCAAGCTACTTCTGCACTTTACGATTCAACCATTGTAAAGCAGTTATTAATCAGTCCAAACTAGAGTTCGAACAGGCTAAGAGTACAAAACTTGCTTCGAGCATTCTGGTCTCTTGCCAAAGCTATTGGCCGCAAATTTTGCCCATCTCTGCTCCCACCTCTGTCCAAACCAGATGGTTCTGTTATCACTTCAGCCAAGGATAAAGCTGACCTGCTAGCATCCCATTTTTCTTCCAACTCATGTATTAATGATCTTGGTAAAACACCTCCCACCATCCCTAACACGCTCCATTCAATGCCTCCTGTGGTCTTCCGTCAAAAGGATGTCAGAAGGATTTTGACGAATCATGATGCTAAGAAGCTTCAGGTCCCGATGGTATTTCTCCCCTTGTTCTCAAAACCCGTGCTCCTGAACTTACTCCTATTCTTTGCCGCCTTTTTTTAACTTTCTTATTCCAAAGGTGTTTTTCTTTCTGCTTGGAAATTTGTTCATATCCAGCCACTTTCTAAAAAGGGTGACAAATCTCTCCCATCCAATTATCGTCCCATTGCAATTACTTCTACTCTTTCTAAAGTAATGGAGAAATCAATTAACCGCCTACTCTTAAACTACCTAGAAACCTTCCGTCTGATCAACGATCGCCAGTATGGATTCCATCAGTGTCGATCCACTGGTAAACAAGCTTCCATCTCATGGTTTTCCAACTGTTTTTTATAATTGATTATCCAGTTTTCTCTCTGATCGCTCACTGAGGGTGATGGTAGATGGCTCTCTGTCTTCTAACTTCTCCACTAATGCCGGTGTCCCCCAAGGTTCAGTTCTTTCCCCCACTCTTTTCCTCTTGTATATTAATGACCTTCTTCCATTGACTGGAAATCCTATCAATAGTTTTGCCGATGATAGCACATTGCATTCCACTTTCCATTTTGAGAAACCTTGTCCTGCTCAATCAGCTTCAACTTCTCGAATATCTGCTACCAATTCCTTAAATGCCGATTTCCAGTGGGGCAAAGACAACTTAGTTGATTTCAATCCTTCTAAAACTGAGCCTTGTCTTATATCTCGCAAAAATGATTCTTCTGCTCCTATGCTTATCTTTAGTGACACTCCGATTTCTAGGCAAAATGATATATCTCTTTTGGGGATTACCCTGACTTCTAATCTCTCTTGGCACAAGCACATTACAAATATTGCTTCCTCTGCATCTCAAAAACTTGGTTTTCTCTTTCGCTCTTGGCTTTACTTTTTTACCAAACAGCTGCTCACTCTGTATAAATCGCAAATCCGCCCTACCATGGAATATTGTTCGCACATCTGGGGCAGTGCCCCCAAAACCTCTCTCAGTCTTCTAGATTCCATTCAGAAGAGGGCAATTAGGTTAATTAATGACTCATCTCTAACAGAGTCTCTCCACTCGCTGTCTCATAGACGTACTGTTTCTGCTGCATGCCTCTTTTACAGATACTTCCATGGGCACTGTTCTTCTGAATTGGCTTCTATAATTCCCGCTCTCTCTTTCAAAACAGTCCGAACACGTGCCGCCACCAGCCAAGATCCATTTACTGTCCAACTTCAAACTCACAGAACCAACTTTTCATCTTCCTCCTTTATTCATTCAACTACCGTTTCCTGGAACAACCTTCCTTCAAACGTATTTCCTGAAAATTAGTCTACAGAAGTTGAAGTCCAGTGTCAACAAATATCTCCTTTTGTCTTCTCAACCTCCAAGCCAAGCACGGTACTAAGTACTATAGGTTCTAATACCTCTCGTGTTTGGGGTTCACATAAAAAAAAATAATAAATAAATTCAAATTGAGGAAAGACAGTTGTAGAATGGATGTGCGGAAATTTGCCTTTAGCCAGCGGGTAGTTAATTGCTGGAACAAACTTCCATTTGTCGTTGTGGAAGTTGATAGCTTAAATAAATTCAAGGAGGAACTAGACAAAGGTGTAAAGGGGATGAATATGGGAAATGTTTTTTTTTTTTTTTTTGGGCTGAAGCTACATAAGCTTTCTTTCTTGCATCACATGCCTCTACTACTACTACTCTCTTTCTTAATGTTGATGTGATCTCTGGTTTAGTTTTTTTCCCATTTTCTGAAGGCTTTTTTCTTCCTAAGGAAGGTAGTTTTCAAGTCTCTGGGGAACCAGGAACTAGTCTTTGGGGTGATACGCACATCTTTGAAAGCACCCTAAAGTGCAATTTGAGAAAGCTCTTTTCAGAGCTAGTGTCGCGTCTTCGATTGATAAAGAGCACATACTCTGCAAATCAGTCATCCTGAGGTGTTGGATAACGACCTCCGTTTTAATAAATTTTGTGGAGTAGATTATTGTAAACTCTATGGTATGAATCGATGAACATAAGCTGTTAATTGGGAATTCAGATGAAAAAGCTGATAATCAGAAATAAGTTTGAAATATTGTGGGATGGGAACCATACTTGTTAGATTATGATAGATAAGATCGATGGCTTGATATCCTTTGGTAGGAGGTGTATTCTCTTGCTTAAGCCCGAAAGACATTAGGATCGAGTCAAGGTTCTTTTTGGCTTCTGCATGCCGTGGTTGAGGAATACAGAAGTCGCCCAAAACAATGCTAGGAAGGGCCAGTTGTAGGTGATGCGCAATCCAAGCTAAGAGTTCCCTTCTTGCATCTTCGTTGTAGTCTCGAAGAAGATATGCCAAGCAGATTTGGAAGTAACAATTGTGAACTTTAAAGGAACTTCAAACAGCTTCAAATTTATCTTATATACTCGATGCGACTCTTAGTTGTTGACTTAGTTGTTTTTGGGGTTTTCGGTACCGGGTTCAAAGATAGTAACAGATAGTGAGTTACGATCTACTACTGCTCCTGGAATCTTTGGTTCAGGTATAGCCCTAAGGATACTTGCAGGAGTATGTCTATGCTTAAAATAAGAAAACATTATAACTAAAGTGGGAGTACAGAATCAAGCGACCTGGCGCTTTGATGTTATTGTAAAAAAGGATCCAATGACGAAGCAAACGATGCAGCAAAGAGAACTTCACCACTAGGAACACCTACGAGATGAACTAGAAGGTCGGGTGAGAGCCAGATCAACATGTGCCACATCGGTTGCTCAACTGGTCACTATCCTCTAGGAGAAATATACTCGCTGTAGTTGATCTTTCGTTGGTAATTTAAACTAGTGGAAAAAGGGGATCGACACACTATTGAGGCGAGCAGCAGTGACAATAATGTGAAACATACGTTTCTGGATACTTTTTTGGAGGATGGAGGAGTATGGAGGAAGAAGGAAGAGAAGATGGATATTCCAGATGGGTTTGTCTGGCTTTCTCTTTATCCTGCTGCTACCACCTTTCCAAAATGAAAGACCAAGTTTCATGCTAATGGGGTATACTGATGATATAAAACTAATCACCAAAATTCGACCCATGGATTATCTTTAAACAGTTAAACAAAATAATAATTCACCGAACATTTTTGGAAATGATTTCAATACTTTGGGAAAATTCTTAAAGCTAGAAAAGTTAGCGACTTTCATCTCAATTTCATGATGAAAAGCAACTGAATATCCAGCAACGCTAATATAATTGGGACACCTATTCTCCTCAATCAACGCACTGACCTTGGCCCGACCATTGATTTTCATTTCAGATTCAATGGTTAACTGTCGCTGCTTAAAGATGCTGAGATTAAGATGACCGGAAAACCGGAAATCTTGGCCATGTCAGAGATTGGCATTTAACCAGAAAATACAGTACATCACAGGTACGATCTCTCCGGAATTCTAGATTGCGGAAAGCTCATGCCACTGAATGCTGAATTCTGGAGGTCTCCAGCCCAAACACTCTTAAACTTTTCAATGCTAATGAATTTTGGCCGCTAAACTGTACAGCGACGAAAACATTTGTGATATATTTGAGCAGCTGCCAACCAATTTTGAACCCTGGTAGCCAAAAACTGATCAGCCAAATATGCTTCTTTGAATTGTAAAAAAACAAAACAACAAATGAAAGTTTCTTTGAGTTTATTGTTTATTACTTATATTACGGTTGTTTACATAATACACCTGACGTTTAGTTCATTGCTTACAGTTTAAAAAAATGATTCAACTGACACACCCAAAAAGTAAATCATCAAAATTCTTTTTTCTTGCAGTTTCATCAGATATGACTCCACTCTCAGCGCAAGGAAATTACAGGATGAAGTAAGCAACTTGAGTAGATATTATATTACAAATACTTACTACTTGCTATGCGTCTAAGACTTACCTATTTCGTATTAAGCAGTTTTTTAGACGTACTTCCTCTCCCCGAGCATGTACACGTGGTCCCATGGATAGTGGAGTGAAAATACATACACTGCTCTACTATTAATATTCGGAAACCTGCATATCTATCAATAAACTTTATTTACAAGAAAACTAATAACATCTGCCAGAACCTTTAGCCTTTATGACAGCTGCAATTCTCCGTTTGACATTTTCCATCAGTTTGTTTTAAATGTCCTCCGATATTTTCCACCCTTCTGTCCTCAAAGCGCAGATCAGTTCAGCTCTGTTTTTGCAGTCTCTCTTTACAGACCAGACGATCTAAATAGTCCCATAGATCCTCTATAGTACTGAAATCAGGCTCAAGACAGTAAAACGTTTCGATGGACATGTCCTCAGACCAGTCTGTTACAACGCGAGTAGTACGACATGTAGATATAGGCCTCCCCAAAGTGTTGTCACAGAGTGGATAACAACACATCATTGTCCAGGACTTTTAGACAGATCTCAGAGTTCGTGGTTTCTCCCAAACAACCAATGATCCAAGACCACACCATAAAAAACAGCTACTATCACATAACCTCTACCAAACTTCATTGTCGGGAAGATACAGTCAGGCATTTAGCTTTCTCCAACCAACGCAACACTAAGGCACAACTATAAGACAGGTAGACCACGTACCGCGACTCGTCACTCCAAAGCACAGCTTTGCATCAGTCTACAGTCCAAGAAAGACAGCCTTTCTTGGACCTTACACCAAGCCAGACAGCGTCTCGCATGTAGTCAGTGTGATCTGTAGCTAGTAGACGGCTGCACGATTGTAGAAATGACATTCAATGTCATTCGATCTTCTCACTGAGGATCTGTGTGTGCTGCGACTACGTCGACCTGCGTTCCGAGCGGACCATTATTTGCAGGGGCCTTCTGTCATGTTCCTTCAGCGTCGGAGATTTGTTAACTCTTCGACTGCTGCTCCTTGCATTTAGAATCGTAATCACCTCAAAAGCCTACTACAAATTGGGTTGTTTCTGACTGGTGTTGCTTGGGTAGAACGCGATTAACTATCATTTGAGGGGTGTCAGGATATTATTAATAAAAGGGGAAAGTATACGCGTTTAGTGTATATTGGAGTTAGTTAACTGTGAGTAAAATTCTATTTTTTTTTCTCCTTCCAGAACATGATAGTGGAAGACCTGTACACAGAGAGTACTCTCGAGTGAGTATTGCAATTAGATAGGTGTAATAAATAATGCTTTTTAAAGAGAACCCATCACTAAAAAGATGATTTTTAGCAGAATTTATTTTGTTAAAGATTAGATTACAGTAAGCTCACTCATATATATCGTTCTTACCACACTTGTGGAGTCACTTCTTCAGGACTGAGTTAAAAACTTAGTTTTTAATTATATTCTACTTAAAATTAATTCGAGTGGTTTTATTAGTGTTTCTTAATTTTACAAATAATTCTTTATGTAGTACCAAGTAAAGTTCTTCTGACTATACATTCTGCTTGTATCTGTACAGGGAACTCAAGCCCTCTACTGTATCATTTGTGTTGGACAGAAATGTTTTGCAATATTCCTTCAAGGCTAAATTTGAGGTAAATTTTAAAAATTGTTTCCTGTAACTAACGTTTCCACTCATCGGCAGTATATTGTTTCTTAAAAAAATTGCAGCAGGTTTATAATCATTGCTAATCTTGCCAAATACGAAATAACTAAGAAGAATCTCTTGAGTAGGTGCTGCAACAACTGGTCCAGGAATACATGGATTTACAGTTGATTGACCCATGCATATTTTGTGCCTGTGCCTATTGAATACCGGATAGAGGTGCAAACTATTCATGTAGGATATGCAGTACTCTATTCCAAAATGTTACGAATTATTCAGAGTTTCTTAAAGTGAGGTCCTCGGACTTCACTTCAAGAAACTGTTCTCTGGACGCTAAATATTTTTCCACACTAATATGTGGACAGAAAGATTTATTTGGTTCAAATAAATATCTGTATAAATATAGACAAACAACTTATTTGGCTCTTAAAACTCATTTTCTTCTGGGAATGCATATTGAAGGCACATTGTAAGTGGAAACTCTCAACAAGAGGAGGAAAAAACTCTCAACTAGCGCCTCATGCTCCTAAACACGGGCCTGTGCTTCGGTGGGCTTTAATACTCAAATCTCACCCAAACATTCTTGTTGAACTGGAAGTATTGTCTGTTCATGAAGTTTTTGGTAAAGTTCCAGCCAATTTTTAGGAAATATTTGTGGATTGTGTATCACTTCTGCTGCAGAGATTCCGGGACAGTTCAGGTGTATGTAGTGAAATCTGATTTGTAATGAATGCAACTTCCAACAAACCATCATCCGAACTGTTTTATTTATGTGTATACAAGCAATTTTGTAGCTGATACCAGAAACAGAAATTTTACCCATGAGGTACTCTCCAGATTTAAAACTGCTGCATTTTCTATTTGAAATCTAAATACTTTTGTTGTTTATCATCGATTCACTCTCTCTTAGGGTGTATGATAACTGAACAAGTAATTATTTAAGATAGAGCGAGCTTACTTTTTTGTTTTTGAATCTTATTATTTTTACCAATTTCTTTCTTTTTGTAGACGATTGAAATTTTCGGTTACATCGGAGGCTACATTGGAATATGGCTTGGAATTTCTCTTGTTGCTGTCTGCGACTTCCTAGAGAGTTTAATAATGGTAGTAAGGTTTCTGTGCAACCCAAGAACTAATCCGAATGCCCAGACATGAATAGTTAGAAAGAGTTCAACAGCCCCCTTCTTGACCATCATTGAGATGGTCAAGAAGGTGAGCGACAACAGCTTAACCAGTAGCGTGATGAATAAATGTCTTCAAGTACCTCTTTAGAATGTTTGTGTGTTGGTAAATGTCAGGCATTTCTAGACGTATTTACTTCTTCGAAGAAATCCATTCGTAAGACAGTGCTTTATGTCTTATCCAGCTGTACACCAGGTTAGATCAACTTGTAATTGCATACTTACTCACCATGTGCATTATATTTGTCGATATTCGTACTTATTTTTAAAATACGTTTAGATATCATGTAAACATTGTTTAATAAACTGTTTTATTAACGATCAGTTGTTTCTATATATAATCCAGTTTACTGAAGAGAGTGGTAACCAAATGAACTTCATAACGGATATTATCAGAACTCAGTAATGAAGAATTTCACTCCAAAAATAAAGTCCCTCAATTTCTTACAAAACTAAATTGTTTCTATAGAATTGTTACACTTTTTACTCTATAGATATTTTATTTTATTTATTTAAACTAGATTTTAAATAAAAAAATTTTTATTTAAACTAGATTAAAAAACTTCCAGTCGAATCTTTCGATTCGACTGGAAGGGAAGGGAATTTGGTGGTTGTGTGCGAAACACACAACCACCAAATACAGTATTTTCCGGTTGGAAGTGGATTTTTATATGTATAAATTGGATTTTTAGTCATTGCTCACTCTGGAATATATGGATTCCCCATATGGTATACAAAAGCAGGAACAGCGGTGAACAGAAGAATATTGGAAACGATACAACGCAATATACTGCTGATAATAATTAAAAATATCGACTGTCACCAAATTCAGGGCAAAATAATTAATATTTAACTTTTATTGCTTAATATATATTGTGATTTATAATCGTAGTACATTCAGAATATTTTATTTTTATTTTCCCTGAAATGTGCGCAGACACTAAAATGTCTCTTAACACAAAATTAACTAACAATTATTGGAAACATACCAGGAACAAAAAAGGCATTAAAGAAGTTCTCATTTCAAACAATCAGTAAGGCTGAAGGAGTTGGATTGAACTGGACAAGCAACAAACTGTAGGTTAATATGACACCCACTGTAGTGAACATGAAACCTTTGTTAAGAGTAATGAATCCAGCCACAGTAAACTGCCATGGTAATGCTTGCACAAGATCGAAGATGTGTTCTGCTTGCGTCTGTATTTGGTGTTCTGTATTGGGAAACTTCTTTATAAATTCTGCCAACTCCAGAAGAAAAGATCTTCTTAGATCATTCACCTCGGAAGCCATGAAAGAGGTCGAGACGAAAATTATCCCCCATGAGACCATCAATAATGCCTTTCTCGTTAACCAGCAAACGTAGTCGACTTCAGGTATTTGCACAACTACAATGATTTTGGGGATAACTATAGATGTACTCGTGATATATCCAGCGTACCATAGAAAGAGCATGAAGGAAAACAGATCATCCACGACATCAATCAATTTAACAAGACGAATGTAAGTCGTTTTAATCCAAGCAATACAATCAGGGGAAAATGAGGATGCATCTCGGTGAAGAGATTTAATGTGAGTAATGAAGTTGTTAATGTGGTGCTTTATAATCATCACTATATACACGTACAGTGTAGATGAAAATATATTCGACGCCCATTCGATGATGAAATTTGAAATTAGAGCTTGTTTAAGTGAAGGTGCTATGAGCCATCTGTCGAAAATAACGGTTGTCACTAAAGAGATCAAGAGTACGATATACCACATCCAGGCACAAATTACAACGGACAAAGTATTTTGTATTAAGCGACATTTTGATCCACATATGGATGACTTACATTTGGGAATGGAGTTGACCAATTTCTTGAACGCTGGCTGTTTTCTGCAGAAAATTAGAAATGCGGAGAAAGCGATAGCTGCTTGGGCACCCCACCTTACCGTTGCTTTCCAAGGAATTTCGTTTGTTACTCCGAGAGCACTCCAAGTTAAAATATTGATACTCAAGTATATCAACGACACTAAAGAGTAAGCCAAAATCCGAATTGCTTTATTCCAAGTATTTGAGTTGAGATTTACGTAATTACCAGATAAAACCAGTCCCACGGATAATATCTTCCAACTGCTCCATTTTTGAATGCTTTCTTTGCCATCGACAATGTCAGAAATAACGCTTTTAAGACTACTGGAAATTCGAAAAAGTTCACCTTGGTTCTTGGACTGCATTACGGTGAGTAGGAGTTCGGCTGTTGCTGTCTACAGACGTGTAGCGTTTAACCCCTTCGACAAATATTCTCTCCGATATGACGTTAATGCTAGACAAAAGTTCTGTGAATCAATAATTTGTCATCCATATCGGACAGTTGCGTTGAAAAAGTTTCTTTGTTGATGTTTTGTAAAGAAGCTTGAATTACTGAGAGCCGTTGTCAGCGTCAACGAAAATTTTAGTTCGTTCCGAGAAAAAGAAGTGATCGCAGGAGCTATGATTATATTTTGGAGATTGTCTATTGCATAACAAGGTTGACAACGAAGTCAGATGATAAAAATAGAAATATTTTAATCATAGGCGAAAATTAAATTTTCTTAAAACTTCAACCATCCTTTCATAATAACGAGGTCGATGAGAGCGAATTTCATAAAGTAATTAAATAAGTTATCATGAAGAGTGAGCTTTCCTGAGTATTTTGAACCACATAGGTTCTTTGAGTCCGTTGAATGAATCCGTTCATGGAGTCTGGAAATATCATTGTAACTAGTATTAAAATGCAGCAGAGTCAGATGAACTAAATCTATCTGATAACTGCTGCGAAAAAACACTTCTTCGTTTTATACTTTTTTCTTTATACCTTTACACCTTCAGCCTTCAGATGATGTTATTCCCGTTAAGTCAACATACGCTCTCTAACTCTGGGTAAAATTCCTAACAATCCTTGGCATCTGTAACAATCTCTGACATCCCTAGCCTTGGCCCCCCCTGGAAGAATCAATAACCAGCTTATGTGTAGAAAGTCATCATCTAGGATGGTCCAAGAACCGAATGGTTCTGAGCGAGTGCTCAAACCAAATGTCCCATTCTTTGTCCGCATTGATCAAGGTCCCCACAATAAGTCATTCTGATTTTCTCACCTATTTCGTTTGCACCTTATGCAGCTGGATATGTACCACTACCTTAAATTCACTTTAATCGTTCCACTCTTTGTATCACAATAACTGTATTTAATGTTTCTGTAATGCCTTTAATCCAGAGGGTATGCACTTCTCAGACCTATGTGCTTTCTGACCAGAAGCATAACCCATCTTCTTATTCTCTTCTATCAATATGCCCTAAATGAAACGTACAGAAGTTTTTAGCACTGTGCGCTCAAAATACAGTGGGCCTGTCCAGCTCAGAGCTGTAATTTGGATCATTGTCTTGTAATATAAACTCTAAGTCCAGAAATTATTGCATTACATTCCAAAAATGCTTTTATAGCGTACTTTTCTTAAAATGTCTTAAATTCTGACGTTGTCATACACTCTGGAGAAATAGAAGCAACCCTAGATCATTAGGGAATCATCAATGTGCTTGGCTGTAGGCAATGAAGAATGTGGAAACATTTTTTCTTCAGTTGATCCTCTCACATAAATTGTATATTTGGATCCAAATTTACATTCATCCGTGCACAGTACTTTGTTCCACTCTTCAATTGTCCAATGTTGATGGCTCAGCCGCCCAAGACAACCTTTTCTTTGTATTTTCTGGTTTTCAAGAATTTCGGATCACTATACGGCAATGCAGTCTGCTTGTTTAAGAGGAAGTTTTTCAGTAGTTGTAGACACACGAGTTTCTCTGTTTCTATTGAACCCAGATCGAATTTAAAGTGCAGTAAACAGTCGATTGCATTTAGAAATCAATGTTATGGTCTTATCTTGTACTTCCATTTGTTATGCGCTGTAATCCTGATCGTGGATTGTCCAAGCTGCCAGTCCTCTTGAATCGTCGAATCATCGTTTGTACTACTTTATGAAACACCAGGTTTTTTCCAATTCTTCTCATGGAATAACTTTCTTTCTATAGAATTATAATGTCACTTATTTTTTCAACGCTAATTCCTTATTTATTTATTTATATATAGTCTTCTCAGATTTCTTGGCATGTTTATTACAAAACACACAAAACCTTCACCAAACACTGTATCTGGACGAGGAGTGTTCGATTTTATAAGTTATTGCACTTCCTCCTCAATTTATATTATTAAGAAAACGCTCTAGAATCATCCACAATCTTCTGTAAATTGAAAGACTCCCATTTTCTATAATGTTCTAGAATCATCAACAACGTTCAGGAATCTTCTATAATGATCTACCACATTTAGGAGTTTTTGTTGTTGCTGTTGTGAACTCCTCCATTGATGGCACATAAGCTTCTTTTGCTATAATAACTCCTCCAATTAGGAATCTTCTACAATGTCCTACCACATTTGGGAGTCTTCTGCAATGTCCTATCACATTTAAGAGTCTTCAACAATGTCCTATCACATTTAGGAGTATTCTACAATGTCCTATCATATTCAGGAGTATTCCACACCTTTGTGGAATATTATCGAAACGTTATATAGATATTTCTTAAATATTATTTAAGTTTTATCATTAACATACATAACAGAAAATAGTTTAACAAAAATTGATAAACAATTTGGACCTATTTTAATTACAACTTTGAAAATTAAGAGAGCGAATATGTTTGTTTATTCTCATTTGTTTTATTTTTTAGTATTCAAAACGGTCTCCAGTAGAGCAAATAAATAAATATAATCTTTATTTGTAAGGTACAAAGATACACGCAGGTACCGAGACTTGACAATACCCTTCACGGCACTAAGCCAGGGGTTAACAAGAGGCAGAGATATCATAACCTCGACGGAAGAGCAAGAAGCTTGGGAGTGGAGCGGGCACTGGTTGGGGGATCCGTCAGCACACTGTGCCCCAAATGTTGGGCGGAGAGATTCTTCCAACGATCATTTTGATGGTAAAGATTAGTCTTTTTTCGTTCATCAAGGCTGCGAATCTGATTAAATCCAGTGGCTTGGTCATCGGTGTTGTGGTGGGAGATGAGACTTCCAGGTAGCCCACTTCAAGAGCTAGTATTCTGCGGCGTTCAATGGCTTGATTGTTGTGTCTGCGGCCGAGCCCCACTCTACTCCATACAGTACACCTCCGAAGATCATCGTCCTGGTATACGTTCTTATCAGATCTGTGTTATGAATATGTAGCACGTGCTTCTTGGAAACCCAACATTTCTGTTGAATTTAGCACAGAATTCTTCTAAGTAATGATGGCATCTTAATTTTCGATCAAAGGGCTTTCTGTTTTACGACGCAGGGGATCAAGACTCCATCTATCGCCTGCTGAATTATGGTTGGTGTAGTTTTAAGTGAGAAGACCTGATGGCGGATTTTGCATTGTTAACTTGCAGGTAAAATCTCATGAGGTACTGCTGTATTTCTGATAAAGTCTTGTTGAAGGTTACTGTAGCGTCTATTGCTTAATCGGCCGATTTTATTTTAGTTAAGAGCTTTCAAGTCATCCGCATATAATAACATATCTGGTCTATTGTGTATTAGCGGGTTAATTATAGCTGTGAAAAGAATTCCAGACAAGACTCCCCCTAGTGGCACGCCTGCTTTTATTTGCCTAGTATTCGTCTGCTATTTTTATGGTTCTATTCTGCAGAAGGGATGTCAGAAACTTCAATATTTGGCCTGTGGTGGTATCCTCGTCATGGTTACCACAAGGGAAGGGTAAGACCATTCAGCTCAGCCCATCCAAATATAAGTGCTTGCAGTGCAACTATGCTAATGACTATCCAGGAAGGAAGAGAACACCAATGCGTGAGTGGAGCATCGAAATAAATACGTTCACCATGCAAGCATACTATGAAATAGCTAAGCCTGATATGACAATGTACAGGATGAAACTAAACACCACGTGGTTTAAACGGTTCCCAACTGTTCAGGTGGCCGAAACAGTGAACAGCAGACCAGAAACAGATCATCGTCATGAAGAATGTGATAGTTCCTGCAATCTTGGAAAAAATCGAGCAGAAAGTGAGCAAATATAACAATAAATAATAATTACAATACAATACATTACAATTAATTTATCACGGGAATATAATAATAATAATAATAATAATAATAATAATAATAATAATAGGAGAGCGATTAGCGCAGTGGTTAAGGCACCGGACCTCTAATATCAAGGACCGGGTTTCGAATCACACCTAGAAGATGAGCAAGTCGCTTCATTGGACCCACCTACCCCATGTCAAAGTGACTGCTGAGGCATAGCCTAGTGCCATCTGGTGTCGCTCTCATAAATATCATCCACAACTGGATGTTAAAGCTAAACAGGTACACCTTCATAGCTGAATGAAGATGAGAAGTAGAAATATTGAACATGCTGCATTGAGCGTGTCGCATGATAAAGTCACGCGGGTTCAGGCCATAGGCAGAGAAATCGGTTCGAAAAGTCAGAGAAAGTCTCCCGCGGACGGTGGTGTGATGGAGTTTTCCCCGGTATAGTCACAACAATTGAGGAGAAAGACCATCAAACTCAACCAAATGGAAGTGCTTCCTGCACCTGCGCAACTGCGCTAATGATCACTGAGGAGGGAAGAAGTAAGCGCATTAAGTCGAGCCTCCAAATGAGTACCTTTTCATCCTGCAAGTATATTAGGAAGTAACGAAACTAGAAACAGACATGACAGTGTACAAGAGGAAACTACACACGACGTAATTGTATTGATTTCCGAATGTTCTGGTCACCGAACAGCGATCAGCAGACCAGAGACGGACCATCGTCAAGAAGAACTTCATAGCTCCTGCAATCTTGCAAAAAAAATCAAGCAAGGTGTGAGCGACCAACTACAAACAACCACGAATACGGACACAACGGAACCAGATTTGGAGAAGGAACTGCAAGTATAATAACAACAACACGCAGTAGCCGATGTGGAAGAAGATAATATCACGATACACAGAACAGAAGAAGAGTGGAAGAAAGCCCTAGCAGAATTCGAGGGAATGGACCCCACAAAGGCCCACACCTTACCGAACGCCGTAGTCGAATAGCCGGATTCTCAACAACAAAGAGATAACACAAGACACCATCTGCACAGCCATTTACTGTGCCGCTGTAGCAGCCACCAGAATGAAATGAAGGGAAACTAGAGAAGAACATAACACAAAAGACAAAGACAAGGAATCATAGCCTAAGAAAGAAGACTACAGCAGAAGGTAGAAGAGATAAGAGTGAAGGTAGGACAACTGACCCAGTACCAACAGGATTATAGAAGTACGAAACTGATAAGAAAAATGAAGGCCATCCTGAAGAAAGAAAATATCCATAGTAAAAATGACACCTATAATCGAAGAATTCTTTGACACCCTTAGGCAGAAACTCCTGTCGATCAGCCTGAGACTTCGCTGTTACAGGGAGAGTGCCTATAGGAAAACAGCCAACAGGATATATGTGGAAAACCAGAGAGCCTTCTACTGGAAAATCGGAGAAGAGGAGAAGGAAGGCAGTACAACCCAAATCAGTAGGGATTCAAGGAGTTCTGGGGTAACCTCAGGAGCAGCAAAGTTATCCATAAGGGCCGTTTGCCGAGAATAGATCTAGAAAGGAAAAAACCAAGAAGGTAGAAGAGATGACAGGATGAGAGATTCGTATCTCTCAACCTGTCATCTCTTCTGTCATCTGTGGAACTTCTAGAGATACAATTAGTATCTCTACAAGTTACACAACTAGAGATACTAGTTGTGGAACTTCCAGTCAATCTGGAAGTTCCACAACTAGGAACTCTAGGAATAGATAACATCCACGACTACAGGTACACAAAGTTCAGTTGCACGCACAGGTACATAGCAGAACAGTTCACCCAGATAATAATTCCCCTGACACAGTCTCGGGGTCTCTGATTCAAAAGATTCAAAGACTAAGACACAAAAAACCTTGCAAAGTTCAGACCAATCAACTATCTTCCAACAATGTACAAGATAACGACTATCTGCATAATTAAGAAAATATCAAACCAAGTGGAGAGGCAGAATATCACGGCTGAGCAGGAGAAGGGATGTAGGTAGAGCAGAGGATGCAAGGAGCAATTGACCATTGATTCCGCAGTTATGAAGCTAGTCCAAGAATCACAGCAACCTGCACACAGCCTACATCGACTAGCGCAAAGCCTTCTTCTCCGTGTCCCATAGCTAGCTGATAGAGAGACTAAAGATCTTCAAACTCAACCCAACATTGATACACTTTCTAGAAGCAACCATGACAAAATGGAGGGCCACCATCAAAGCCAAGAACGTCACGGCCAGTCCGATACCCATCACAAGAGGAATCTTCCGGAGAGATGCCTTGAGCACACTATGATTCTGTATAGCATTCAACTCACAGTCCACCAAGTTAATAACAGCATGCATGCATAAAAAGAAGGGAAGAAGAACCTCTACGGCCTCTATCAACTGAATTACAAGGATGACATCAAACTGAATGCCGCAAATGAGAATCAATGCTGGATCACCAAAGAGTTCAGCACTGACTTCAGGGTACAATTTGGCCTTGACAAATGTAGGACCCATGGATTATATCAAGTACATCTAGCTGCGGAAAACTACCAGCTGAAGACATACAAAGAAATCGAAGCCATGTCAGAGGGAGAGACATACAAATATCTAGGAATATTGCAGGTCTAGCAGTTAGAACACAAGGAAATCAAGGCTCGTCAGACTGAGAAATAGCACCAGAGACAGAGAGGTGAACATGGTCACAGCCATAAACACTTACCCAGTCCCAGTACTAACGTACTCCTTCGGGATCGTTGATTAAACGAGCACCAAGCTGAAGGAGATTATGAGATTCACAAGGATAATGATGACTATAAGCCGCCAACTGCACCCGAAGTCGGCCATCGAGAGATTGACCATAGCCCGTAAAGGAGGAGGGTGGATATTGAATGACCTCACTGAACAAGAGAAGAAGGCGATCAAGAATCTGCCGGATTACTTCAAGGAAAACACAGCACCAATCTACTAAGCTATAAGAAAGGAAGACAAGCGATACACAACACTCAACCTCAACAAGGAAACCTCGATCACACAGACAGAACAAACAAACAAAGATAGAAAGATGAGGGAAGAAGAAAAAGCAGAAGACACCATAGTAGACACTAAAATGACCTCAATCAAGACTATATAGTTCCGTTTTATGTTTGCTTGTTGCTGTTTGGTTAATTTTACACTATAGATCAGGAAACGTGGTTTTAGTTTGGTTGTGATTACCTAAAACCTTGGCTATAAGTAGGATACCCTGATTAGATTTAATGCATTCTTTCTCTTCGGGAACAGGCAACCCAAGCTTATTCGTTCAAGTTGTACAATTTCAGAATTTGAATTCAAAATCAAATAATCCGCTACACCTAAAATGAAACTTCAGTCGATGTAGTTTAATTTCCAACATTTGAATTAATGTTTACATAAATTGCAGATGGAGACTGGTCCAAAAGTGAATCTCTTCATTCTCATTGAAGCTGCCATAGTTTCGTTAACCATCTGTCATCTAATGCTATAGCGCTCTTGAGGACGTCTCCTATCACCGAACATTTTCCCCCGAATGCGACGTTGGTATTAATAACAGATCTTGTGAATCAATGAGAGGACGTCACTCCTGCAGAAATAGATAACTTAATTCAGTATCTATTTGGGTCACATTTTTACCCGAATTACTGAAGTAAATTTTGGATTCCACTAGGTGTCTGTGGAGCTCGACCATCAGATTTGACCATTCTTCCAACAGGATATTTTACAGCTGCTGCATTGTGGTCGGAAGAAAACTACGAAGCCGAACTACCCTTTCCAACATATCTGAGAATTTCCCAAATAGATTCATATTTTGGAGAATTAGGCAGTCAGGAGAACTGCGTCTTGGGAGTGTTCGTCGAACTATTCAGATGCAATATTTTCATGGTGAATAGTTTTCATTGACGAAATCAATTGCAATCCGGATAAGAATGAAAGCATTACAGGGTGAAGTTAATCCGATACCACAGAATGATATTTATTGGAGGTTACACGGCTTTCTAACGGTATGGACGGAATCGATCCACTCCGCTTCCTCCTGCATCCATTTAAGTGATGGACATGAGATGGTCTGATGTATGGATTCATGAGGTTCACGCCACAATTTCGCCCGACCATTGGTGTGAAAATGCCTAATTCGAAACTTTTCAGACTACATGATCCAGTTAACATTGTTCCATAGTCCAATCTTGGAGTTGATGGTGCCCTTCCAGTCGAATCTTTCGATATTTTACGAAAAACGCACACTACCACCAAATCCGTGTTCTTCGGTTGGAATTGGGTCTTTCTTTGTCTATATTGAATTTTCTCACAGTGGACCTTCTACTCTGAACGCAAAATTTTCTTTAAATTCAGAACACACCAAACCAGCTGTAAATTTTACCTATAAGAACGCATTGAAGCAGTGAGCATTCCGCATGCATCTTCATATTCCAAGCCACCCATCAGAGAGGAAGCTCGTCTCTCTACAGGAGTAATTTTTGCTGATCCATATTTCGACATTCTTTGAATCACGCTAATCAATAGTATGCCTAACATTTTGTTATCAAAGGCTTGAAAGCTCTCTAGGTGTTATTGAATCTCTTTTAGGTTAGTGTGAGGTTAACGGTAGATCCCAGCTCAAAACCTCTATGCAGTGATGGTGAGATAAGGCAACCAGCCATCTGAAGGCGTGTAAGCTACTTTTGGCCAGAATTTTACACCTACAAAATCATTTTTTGAGGTGTCCATGTGATATGGGAATTTTATTTTTTTCAGTACATTGCCCATTGTCAATTTGGTAATGGGCGCGACCCTTGAATCCCTCACGAATTTAATGTGATGCTGCTGTCTATTTCCGCAAAAAGGATTGAGAAAATCTATCCCCAAAGATAAAGAGAAAATGAAAAGAATTGATAGAACAAGTTTATCACAGCATTGTTCAAGGGAGCACGCAGAAAATCATGCTCAACACTTCCACCCAATGGTCGTTTTTTCCTAACGAACTGCTGGAAAGCTACAAATCGTTCATTGGTACTCATATACGACCGATGAATCGCATATGAGTACCAATATGGCAATTAGTATGGCAAAAGCGACACCAGGATTTATGGGTCTTTTACAGACCGTGGATGAGTTAGTTGATCTCAGGGGAGAGAGAGAGAGAGTAACATGGTTTTTCTCTCGAAAACTCCGTTATTTCATTCAGCCAACAGCAGATCGATCGCAATTTACAGACATATTGCATACGGTGCAATATGGACCAAGGGCTGATGCGCCTAAATCCCTACTACAAACAACCAACCATAGATGGCGCAACTGGCCCAGGTCGCTGATGTACCTGAAAATCAACTGCAATTCTTACTTTTACATACTTTCAGAGTGATTAATTCAATTGGACTGTTTCTTAATTGTTAAATATACCGTGTAAGTTCTCTTAAAAATACCGTGTAAGTTTTCTTAAAAATACCGTGTAAGTTCTTACCTTAAAACATCAATAAATGAAATAACTTCCTTTACAGAGTGTAATTATTGTAGTTTAATTTGAGTAGATGATATTCTCGATGTTTTAGAAACAAGATCACTAAGAAAAGAAAACATTCACAACTAATTTATTGGGAAACAGACGTATCCATGCAAATCTAAATATATTTATTTTTATTTAAATCTAAATCAATAAACTTGATAATTTTGTTGAAAATTTGTGTGGAATGCAGCGTTTTTTAATCTATATTTCGAATTAACACGTGCAGCAATTAAAAGTATCGACTGTCACAAAATTCAGGGCAAAATAATTAATATTTAAGTTTTATTACTCAGTACTTGATGAACTTGTGATTTATAATCGCAGTACATTCAGAATATTTTATTGGAAACATCAAGAACAAAAAAGGCATTAAAGAAGTTCTCATTTCAAAAAATCAGTAAGGCTGAAGCCGTTGGATTGAACTGGACAAGCAACAAACTGTAGGTAAATATCACACCCACTGTAGTGAAGATGAAACCTTTGTTAAGAGTAATGAATCCAGCCACGGTAAACTGCCATGGTAATGCTTGCACAAGATCGAAGATGTGTTCTGCTTGCGTCTGTATTTGGTGTTCTGTATTGGGAATCTTCTTTATAAATTCTGCCAACTCCAGAAGAAAAGATCTTCTCAGATCATTCATCCCGGAAGCCATGAAAGAGGTTGAGACGAAAATTATCCCCCACGAGACCATCAATAATGTCTTTCTCGCTAACCACCAGACGTAGTCGATTTCAGATGTTTGCACAACTACAATGATTTTGGGGATAAGTATAGATGTACTCGTGATATATCCAGCGTACCATAGAAGGAGCATCAAGGAAAAGAGATCATCCACGACATCAATCAATTTAACAAGACGAATGTAAGTCGTTTTAATCCAAGCAATACAATCAGGGGAAAATGAGGATGCATCTCGGTGCAGAGATTTAATGTGAGTAATGAAGTTGTTAATGTGGTGCTTTATAATCATCACTATATACACGTACAGTGTAGATGAAAATATATTCGACGCCCATTCGATGATGAAATTTGCAATTAGAGCTTGTTGGAGCGAAGGTGCTGTAAACCAACTGTAGTCATAAACAATGGATATTAATAAAGAAATCAAGAGAACGATATACCAGATCCATGCACAAATTACAACGGACAAAGTATTTTGTATTAAGCGACATTTTGATCCACATATGGATGACTTACATTTGGGAATGGAGTTGAAGAATTTCTTGAACGCTGTCTGTTTTTTGCGGAAGATTAGAAATGTAGAGAAAGCGATAGCTGCGTGGCTAGTCCACCTTACACTTGCTTCCCAACGAAATTCGCTTGTTATCCAGAAAACTCTCCAAGTTAAAATATTGATAGTCAAGTATATCACCGACACTAAAGAGCAAGCCAAAATCCGAATGGTTTTGTTCCAAGTATTTGATTTTAGATTCACGTAATTTCCAGATAGAATCAATCCTACGGATAATATTTTCCAACTTGTCCATTTTTGAATGTAAACTTTGCCATCGATGCTTTCTGAGATATCAGTCTCCGGACCACTGGAAATTCGAAAAAGGTTACCTTGGTTCTTGGACTGCATTACGGTCAGTGGGAGTTCGGCTGTTGCTGTCTAGAGTTGTGTAGTGTTTGATCGCCTTCAACAAATATTCTCTCTGATATGACGTTATTGCTGGACAAAAGCTCTTATAATCAATAATGTCATCCACATCAGGTAGATGCGTTGAGGCAGTTTATTGATGTTTTGCAAAGAAGCTTTAATTACTGAAAGCCATTATCAGCGTCAACGAAATTCTTAGTTCGTTCCGAGAAAACGAAGTGCTCTCAGATGTCATAAATAGGTCTCGGAGATGGTCTATTGCATAATAAGGAAGGCAACGAAGTCAGATGAACAGAAGAGAAATATTTTAATCTTAGGCGAAATTAAATTTCATTATAAATTCAGCCATACCTTCATAATAGCGTGGTGGATGAGAGTGAAACAGAATGGACATCACAAAGTATGAACAGAGATGCTCTCTTCTTTAAAGTAATAGTAACAGCAATTTCAGATCTGGAAAAGTGAGCTTTCCTGATTATTTTGCTATGATTATTAACTGCTATGAAAAAAGGCTTCTTCGTTTTATACGCTTTTCTTTACACCATCCGATATTTATATTATTCTCGTTGAGTCAACATACACTTTCTAACTCTGAGTAACATCCCTAACAATCCTTGGCATCTCTAGCAATCTCTGACATCCCTAGCTGTCCCTAGCAATCCTTGGCATCCCTGAATGAATTAGTAACCATCTGATGGGCACAAAGTCATTATCTAGGATGGTCAAAAAACCGAATGGTTCCGGGCGGATGCTCAAAGGAAATATCCCAATCTTTGTACGCTTAGATAAAGGTCTCCATAATAAGTCATTCTGATTTTCTCACCTATTTCTTTTGTGCATATCTTTGGGCACCTTACCAGTGGGATGTGTACCACGACCGCAGTTTCACTTTCATCGTTTCACTCTTTATACCACACTAACCGGATTTAACGTTTTTTTTATGCATTCAATCCAGAAGATAAGCGCTTGTGAAATCTATCTTGTTTCTGGCCAAAAGCATAATCCTTCTTCGTATTCTTACCTATTAATATACCCTATAACCTGGGGATTTTCGTCAAGCAATCAGGTAAATTGACCACAGAAACAAGGCCTCCAACCAAGATTACGTTGTAGTATTGGGAGTTATCTGCAGACAGTTTCGCTATGCGGTTATGCAGCAGAGATGTCAGGAAAGGTAAGATGTCACCACCTATTTGATAGTGGTTCTCTAGCACCTTTAGGAGAGATGGGATGTGCACGGCATCGAATGCAGATTCGATGTCTACGTAGGTGGCTGCTAGTTCTTCTCTATTCTCAAAGGCTGTGATGATTCTGTTGGTAGTTTCGAGAAGATTGGTCACAGTTGATCTGCGTAAAAGTGCATAGTGAATTTGTGTGGAGTTATTTGGTAGGATCTGCTTGGTGAGGATCGGCAGCAGTATTTTTTCTAGCAGCTTCAACAGGCTGGATTAGTTTGCGATTGGTCTGTAGTGTTTCACCTGTGATAGAGTTCGAATTTTTGGCCTTGGCTTCACTAGGTGTTCCTTCCATTGGTGTGGGAAGCAGCGGTTAGAGAGCACTGAGTTAAGAATATGTAACAGAGCTTGTAGTATGTAAGGGCCTAGGCTCTTGAGCATAAATTGTGGGATCCCATCGGGTCCAGTAGTAGCAGTTGCTTGCAATGAGTTTATGGCAGTAATCAGCTCTTGTCTTGACTATTAATATGGTGGTCAGCGGGACAAAGTTGGTGTGAGGTGTTGGTAGCCAGAGCTTATCATCTTGGTTGACAATGGCAGTGAACATGGTGATGTAATCAAGCCATCTTTGGGGATAAAGTTGTGTGGGGAAACCTGAAGTAGTATCCTTATAAGGCACTCTCCCGGTGCGTATGATCCTGTCAAGGTACGATTTGTTCGCTTTGGATTTCTGGCAGTTAAATTCTGCTCGAGCTCACGAGAAGGCAATTCTGTCCGTATCACTCTGGGACTGCTTCCACATTTGTGCAGGTGTTGCTTAAGGTGGAAGCGCTTCTTCAAGTCATGGGACCACCATGCTTTAGAGTGTGGAGAGATTGTGACCGTTCTTGTGGCCGCATAGCTTGTCGCAGAAACAATACATTTGGTAAGCAGGGTAACAGCTAGCTCGACATCGCATGACTTGAGGATCGACCAAAGGATAAGCGAGGCTGCCTCGGTGCATCTCGGTGGATTCAGGAATGTTGGGCAGACGCGGAACATGGTTTTGGTCGGTCGATTAAGAGGATGGCGATCGGTCGGGAGTTCAAATAGCAACAGGAATGGATCATGGTCAGAGTTAGGCATCGTCTCTGTGGTTTGATCGATGGTGCAGGATGTGGAAGCCAGGATTAGGTCAAGTTGGTTGGACCCACGAGTTGGAAGTTCGCTGAGAAGGCAGAGGTCTGCGGTAGAAGGGTGGGAAAGGAGCTACTGCTTTAGGTGGTTAAGTTGAGGAAGCAAATTAAAGTCGCCACATACAATGTTGATTGGTAGGTTTAAGCTGGTATAGTGTCCAATTTGCTAATTTAAGGATGAGGTCTCGAGATGGTGATGGGGCACATAAACTACAACTACTTGGAGTACAGTAGATTGGTTCTTGAGTTTGACAGAGATGGCTTCAAAATCTTTCGATTCACCTGAAATACTAGAGATCGGTGTAAAGAGGGTTCGTTTATAAAAGATGGCGGTTCCTCCTCCTCTCTTGTTATCTCTTGATGTGAAGGAGGAACCATATCCTGCTGGGACAGTGATTGCAATACATTCCTGGCCGCGTTCCAACCACGTTTCCGTGATGCAGAGAAGATCCAAATGTCCAGCTAGAAATAACTGCTCTAGGGTGTCAATTTTATTCCTAATGCTGCGCGCGTTTTGGTAGAGTAACTGAAGCCTAGTAGTAGTAGGAATTTTTACCAAGGCTGTTGCCCTGTTATATTTGTTTTTTTTGAAGGTTGATGGTAAGAGCGCTTTGTGATTCTGGTTGGGATAATCATGCCCTTTTGGTATGGAAGTGGCATCAGTGCAGGAGATGGCAAAGATTGGTGGTTACTAGGAGGTACGAGATATGTGGGACAACATGCAGGATTATCATATTACCATCCTGGCATTTTGTTATCA
This sequence comes from Mastigoproctus giganteus, assembly GCF_048544385.1. Taxonomy (NCBI): domain Eukaryota; kingdom Metazoa; phylum Arthropoda; class Arachnida; order Uropygi; family Thelyphonidae; genus Mastigoproctus; species Mastigoproctus giganteus. The sequence goes on along the minus strand of NC_143586.1, from coordinate 40,091,281 downwards.
GAATCGTTTAGGGGTCAGCTAGTTAGCATCCAGCGGTTCGTTGCTGTGACTGAGTGGACTCTACCACTGCGAGCAGCCTCAAAATGGATGGATTATCGCTCCAATTGGCCATATAGATGGGTGGAAGATTATATGGAAATCTTTGGGTTGCAATCCAGTTTGAAAGCTGGGTAGCGATTACTTCTGGCTCGCAGTTGCTTTACAGAAAGCCATAGTCGGAGTTCTTTAACGACGGCTGCGATTTGGGTAGGGGTTGTATGTGGGGTCAAGTTTTGAGACGAAGATGCTCGTTCTTTCATTAGTAGGCTGTCTTATAGCACGTAGCTTTCATGTAGCGGGGGTACCCAGGGCAACCGTGCGCTTCTATATTGGTAGGGTCCATTGAGTTGGTTTCGGACGAATAGCTGGAGGAGCTTTCTTGCGTACGTTGTGAGATCCAGCTGCGATTTTGGTTGAAGAATTAATTGAATGGGTATGCTTAGAATGGGAATGCTTACCCCTTAGCTGGTTGGTGTAGGAAGTGGTAGTAGAAAAACTGTACAGGCTGAATACGTACTATTCATAAGAGAATTTGGATCCATAATTCCACTGCTGAAGTTCTCGAGCCCAGTTTGAGAAATTCTACAGCTACTTGAAAAATATCAGGGTCGATATTTGGCTTTAAAGACTATTGTCTTTCAGATCATAAATCCGTCGGTAGAATTACATCACACTATACTTGAAAGCGAATCCCTCCCTAAGGGAAATGGAAACGTTGTCATAATGAGCGGAACCCTACTCTTGGCCTATGAAATCGGTCAACTACTGCTTCAACCTAAGAAACTACAATCTAAGGAAATTACAATCTTTTCCTATGGCATTCGCAGGCAGCTGTTTCTAAAAGGGTGATACGTGGCGAAATCATTATACTGTCACGAAGAAGCCTTCGAAAGCATCGATTCCAATATGTCAACTGACGTCATAAAATAGAGTTACTATATTTTCAGCATAAAGAATGTGGAAAATACACATATACCATATTTAAGCTACTTCACTGCAACGTTCTTTATGCTAATAGTAGAACGAACGTTGCCATCAACAATGGGTTGCACTGGTACTGCACTACTTTCAAATTAATGCTATCCCAAAAGGGATGATGGCATTTGTTTTTGAAGATTAATTTTCCATTCATTTAAAATATGCAACTGGCTCAGTAGCATAGATTTTTCTCGATAATGCTTAATGCAAGATGGGGATGTCCCTAGAGAAGGACGTGGGGATGGGGAAGGAAAGAGAAACTGCAGAAGTCTGAGTAGAAGTTCTACCTGCTGATAGGAGTCATCTGGGAAGTTGCTGTATCGGTTGAATTTGACTATGGAAGTTGGTTCACTGGAGCTGGAGACTGGTTTCATGGAATGATCACGGTGGTGTAGAAGAGCAGAGCAGGCGTTGACCGCCAGAAGAGGTTTTAAATCTCACCAGGGTATTCCCTGGTTAGTTGGAAGAAGAGAGTGTGATGGTGCTTTCAGATCAGTGCCGTCATTGACATGAGGATGGTGTCCAGTTGGGTGTTCATTTAGTTCTGGTGTGGCCGGTGATGGTGAAAGAGTAATGCCAGGCACAGCGGTTTCTGGAACGTCTAGTCTGGATGTCTCATTTATAGGATCAGACGTGGAGAGATGATACCAGTGCCTCTTGAAGACTGCAAAAGCATACCTGCTAAAAGCAAAAACGCTTCTTTGGATTCTAACAGTTCGGAATGAGTGTGGTTGAATTTAGATTCAGTAAGAGCTGATTACTAAGGTACACGTAGGAGTTACACGACTGCATTGCTTGGTACAGGTCCTCCACTTCTTTGCATTCACAACGGGTATTATTTATAACGTGATATTTCACAAATGGCTGGCATGTGCAGTGCTCACTGTTTCATATATTTTACTTTCCGATGCTGCATGCGTTGAAATCATTGTCGATGATCTTAGATATGCCTTCAGCTGCATGGTTACTATGTAAACTGTGTTATTTGTAGATAATAAACCACTCAAGACTAGGTTAGTTAAATTATGTTTATTACCGATTTAGAAATGTGTTAATAATGGAGTCCAACGTTTCGTGGTATTTTCCAACCACTTCTTCAGTGACAGTTGTCATTGCAATATCACAAAAGGTCGCCAGGTTAGAGGGCTTGTTTCATGCTTTTGATAAAAAACAGCTTCTTGTGACTTAAGTGACAACGATATTGCAAAGATAATTGTCATTGAAGAAATGGTTCAGCCTTCAATCACTAGATTCAGTGAAATATTTCAGTAAGATTAGATCAGAGTCACAAAGCACGTAGGTAAGGCTATAGAAAGATGAAGAAAAGGCTCATGGAGTAAAATAGACGTGACTTTTAATTTCAGTTTTCGTATACATAATTGGGAAACAATTGACAAAAATTGCTAAAGTGCAAATAGCACGGAATTTGTTGAGAGGTTCCTTTCAATCCACTCGTAGACTTTCCAGCGGTGGTACGTGGGTGCATCAACAACTACGCACTAAAATACAGCGATGGCATAGAAGTAAACGAATCCATTAGATCCGCTACGCAATGGTTCTTGAATTTCGATTAATTTTGGCTGACGAGGGTCCCCTTTTCTTGCAAATTCTGGCACATCATCACCAAGAGAGCTAACCTAAACGTTCTTTGAAGGACGCTCTTCACTACAAAAACATAAAATATGTATATATTATTTACATAAAACAGTTCCAGCAACCTCACAATGATTATGCCCGATGTTTTACACTAATTTAAGCAGTAGATCCCTTTCTGGAATAACAGTGACCATCAAATTTTATAGAATGCACGAAATCAGCAACACCAAGCCCAACATTCTCTGGAATGAATCAAAGCAATGCTATGTAGAACATACCGAGACCAGATATTCAGTCAAGCAGAATAAAACACTCGGGAAAGACACCCTTCTGAAATTTGATGAATTTGAAGTGGTGTTCAAGACATTAAAATCCGAAATTTTGTGCGCACAAATCGTAATTTGCCATTGTTTCAAGTCACACAAACCCTCTGTGAGAGTATTGGGACTAATGTCAGCACTAGTACAATACGAAGGACACTCCATGATATGGGTTGCAATGGTCGTGCAGCTGTTCACAAGCCATTGATCACCTCAACAAATGCTAGACGCCGATTAGCATGGCATCAGGAGCGCGAATCCTGGATTATAGAGCAGTGGAAAACAATCCTATGGACAGACGAGTCGCTGTTCGCACTCTACCAGTCTGATAGCGTTCCTGGGTGTGGCAAATGCCAGGGGAACAGTTCCTTCCTGATTGTACCCTCCAAACAATGAAGTTTGTTGGAAGCAGTGTCATGGTATGGAGCTCTTTTCATGATTTGGCTTAGGTCCATTAGTCCTTATCGACAAAACCAGGAATGCTGTGCAATACCAGGACAACCTGGACAATTATGCACTTACAACATTATGACAATACTTCGGGGAAGGCCCATACCTGTATCAGCAAGACAACGCACCATGGCACACTGCTCGGGTCGTAACAGAGTGGTTTGAGGACATTAGTGTGGAACAGTTGGATTGGCCAGCCCAGAGTGCTGATCTGAACCCTATCGAGCATCTTTGGTATGTATTAGATCGTCGGGTACGTGCACATCGAGATCGCCCAAAAGAAGAAGGCCGAACTGGTGGCTGCGTTAAAGGCCGAGGAGACGAAAATATCACGTGACGTTTATAAAAAGCTGGTTGAGAATATGCCGCGAAGATTCAAAGCCTTCATAAATGCGAAAGGTTTCAGCATAAAATATTAAATGACACAATAAAAGCTCATTTTTGTCTAAAGCCAAGAGTGTATATGTTCTTTAGATCTGAAGATCAAAATTAATATGCTAGTCATCGCCTAGAAACCTTCTGTCTTAAATTAGCAAATATCTGGGGAGACTCTTCTTCTTAATAAAAGAATCCAACGCGCAGTCGGTCTTTTACTGTGTTGGACAACGACAAGCGACAAGTCTTCTTTCTGCTGAACCTGTGGAACTGACTTCACAAAATTCTGTGAGAAGGGAACAAATGATTTCAAAATCTTCGTTAAAACAAAGATTTTGAAATCTTTGTTTAAAACTTTTAAAAAAAATAATAAAACTTTTTGAAATAATGCCAGAAGTACTCATCAATTTATATAACAAATGCCTTATGGAAGGAATCTTTCCAGTTGTATGGAAAAGTGCACTTATCAAAATTATACAAAAACCAGGAAAGCCAGCTTCAGACCCGAAAGCCACCAGACCTATTTCGTTACTAGAAAATCTAGGAAAATTATTTGAAAGACTACTTGCTCTAAGAATTATAAACCTCTTTGAAAACAGAAACCTAAATTCTCCCCGACAGTTCGGGTTTAAGAAGGGAAAATCTTGCGAAGATGCCCTTGTGGATCTCGTCCATCTCATTGAGACCTCTCAAGCTAAATATGAATTAGCCATTTTTATTGACTTCGAGAGCGCTTTCCACTCCCTGTGGTGGGAAAGTACCCTCGATAGACTCGTCAAGACCAATTGCTCCCGACAACTGTTCCACGTTATTAGAAGCTATTTTCAAGACAGATATATCAGAGTCATTTCAAAACAGCAGTCTCTAACAAGAAAAGTTTCCATAGGGTGTCCACAAGGTTCTGTCTTGGGATCCATCATCTGGAATATAGTCCTAGACAGTTGGTTACGTCTCAGTTTTGATAAGACACACGCAATAACATATGTCGACGATTTGATCTTATCTTTGCAGGAAAATCTCGCTCGGATCTCGAATCTCTCGTCAACATGTTCCTCTCTGATCTCCTTGCTCGGGCAGCCACTAATAAACTGAGTATATCTCTTTCAAAGACCAAGACGATGACTTTCAGGGGGAAATTTGATTACGGTAGACCTCCGCTCACTAAAATTAATGGCCATTCCATCCCAATGGTTCCACAGCTCAAATATCTAGAAGTTACTGTGGATGACCGATTAAATTTTGTGGCCCACGTCAACTATCTAACTTCAAAGATCAAAAAGTATACAAACGCTCTACTCAGAATCACCAAGACTGAATGGGGATTAAACAGGAAATCTCTTTCCCTATATTACAAGGCTGTTTTTGTCCCAATGGCCACGTACGCCTTTGGAGGGCGGTTTCGCAGGGCAACAAACATCAACTTTAAAGGTAAACTAATCACACTTCAAAGATCTATGCTCTTTTCTATGCTTCGCGCTTGCAGGACAGTATCCTCTGCTGCACTGCAGGTCTTAGGAGGTGTGCTTCCAATGGACCTTCACCTCGTGTACAAAGGTCTCTGCTACCGAATAAAACATAGAATTCCCACTGAAATTCTTGGCATAACTTGTAATATAGATGCAGATGTGAAGCAAGAAAAACTCAGAATATGGAAAAATTTGATAAACATCTAGCAAACCAGATGGGACACCAGCCAAACTGGGCATGTGACACGAAACTTTATATCACGATGTTATCTTTGCCACAGGAAGAGATGTTAAGAAATGGTTCAGCCCTAGTCTGTTCTCTTCATACTTAATCACTGGTCACGGATCCTTAAATTCAAAATTATTTCAATTCGGCCTTGTCAACTCACAGCTTTACTCCTGCAGGTCCGAGGAAACTTGGGCTCATGTGATTTATCATTGCTCCAACTACAATGACCAAAGATCAACAATAAAATCATATGATAATAATTTTGCTGAGGGAAATGAAACTATTTTCGTGGAGAATGAAGAATCCTTTCAGACGTTTCAAAGATTTGCACTAGAAGTATTCACAGAAAGAAAAGAGATGTTGGCTGCTCCATCTCCCGCTTCTTCTTCAACTGTCGGACCGCTGGCAAATAGACCTACTGTACAATAGGCTTTTTTCATTTATCTAGAAATGTATCCTAAACTTCAACCAATAGAGAAGAGGAGAAGAAAAAAAAACTTATGCTGATACTTGATTATGCTCTTGAACTCTATTGAAACAAATACTGTACTTAGTACTCAGCGCACCTATCAAGGTTATATTATAAAATGGACCTACTGACCTGACAGGACGTACCTAAGATAGAATACTTGCTGTGATATTTCTCTTTTCCCAGAAGAACTAATTTCAAACCAGAATGACTTTTCGATAGGACTCATCCGACTGGACTACCTGATTGGACTTTACTGGCTTCACTTACTGACAGACAATACGAACTTGCCTTCTCCTTCCATGGATCGGAGTTTTTATTTTCTGTTTCTCCACAGCTCCTAAAAGGGCAGAAATTGTGGACTCACGAGGCGAATTCTTTTGCTGGTACCCAGGATTTGAGTCTCCTGTGGTATGGGATTGCTGGCACTCACTGCTTTCTCCGTATGGATGCGAGATTAATTTTTTTTTTGCTGGCACCCAAGGACTCATTACTGTTTGTAGATGCGGGATTTTCCTGGTGCCTGTGGTTGGGCTCCCTAGGTACGGGATCGTAGCATCCACTAGTCTTGCACTTAACCAGTGGACTTTGGCTGTTTTTTTTTTCTCTTTGAATGATCCCAAACTCGTTTTGGGCATTTAGTACGAGCTACTCGAGGTCTGCCACATTACATGCGTAGTTGTGGCCAACCTCCCCGTTGTGAAGACGGACATTGGGCAGGCTTTCCAGGTGATCGCCTGCCTGGTGACAAAACGGCCAGAAGCAACTAAACAACACAACAACACACACACTGCACAAACATAACATTACACACACATTTCTGGCCTGTTACAGTGATCGGTAACCATCACAGAGTACAAAGGCGGAGTTGAACTCACGTTCAGGTGCCGTCCCACATAAGATACTATACGTCTACATGTCTACATGGCTTCAACTGTGTTCCCTCCTTTCATCTTTGCTTTCAGCAGGCTTCTGAGTATCTGATGGTATTTTTCGGTCAGACAGACCTTAATTTCGTTGTGTTGTAACTGCCGAGCCTGCATCATCTCCAAGTATTTGTAGGCCTCTCCCTCTGTCATGGCTTCGATCTCTTTACCACTCAGAAGCTGGTAGTTTCGGGTGACTAATTTTACCTGGAGCAATCCGTGGGTCTTGCATTTGTCTAGACCAAATTCCATCATAATATTATTGCTGAATTCTTCTATGATCCGGAGTAGTTGCTGGAGTTGCTTCTCGGTTGTCACATAGAGTTTGGTTTCATACCTGTACATCAGGTGTGCAGGTTCTTCCTTCTTTCTTTAAGGTTATGTCCGTACTTGCTCCTGTTGAGCATGGTGGACAGTGGATTAAGTGCTGACACCCTGAAATATTCCTCTCCTGATGGTGATTGTCCTGCTTGTGATGTTCTCAAATGGTGGTACTCCATTTCGTTTCTCTTACGAAGTTTGTCACTGTCGGATTGACTTTGTAGATGTTCCACGCCTCTAATAGCCAGCTATAGGCACGGAGCCGAAGTCCTTGGGGTATTGGATGTAGGCGGTATACAAGTTGCAGTGCTTCTTGTAGGCTTGCTCTATAACAGCAGATCTATGGGTAATTACTCCTTGCATCCTTTGCTCAGCCGCTTGCAACCTTTCTACTGTTCGGCCATTATGTTCTGGCTCTCGAAGTGGTCTGATATCTTCTTGATTATATAGCTGGTCAGAATCTTGTACATCGTTGAGAGGCAGGTGATTGGCCTGTATTTCTCCGGGTTTCTTGTAGTTTCGTCTTTAGGCTTCAGATATGTGATTCCTTGATGAAAAACTTCGAGATTGTCCCTGGGTGCCTTATCATTCTGGTGAACTGCTCTGCTAGGAGCTTGTGCGTGCAAGTGAGCTTCTTGTACCAGTAGTTGTGAACGTTATCTATTCCTGAATTTCGTCAGTTGCGAGAGTTCCTGATCGTCTGTGTTACTTGTTCCATCTTAATAATCAGCCACTCTCTCATCTCTTGTTCATCCTTGGTTTTCTTTCGTTCTAGTTATATACAGGGGGCTCGACTCTTATGTCTTACTTCCCTGATCCATATGTTGTCCCAGAACTCATGAATCGTCTTCTGCTCGGGTGGTCCGTTTCCTTCTTTCCCGTCTTCTCCGACATTCCTGTAGAAGGAAGGCCGCTTTGGTCCTACGATCAGGACCATTTTGGTCCTCATCGAAGATTCGGTTGTTTATTTACCTCTAAGAGCTCTCTTTGTATCGGCGTTGTCTCTTGATGAGTGGGAGGAGGTTCTGCTTCAGTGTGTCCAAGAAGGAAGATATTTTGTCTCGGGTTTACTGTGGACGATGTTTCTCTTGAGGATGCTCTTCACTTTTCCAATCAATTTCTCACTCCTATTACCCCGTTGGTACTTGGTCAACTGACCTATCTTGAATCTTAATTCTTCTATCTTCTGCTGAAGCCTTCTTTCCCAAGCTGGCGATTCCTTCTGTTTTCGGTTCTTCTGCTGCTAGTCTCTCGTTTCTCTTCCATTAATCTTAGTGGTTGCTATGGCAGCACAATACGGCTGTCTGAATGGCCTCCAGTGTTGCACAATTGTTGTCGAGGTAATGTAGTATTATTTGCCGATTGAGATGGTCTGTGACTCTGTCCACAAGGTTGTATTGGGCCTCTGCTTCGGTATCACGTGTGCGGTCCATTCCTTCGAATTCTATTAGGACTTTCTTCCACTCGACTTCTAGTCTGGATATCATGACTTCTTCTCTTTCACTTCAGCTTCTGTGGGTTGTATTTCTTTTTGCTCTTCCTCCTCTGGTTCGGTAATGGTACGTTATTCCACCTCTGGTTCCGTATTGACCATATTCTTTATCGCCTGTAGTTGATCGCTCACGTCCTGCTTGATTTTCTTCAAGATTGCAGGTGCTGTCAGGTTCTTCGTGATGATGGTTCTTCTCTGGTCCGCTGTTCGGTGACCTGAATATCGGGAACCATTCATATCGATCTCTAGCTTCTTTATTTCGTAGTATGCTTGCATGATGTACGTATTCATTTCGATGCTCCATTTCATGCGTTGTGGCGTTTTCTTTCTTCTTGGGTCACTAGTGCAGTTGCACAGGAAGCACTTCCAGTTGGTGGGAGTGAATAGTCTCGCCCTTGTCTTGTGGTAGCCATACGGCGTTCAGCGCACTTGCTCCACTGTCTGTCTCTGGAGACCGTCTCTGACTTTTCGAACTGACCCCTGTGCCTAAGGCCTGAACGCCAGTGACTTTATCCTGCGCCACACTCGAAGCATTATGATTAATATTTCTCTGCGATATCATCCATCTATGGAGGTGGATCTGTTTAGCTTTGGCTAATGTCCAGTGGTAGTTCTTGGGAGTGATACCAGGTGGTGCCACAATCTGCCTTAGCCGCCGCTCCGAGCTTAGGGGTCCACTGGAGCAAGTTTCACGATGTTTATTATTTTTATTTTATTATTATTAATTAATTAATTATTATTCTGATTTATTATACCGGTGTCCCAGAGTGTTGGAGCCACGTTCGCACTAGTCAAAAAAATTTACCAAGAAAGAGAAGAATGATGATATCCACTCGAAAAGATTAAGAAAACTTCATGCCCGATTTGCTGAATTGGATAACAATACTGATTGTTCCAAGATTCGACAACACCAGCCATTGTAAGCTCAGAGTGATTAATCTCTACAATGGTTTATCCACATAATCCACTGAAAGCAAGCCTTATTAAACATTAATAATTCTCCTCATTGCTATCTAGTTTCCAGAATCTGCAAAGGATTCAGAGAAAGGGAAAGGCTTGAGTGAAAGGCACTCTAGTCTTTCTCTGCAAGGGTACCATCCTGAATCCTCCAAATCACTTCCAATAGTTTGTATCATTCCTAAATTGAGGTTTCCACAACTGTTTGCGGTATTCAAGATGCTGCCTAACCGTTGCATTTCACAATAGAATAATCATCTTTTCCCTGTTGTCAAAGTTGCTCTGTGTCACTGACAGAACCATAAGCTATCCAAACAGCCTATATCTGCTCTGAGAGAACTTCAAGTCGGACTGTACAATTATCTCATCATCTACATCAGCTTGATTGTGGTACCACCTATTGATATATAATTCTGGGACTAACGCTGTCCAAAAAAAGCAGTCCCTTTCATTTATCAATGTTAAACCTCAATTGACCGCCCTACCTTCCTTCGTAATTTATCGATATCTTGTTTGGATACCAGGCCCTGATCAGAAGTATAGCGAGGTTATGTGGCATCTTCATGGAAACCTGTGCAAATGCCAGTCGGTATCCTACTGCCCTGAATACTGTCATTAACCTTCTTACGAACCTTCGTCTGATTAGCAAAATTGGGTTAAAATCGATATTCCTTTTTTGATATCGTTATAGGTATTGCACTATTATTTTTATAATAGTGCAATACGAAGGTAACTCGTGGCGCAGTGCCTGCACAGTATGATATCGATGTCGTAAGTAGCAAAACCCGTTTACTGAAAGCTATGTACAGAAAGGGGTTGAGCTCGGCATTAACAATAATGTTCTTTGGGGAAATTACTTTATAACCACCCTGTATACCGAACAGTTACGCAGGTCATGTTGTAAAACGCAATATGACAGAGTGCACATTGTCTCCAACAGCTTCAACTAGATTTCACAGATTGGCGTATGGTGGAAACTCTAGAAACCGCAAACAAGAACGAGATCTTACCAGTGAAAGGTTTGTCCATACGCACCAAAGGTCCTAGTTCTTACCAGTAAAACGTGGGTACACCATGGACGATGGATCTATGGACAGTTATGCTTGCACCACACAAGAAGGAGTGATCGGAGTGTTGTGCAATGCATTTGGACTCATACGACCAGCACTCTCGTTTCTACTTCATCCTTGTCCAAACAGCTTGTTGTTCACACCACAGCATTCACCTTCGATTATTACTGGTGAGGAGAGGGTGCCTCTTGAGTTTCGTCTGCTTAATTCCGAACATATGTTCGGATTTAAGTAGACGCCCATGGGGATCAACATTGCACGCCGACAGCCAATTCCTTGGGTCACTTGGTGACCTAAGCTTTGCGCTGGTGGAAGAATGGGATGTGTTTTCACAGAATACTTCTTGCAAGATGAATTTGCATTTGCTCGTTAAGACAGTTAGCATTGGGTGACGTAAGATCACTGCGAAATCTCTCAGTGATCTTACGTCAGAAAAGCCCTACTCGTATGTCCGACTCTCTAATCTTTAACACAGACTCCTTTAATATCCGTTTCTGCTTAGGAAGTCAAGAATACTGTTGACCTCAAACGAACTCAAATGCATGTTCGATAATAAATTTATATTTATACGTTCTTTGCAATGTCAATTGCAAAGAACTTGAAAACGAATTTGAAAAAAAAAAGAAAGAAATATTCATTATATGGAAAAGGTAAAAAATAATTACAAGGCAGAATATTAAAGATGAAACTGTTAGTTGAGTCCACTTTTACATTATTAAAAAATGATGAAACGAGAAAAATTATACACATGCGCAGTCCATAAATTTCTGTTGAATAAATAATAGTTTGAAAATTTTAAAGGACAGTTTTAAAGATTTTTAATAAATAGTCTTAAAAATGTAAAAGATATATAACATTTTAGAAAGTATTATATATTACTACCACTATATATTAGTGACACTATATATTACTACCATATTCTAACATTTTTAAAATTTATTTTAAAGTCGGGAAGCGATGAATGCGTAAATTGATTTTTGATAAAAAAACAAAAAACAACAAAAAAAACAAAACATTGGAGCTGACACTGCTGTGTACAACAAAAAAGATATAACTTCAAGAAAAGGATAAAAAAGTTTTAAAAGACATTATATAGAGTAAAACTTTAACTATATTTAAGAAAGTTTAAAAATATTTAAAAATCTGATTTTTTTTTTGCAAAAGTCGGCTCGTTTAAATTTCAATAGGTGTGAAAGAAATAGTTGGTAGCTAAGAATTTGTTTTTGTACATGGAATTTAAAATTCAAATTTCGTAACATAAAATGAAAAATAAATATCAAGTTTCTTATTAAAAATATAATAATGAAATGTTTAATAGAAAATAACTTTTACATACCATAAGGTATCCCATATATATCTTGCCCTTTTGATCTGAAAACTAGAACGTGCTTATTTTATTGATTGGCAATCAATTTGTCTATAATCGGAGGAGACTTCGTCTCCTTAGTGAAAATTGAAAGAGTAGATCGAACCCAGCTTGCAGCCACCTTTTAATGCTTTGGAGAAAGACAAGTGACAGTCCTCTTTGTGACGTAGCTGCTCTGACATCACCAAAGCAACTTGTTAAAATGGCGAAAAACATTTTTTCACATTAACTCACTCTTCAAAGTGGATTCCATCGTTCATCAGATCTGATTATCTATTTCATTAAAAAGACAGCAACGAACACTGGTTTTCAACAGTGTTTTTAAAATTAAAAAGTTAGAGTAATTTAATGAAAAATAAATTATCATTTCAAAATTGAAAAAGAAAATTATGAAATATTTTAAATAATTAGATTTTACTTACTTATCCAGGAAAACTGCTAGCGTGTGCGAATTCACAGACTAATAAATTAACAGTAGCCGCAGGCTGAGATGAAAGTAATCCTTGTGCTGCTTCTATCGGAATGATCAGTAGCCTGAGATTAAGGTGATGGGTATTTTAAGAACTGCTTGAAGCCATCACGGAACAACTAATTATATTGGCTGTGTTAGGGTAATTAAGATTAACAACAGGTGCATGTGCATCAATGCTAGAAATATAGTAAATAAATTTGATGAATTTGAGGGGCTGCTCAAGACATCAAAGGCAGGTAACGTGTACAGAAAGAATAGAATGGGAGGGTGGATTATGCTGTTAGTTAAGAAATACAAAATCTAAGAAACTGCATCCAGTTGACGTGGGTGGACAGTGCGGTGTTCAGTCAGTTTCGTGTGACATAAGCAGTGGGAGTGCAAAACTGAGAGTAGGAGTGTTTTATAGCGTGTAGTAACTCTGATGAGAACAACGAATAACTGTACAGAGAAAGAGAGAATGGCAGTAAATCAGAGTGTCTTATATTGGGGAATTTTAATTTCCCAGATATTGAGTGGAACTTGGGGGTTGGTAACTCGCACACTAGGAAGACATTTGTGGATTTTTTGGAGGATTGTTTTCTACAGCTACATTGTGGAGAGGCAACCAGAGGGGGAGTAATACTCTTGATCTGATTATAAGCAGTGATGTTTCATGCATTAAGATTCTGCAGATAAAGGAACCACTAGGTGGCAGTGATCACAGTGTGCTGATGTGGGATGTACTGAACGAGAACTACCATCAGGGGTAAAGGAAAGGGTTTTTTTGCTTTCGTAAAGGTGACTACAGTGGTCTCAGATTTTTTTAAAATTCTGTACATTGGAACACTGATGATGTTACCAACAGCAAATTCTAAATGGGATGCATTCAACAAAGTATTCCTGGAGGCTATTAGGCTTTACATACCAATTAAGAAATACTCATTCAAGATTTATATATAAATGGATGTCAGATGAACTAATGAGGATCGTGGCAGAGAAGAAAAATGCATGGGATGCGGAGAAATTATCAGATGATACAGAAGCCTATGGTAGATATAAGTTTATCTGTAATCAAGTCACAAAGTAGATTAGGAAAGCGAAGACAGATTACGAGAAATCTTTGGAAAAGGATGCAAAGAAAAACAGCAAAGAGTTCTTTACTTATGTAAACTCTAGAAGCAAAGGGATGAATCAGATTGGACCACTTGATATCCTTGTTTCGATTGTTTATTATTCTGCTCAGGTAGCTGATAAACTGAATGAGTATTTTGTATCTACATTCACACATGAGGAATTTTTTATTTTAATTCGGTATTCGCCGAGAACGTTCTTGTTTCTTTTCGCCTTGTTTTCTTTTCTTTTATCCTTTTCTACAGATCCTCTTTCATTCCGAAGAGGATTTGTTAGCTGTAGTGTCGTTTGTTCTTCAGACAATAGTAAGAAGGCAAGTACTTTGATAATAAAATAATGTTTTATTTTTTTTAAGTTTTAAAATTGTCTTGCAAAATGGACTGCGGTTTGTTCCTTAAAATAGTTTGCATTGGGTGACATAAGGTTAATCAGAAACCGCGGAAAGCCTTACTCGTATGTATGCCTTTCTAATCTTAAACCCAGACTCTCTTAACTTCGATCTCCCTGCCCAGGCTTCTGTTATTTCTCAAGGTTCAGAGCTCTCACCCACTTATTTCCTCTTGCATATTATGTTCTTCTTCTTCCATTGACTAGAAATCCTATCCAAATTTTTACTCATGATATCACTTTGCATTCCACCTTCCAGTGTATAAAACCTCGTCCTGCACAAATAGGTTCAACTTCTCAAATATCCTCTCCTATTTCCTTAAATGCCAACCAGTAGTTAATTCTCCAGAGTGGCAAAGACAAATTAGTTCATTGAAATCCTATCTTGTCTTCAAATTGTCATCATAAAAGTTATTTTCTTAACGGATTCCAAATTCTGTGAGTGATCCTCAAACGAATTAAGTCTGTACCCTGCAGTCCTGGCTCTCCTAAATATTTCAAAAATTTCATTGCTACAATATACAAACATAAATTTTCGTCTTATTATCTGCAAAATTTTCTGTTTAAGGTGTTTCAATGATATCATGTGCTCTTAATGGATTGCAATACTTATTTTATATATTTGTTAGTTTTTATTTAAAGAATTATATGCTTAATAAAGGAGTGTTTTTTTTATAATTTTTATTTGGAAAAAAAAAGAAATATTCATTATGTGGAAAAGGTAAAAAATAATTATAGGGCAGAATATAAAGATGAAACTGTTAGTTGAGTCCATTTTACATTATTAAAAAATGATGAAACAAGCGAAATTATACACATGCGCAGTCCATAAATTTCTGCTGAATAAATAATAGTTTCAAAAATTTTAAAGAACAGTTTTAAAGATTTTTAACAGATAGTCTTAAAAATGTAAAAAGTATATAAAATTTTAGAAACTATTATATATTACTACTATATTCTAACAGTTTTAAAATTTATTTTAAATTCAGGAAGCGATGAATGCATAAATTGATTTTTGATAAAAAAACAAAAAACAAACAAAAAAAAAAAAACATTGGCGCTGCCACTGCTGCGTACAACAAAAAAGCTATAACTTCAAGAAAAGGATAAAAAAGTTTTAAAAGACATTATATAGAGTAAAACTTTAACTATATATAAGAAAGTTTAAAAATTTTTAAAAATCTGATTTTTTTTTTTTTTTTTGCAAAAGTGGGCTCGTTTAAATTTCAGTAGGCGTCAAAGAAGTGGTTGGTAGCTAAAAATTTGTTTTTGTACATGGAATTTAAAATTCAAATTTTGTAAACATAAAATGAAAACTAAATATCAAGTTTCCTATTAAAAATATAATTATGAAATGTTTAATAGAAAATAACTTTTACATACCATAAAATATCCCATATATATCTTACCCTTTTGATCTGAAAACTTAAACTTGCTTATCTTGTTATTTTATTAACCATAAAATCTAATTTCTCTAAAATCGAAGGAGACTTCGGCTCCTTTGTGAAGATTGAAAGAGTAGATCGAACGCAGTTTGCAGCCATCTTTGACAAGTGACCAGTCCTCTTTGTGACGTAACTGCTCTGACATCACCAAAGGAACTTCTTAAAATGGTGAAAAAATTTTTTTTCACATTAACTCACTCTTCAAAGTGGATTCCATCGTTCATCAGATCTGATTAACTATTTCATTAAAAAGACAGCAACGAACACTGGTTTTCAACACTGTTTTTAAAATTAAAAAGTTAGAGTAATTTAATGAAAAATAAATTATCACTTCAAAATTGAAAAAGAAAATTATGAAATATTTTAAATAATTAGATTTTACTTACTTATCCAGGAAAATTGCTAGCGTGTGCGAATTCACAGATTAATAAATTAACAGTAGCCTCAGACTGAGATGAAAGTAATATTTGCGCTGCTTCTATCGGAATGATCAGTAGCCTGAGATTAAGGTATTTTAAGAACTGCTTGGAGCCATCACGGAACAACTAATTATATTGGCTGTTTTAGGGTAATTAAGATTAACAGCATGTGCGTCAATGCTAGAAATATAGTAAATCAATTTGATGAATTTGAGGTGCTGCTCAAGACATCAAAGGCAGGTAATGTGTACAGAAAGGTTAGTGAGGATAGAATGGGAGGCGGGATTATGCTATTAGTTAAGAAACACAAAATCTAAGAAAGTGAATCCAGTTGACATGGGTGGACAGTGCTTTGTTGAGTCAGTTTCGTGTGACTTAAGCACTGGGAGTGCAAAATTGAGAGTAGTAGCGTGTCATGACTCTGATGAATACAACAATTGTGCAGAGAAACAGAGTGGGTTAATAAATTAGAATGTCTTGTAATCGGGGATTTTAACTTTCCAGATATTGACTGGAATTTGGGGGTTGGTAAGTCCCACAATAGCAAGACATTTGTGGATTTATTGGATGACTGTTTTCTATAGCAACATGTCGGAGAGGCAACCAGAGAGAGTAACTCTCTTGATATGATCATCAGCAGTTATTACTCATGCATTAAGAATTTGCAGATAAAGGAACCACTAGGTGGCAGTGATCACAATGTACTGATGTGGGATTTACTTAAAGAGGTAACTATCATCAGGGGTAAAGGGAAGGGTTTTTGCTACAGTGGGGACTACAGTGGTTTCAAATTTTTTTAAATTCTGTACATTGGGACACTGATGATATTACCAACAGCAAATTCTAAATGGGAAGCATTCAAGGAATTAATTTTAGAAGCTAGTAGGCTTTTCATACCAACTATGAAATACTGTTTCAAGATTTAGACCTAAATGGATGCTAGATGAACTAATTAATAAGGCTCGTTGCAGAGAAGAAAAATGCATGGGATGCATAGAAATTATCAGGTGATACAGAATCCTATGATAGATACAAGCTGATCTGTAATCAAGTCACAAAGTAGATTAGGCAAGCGAAGGCGGATTATGAGAAATCCTTGGCAAAGGATGCAAAGAAAAACAGGAATGAGTTCTTTACTTATGTAAACTCTAAAAGAAAGGGGATAAATCAGATTGGTCCACTTGATATCGAGGTTCGTTTGTTGATTATTCTGATTAGGTAGCTGTCAAACTGAATGAGTATTTTGCATCCACATTCACACATGAGGAATTCTGTACCGAAGTGGAGGACACAAGCTTATTAAACTCTAACAGGGAGCTTAATGCTTTTGTAATAACTAAGAGCAAATTGGTAGAAAAAATTGTTGAAGTTAAACATAAGAAAGGCACTTGAGATGGACGGGATCTATCCAGTTATATTAAAGGAGGCAGCAAAGCAAGTAAGCAGGCCCGTAGCCATGATTACAGACCATCCTTGGACTCAGAGGGCAGTCCCCACGGACTGAAGAAGTGCAAATGTATCGCGATTCACAAAGGGGAATCGACAGGTGACACGAGTAATTACAGACCAGTTAGTTTAACTTCTATTCCGGGGAAAATAATGGAGTCACTGGTGAAAGAAGCACTGCAGGGTCATCTAGACAAGACTTCAGTTACAGTTCAGACACAGCATGGTTTTGTTAACGAGAAGTCTTGTCTGAACAGTTTTATCAGATCCTATGACGTGTTCACAAAGGAGCAAAAAATTAATATATACTTGGATTTTATGAAAGCTTTTGATACTGTTGTCCATGGACGACTACTGTACAAATTATAGCAGTATGGCTTTAAGGGCAACTTACTGCTAGGTATAAAGGGATGGTTGAGTTGGAGAAGAGAGAAAGTGGTAATCAATGGTCACTGCTCTTTGTGGACTAATGCTATTAATGGAGTTCCCCAGGGGTCCGTGTTGGGCCCATTGTTTTTTTATATATTTATCAATGATATCGATGAAGGTATATCAGGCTTAATGTCCAAGTTTGCAGGCAATACGAAGGTTGGCATGGTTGTTAACGAAAGTAAGGATGTTAAGCTACTGCAACAGGTTCTAAAAATATTGAGCAGATGGGCTGAGAAGTGACAACTGTAGTTTAACCTTGACAAACGCAAAGTACTGCATATAGGTTCAGTAACCGCAGAGTAACGTACCAACTGTGCTGTATTACACTCATGGTAGAGGAGAATGAAAAGACCTAGGGGTAATTTTTCAGTCAGATATGAAGTTTTCTGAGCAGTACAGACAGGCTGCAAGAATAGCTCATGGGGTATTGTCAATGATATACAGGAATTTGACTAGTAGGGATATGTAAGTGATTATTCCTTTGAATAAGGCAATGGTCAGGATGCGGCTTAAGTACTGCGTGAAGGTCTGGAGGCCTCATTTTAGGAAAGATGTAGAGCTGCTAGAACGAGATTAGTGAATGGATCAAAGGACTGCTGCTACCAAGAAAGCCAGCGTTCGGAGAGTAGGCACCTACGAGGTGATCTTATTGAGGTGTATAATGCCTTGAATGGTTCGAGCAAGCTCAGTGCTGATGGGTTTCTTCCTCTTGCTCAGATTCCGCATGTGAGTGGGCATAAATTCAAATTGTGGAAAGACAGTTGAAGAAATGATGTGCGGATTTTGCCTTCATCCAGCTTATAGTTGATGGCTAGAACATCTGTCAGGCAGTCAAAGAAAAAGCGGAAAAAAATAAAAAAGGATCAAGCCCAGAGGATCTTTTAAGACATTCCACCGGTGGACCTTGATGTTTCAACTATTGCTCATTGTCAAATGACGCTCAGCAGACTGGGCTATCCGAGAATATACCTCATGACGTGGTATCAGAGCAAACAAACCAAGAAGTTTCAAAAGTTGAAAATCTAAATGAACTGATCACTAAAATAAATGTTCAAATCTTGGACGCTCGTATATTCATGATGACCTCTTCTTGATGAAACTAAAAGAAAATCAAGTTAGAAAACGCCCAACAATAGCACGTGAAGCCCAACCACTGTTGTATACAGATTTAGTTATATCTCATATTAGGAAAACCTGCACAACGAGTTGCCCTAGTATTGAACTGTTTCGAAAAAGTAACGCATTACCAATGGAGAAGACTAACTTTACTTATTCTTTGGCAGATACCACTACCCAGAGGGCACCGTTTCAAGGGTTGTTGGCTGCTCTTCGGTGGGCGAGTATGTACCTCGGTGTTGCAATAAGTGACGGTATAAATAAATCTTATGTATAAATCTACAATTATAACTAGTTTGTCACTGATTGCAACACCAGCGTGCCTACCACACACTGAGGAGGGGCAATAAGCCTTGAAATAGTTCCAACTGGGTGGTAGTATCGGCCGAGAATAAAGAACATTAGTTTTTTTCGTTGGTTAAGCATTGCTTATTACAGGTAGTGCAATATCAGGGCAACTCGTTATGTAGGTTTTCACAAAATGAGATGTGACTAAAACGATGAAAATTCACCTACTTCAAGGTTCACTACGAACTGATATGATATTATTGCACTAACTTGCGCGTTTAGTGAATCTTATCGTAGTTTGAGGACTAAGTAAAAAGTTAAAAAATAATATATATATGACTTACCAAAAGAATGAATCTTCATTGTCTCTTCTGTTATCCTTTAAAATTTTGCTTCGTGAGTACTCTTCAATAAACAATTGAAGAATCTTAAACGAAAAAAGAATTAAATGATCACATTTTTGCAAAATTCAAGTCGTTAGGTATCACAAACATGCTGTCTTTTTCAGTCATTCAGGCCCTCCTAGATGAATGAAGTTGTCTGAAGTGAGTAACAATATCGATTGTTCAGAGATTCAACAACACCAGCCATTGTATGTTCAGAGGGATTCAACTCTCCAATGGTAACAATTATTTCGGTCAACAATCCCAGTTGGCTTTCAAAATGGCGACTCTTCTGTTGCATTTCGATGAATGTTTCAATAAGGAATTTTTTTTTTAGTTCACAGTTCAGTGAAAGATTTAAGAATTTCTTAGACCTGTAAGGAAAATCTAACATGGCGAATTGTTGTCTTAGAAGATCTCGTTTCGGTGAGAGAAAAAAATACAACATGCCAGAATGCGCATGGTCACCTAAGAGCTGCAACTAGATCTCATCAGTGAAACGATTGTCCACACACACACACACACCACGGATTCTAGTTCTTACCAGCAAAACGTGTCCCATATTAAGCAACCACCGCCATCTGCCTGGATAGTGTTCACCATGCACGATTGGTCTATTGACAGGGTTCTTTGCACCACACAGGAAGGTGTCCGTTGGTGTGTTGCACAAAACATATTTGGACTCATCCAACCAACGCCCTCTTTTCCACATCTCCGTTGTCCATCCACTGTCGATGATAGTGGTGAGGAGAGGGTGTCTCTTGGGGGCTCGTCTGCTGTGAAACTCCATACGTCTGAGTGTGTGGCGCATCGTCATTTAGTATATTGTTCTTGCATTCCTCATATTGTATTGGATGTCAACTATTGCACAGTGACCTGCCATTGAGCCTGTACAACGCGATTCAATCTACGTTCATCACCAATGCGTAATCCTTTTCAGTTTTGTCGGTGATGGTGGTTTGACTCGTTCGACACCATTCTTTGTACACCTTGCACAAAAATAACACTTGCTGTATTAAAGTTGGGTGAGAAATATCAAGGAAATTCAAAACATTAAAAGGCTTGCTACAGGAGTGCTGTCTATCCCCCACCTTATTCAAGTTGTACCTGGATGTGACTCTGCAAGCTTGGTCCCAAAGATGCAGATCAATGGGATTATGTGTGGATCAAAACATTCACCTTTCAAATCTTTTGTTTGCAAATGAACAGGTACTGCTCGCTCTGGATTCGGAGGATGCTGACCATATGTGTAGAAAGCTACTGGAACAATATAAAATATGGGGTTTGAATAAACTTCAGTTAGACGAAATATTCAAAAGGAGAAATTCTGAATATTAATGGAACACAGATAAAGAATGTGAAGCAGTTGAAATATCTAGAGCTATTGTGCAGAAGGACGGCTCATCGGAAGATGAGTTTTCAAGAAGAATTAATGAGGGAAGAAAGGGCTTGGGAATGCTGAACCCAGTATTAAAACCAAGCGATTGATATATAACGCAATTTTCCAGAATTTCTGCTATATGGATCTGAGGTTTCGACTATAAAGGAAAGGCAAAAGAAGAAATTACTACCGTCGAGATCGATTTTTGGAGAAGGTCAGCCTGAAGATCTAAATTGGAAAGAATCAGGAATGAAGATATGAGAAAAGCAATGGACGTTCAATAGAACATCACAGACAGAATATAACAAAAAAGACTAGAGTGGTATGGACATGTTAGGAGAATGGGAGAAGAGAGGCTACCAGAAAAAGCAATGTAATGGGTACTCCCTAGAAGGAAACAGAGAGAAAGACCTATAAGCACATGGATGGAGGGCTATGGAAAAGAAGAAACTGAAGAAACTTTACACGTGCGCAGGGCATATACACTGAACGGACAGAATTCATAGGATACCTGGTTCCTGCTTGTAGATGTTAGTATTAGTATTAGTATTAGTATTAGTATTAGTAATGGCCTCATGGTGCAAGAAAGCCTATGGCTTATGCTGCACTAGCCAAAAAAAAAAAAAAAAAAAAAAAAATCCGAAGAAAACAATGAAAAAAACAAAAACAAAAAAATAATAATAATTAAAAAAAAAAGGAAATTAAACCTATCATCCTATGCGCTTCCCTTACTCCAAGGTACTATCCAGATGACCTTTGAATTTCCCCAAACTGTCGGCCTCTACCACCCATGAAGGCAACTTATTCCAGTAATTTATAACTCGCTGGCTAAAATAAAACTTCCTGCAGTCCAATTTAAACATTTCCCCCCGTAACTTGAATTTATGTCCCCTAGTTCTAGCATCATTTATAATCTTGAAAATTTTGTCCTCATTCATTTTACTGATGCCTCTCAGAGCCTTAAACACCTCAATCAAATCTCCTCTAAGGTGTTTAGTTTCCAAACTCTGCAACCCACATATTCGAAGTCTTTCTTCATAAGGACGCCCTTTTGCCGATCTCACCAGGCGAGTTACCCTTCTTTGCACCCTTTCAAGAAGCTCGATGTCTTTCTTTAGGTGCGGTCTCCATACTTGAACACAGTATTCCAAGTGTGGTCTAACATAAGCCTTATATAATGGGATTATCACGTCCCTATCTCTACTTGCAAAAGTTCGATAGATCATCGATAGGACACCATGGGCCTTCCTTGCAACCTGTTTACAATGCTCAGAGAATTTCATGTCTGACCGTATCGTAACACCCAAGTCCCTTTCCTCCAGTACTGGGTTTAGTTGAACTCCACCAAGTGAATAAGTTATTTTTGGATTACTGTTTCCCAGGTGTAATACCTTACACTTTGTTGGATTAAAGCACAGCTGCCATTTTTCTGACCATTCTTGAAGTCTATCTAGGTCTCTCTGAAGAAGCTCAGCTTGACAGTGATCATTAACTACTCTACCAATTTTAACATCATCTGCAAATTTAGACATGACGCCCTCTATCCCTTCATCAATGTCGTTTATGAAAATTAAAAACAACAGTGGTCCTAATACTGATCCTTGGGGAACCCCACTTCTTACATCAACCCAATGTGAGGAATAGCCATTTATCACAACCCTCTGCCTCCTGCTCTGAAGCCATCCTTCTATCCATCTAAGGATTTTCCCAGTGATTCCAACCTGTTCCAGCTTATAAAGCAACCGCTCATGTGGGACTGAGTCAAAAGCTTTGCTGAAATCTAAATAAACAATGTCGAAATTATTCCCTAAATCCAGCTCGTGAGTGACCCTTTCAAAATAGCGAACCAGATTTGTTAAACATGATTTTCCCTTTACAAAACCATTCTGAGTATCCTTGAGAATTTCAATTCGATCCAAATGATCCTGAATTCCACCCTTGAACGTTGCCTCCATGATTTTCCCTACTACTGAAGTCAGACTGACAGGTCAATAATTTCCCACTTCACTTTTAGAGCCACCCTTATGTATGGGAGATACATTTGCACTTTTCCAATCCAAGGGAATCTCCCCAGAGTCTAGTGATGCTCGCATAATTAGCCTCAATGGTTCAATTCAGTCATTTGCCGCCTCCCTTTATGGGGTATATTCCATCAACTCCAGGAGCCTTACTGGTCTGTAGGCTCGAAAGATTTTTCATTAAATAATCTTTCGAAATTTCAATATCATTAATTACATATTTTTCAACTTCGCTCCCACAATTTCCCATTGCCACAAAAGGCTTTTCATTTGTAAATATCGATGCAAAATAACTATTGAGTTTCATCTGCAACGGCAGCTGGTGTATTTAATACTATCCCCTTTCCCTTACGTAAAGGTCCAACGAGGGCTCTTTTTGGCATTAGGTTTAATGACACAAGGGCTACTAAGGCCAAATTACGTCAGTTCATAGTTCATTTCTTATATCCCTATCCTGGTTCCTGCACAACGCGAAGCTGTCATCATATCGCTAGTGGACGAACCTATCGCTTGGCAGGTATGCATTCAAGTAAACGGTAATTTGATGGTGGGTGCCCGACGCATGGGTCACTCTATCGCGGAGGTGGTACAGAAATTATCAGTGGTACAGACAGTATCAAGAGGGTATCGGGAACCATTTCTGGAATAACATCTCATCGTGGACAGTTCTGTGGATGGAGAAAGGTGGTGGATGAACGTGGCCTTCGACGTCCGTCTCGCATTGTTTCAGCCAACTGGAGAGCGACAGTGGCACAAATCACCGCCGACTTCAACGAGGGAGGTGCCAGAAACGTCTCTACCAAGACCACTAGGTAATCATTAGCCGCAATATGTTATGGGAGCCGCCGACCCACCAGAGTCCGATTGCTAACACCATGACACGGGACTCTACGCCTCAACTGGGCAAAAGGATGATCAGAAATCAGTAAGCTCGTTATATTCAATAAGTTCAACGCAGTTTTACCGTGAATGGAGACCTGAAGCCATTTTTGAACATGATTAAGAATTCTAATAACTGCTCAACAGGAACCAGGATCATCGATTCCGATGGCAAACCTACAACCTGTGACAAAACCAAAGCATATCTTTTGCGACCTTTTTCTCCTCCTTTTCCGAGAAAGCTGCAGCTACTGCTCCTTCAACTTATCAATTTCAAGTCATTAAGGATCATACACTTAATGATCTCTCGGCGGACACAGCCGAAATGATCGAAATGATTCAAGCGCTTAGTAAACTTACAAAAGATTCTTCAGCTGGCCCAGATAAGATTCCACTTATCTTGTGGAAGAAATGCTGCCCACAACTGAAATAAATAATGCTGCATATATTCAATCTTTCAAAGACAAGTATTTACCCCACTCACCTCAAAAGAGTCAATGTTATTCCTATCCCAAAGAGCAGCGCAATCCACTCACTAGAGAGTTACCATCCCATCTGCCTTCTGAACTCGCTGGCAAAAATTCTGGACACTGTCATTCACAACCGATTAATGGAATATTTTCCGCACTCTATCCACGACAGCCAACATGGCTTCACCAGGGGCTGCCCAACTACCACTAATCTTCTCACTATCTGACAGCAGGTTCTAGATACCGTCGATTGCGGAGGACAGGTTGATGTGATCTACACAGATCTTACTAAGGCTTTTGACAGTGTCCCACACAATCAACTTGCTAAAAAACTAAGCCACTATGGAACACTTGACCCTTTACTATCCTGGTTGATGAGTTATATTTCATATCGAAATCATAGGGTGATCATTGGACAGGAAATCTCAAGGAAATTTTTCCATCGAGAGAAGTACCACAGGGATCATCTCTTGGGCCTCTTTTAATCACCATCTTTATCAACTATCTACAGCAATTTGTTGAGAGAGAGAGGTGGAATTAAGATCCTAATGTTTGCCGACGATGTGAAACTATATTCACGAATCAGCAGTCAAGATGATGCAGTTAACCTTCAGACTGCTCTCAACTCTTTCGCTGATTGGGTCTGATTAATCCTAGTAAATGGGGCTCTATTTCCTTTGCAACTACGAGGAAAATTGAGGCTTTAGTTGATCAATATTACATCAAGGAGATGACGATTTCCACAGTTGCCGAAGTTAAAGATCTGGGAGTTACTTTTACCACTGCTGGGACTGATAAACATGTTAAAAATATATCAAACCAAGCGAAAAATTGGCTTCATTAAACGGCAGACGTACAGATTTTAAGAACCTCAGTTCTCTGTGCTCCTATTCAAAACAACTGTACGCCCTATACTGGAATTTGCTTCTCCTATATGGAGCCCGCACTATGCATACTTGATACAGCAAATAGAATCGCTGCAGATGATATTTATCCACTATCTTCCCAGACGTAATCCCATGTTTTACCACAATCTTCTACCGGAAACTGTTCTTGATCTAAAAGTGTTGTACCATACCTTCGCTGGTTCAACCAACCTGCCGGATCTTCTATGCCATATTGATCTTCACCCTCCAGAAGTAGCTTCTAGGCAGAAGACTACGTTCCACATCTGCAAGTCTGGATTAGAGATATCCAGGAACTCCTTCTTCAAAACAACATTGGCATTTATGAACAAATTTGATGAGGACATGGCTGTGAATAAGAAAGAATTTCATAGAACTATTTGCAGTAAGTTGACTGTTTGACGGATGAGTTCTAGGTTAATGATGTCCTCTAATTCGTGTGTATGTGATGATGTCTCTTGCAGCAACTCGCTCTCTGCGATTTTCTTCATGGCATTGGACTTGACGTTACGAATACCTTTTTTATTTCCTTGATCGGACTTTTCCCATTTGAATGAACTTTCATTGTACAAAGTGTGCTGTCCTACTATTTATTTTTATGCTTTGTACAATCTGTATTCCGTTATCTCTTTTCTGCTCTGTTATACACTATAACTGGAAGCATGCCTCTTGTGTATATTATTTGTTAAAAAATTTGTAAAAGAATAAGAGAAGTTTACCGCAATATGACTTAAATAGGGATTATTTGTCCTCGCGCATGCTCGTAAAGGACCACGAGTCGGAGATTAGACATGGCCGGCGAATATTACCAGAATTCTCATGATATTTAATTCAGACGGTTTCTGCAATTAATAGTCTCGTATGATTACGTTGGACACTAAGTATTTTGGTCTCGTTAACTAAAAAAGTGCTTTTCATTAACGGCATGAAAGGCTAATTCTAACGCTGCTGAAGGAGAAGCACGAACTGAGGCCGCGTGTTGATTAACACGAAAATTCAGGGGAAACCGCGTACAACCTTGATAAGGCGAGTCGCGATTACTGCAAGAAATGTTGTATACTACGTCATTTGTTTTGCGAACGAAGAGAGGGCTGAACGATTTTTCAGTATATTGTGTAATTTCCGTATCGGCCAGGCTACAATTTTAAATTCGGCATCTTTAAAGAATCTGTTAAGTTGTTTATGTCACTGTTCAACCTATGGGACTGAAATAAAGTATTTTTAAATTCTCTTCTCTTATTCTTTTACAAATATTGATATCAACGTATAAAGTATTGAGCATTATAGTTCTGGTTCATACTATGTTAACAATATATACATAAATCAGTGCAAAGGACATAAATTCCTTTACAGAGAGAGTGTATTCTTGGGTGTACTTTGAGTAGTTGATATTTTTCAAGTTATAATAATTAGATATTAAAACGAAGCTCACTAAAAGTACAACTTAATGCACTCAAATAAATTTTCAGGAACAAAATAGGGATTTTATTCAAATAGGTTTACATTTCAGTAAACTACAAAGATTTGTAAGTACGACATATCTATACTTAGAATTACCATTTGAAACATTTAGAAATATCAATCGCATTCACAATAATTAATTTCTTAAATTCTCTCTCTCTCTTCCCTGAAAACTGCTCAGATGCAAAGTTTCATTTTAACACAAATTACTTTGATTTATACTTATTGAATACATATAAGAACGAAAAAATAATTAACGATATTGTCATTTGTTTCAAACCGCCAGCAAAGCTGCAGCCGTTGGATTGAACTGGACAAGCAACAAACTGTAGGTAAATATCACACCCACTGTAGTGAAGATGAAGCCTTTGTTAAGATTAATGAATCCAGCCACTGTAAACTGCCAAGGTAATGCTTGAACAAGGTCGAAGATGTTTTCAGCTTGCGACTGTATTTGCTGTTCTGTGTTGGGAATCTTCTTTATAAATTCTGCCAACTCCAGAAGAAAAGATCTTCTCAGATCATTTAACCCGGAAGCCATGAAAGAGGTTGAGAAGAAAATTATCCACCACGAGGCCATTAATAATAACTTTCTGGTTAACCAGTAGAAGTAGTTCATTTCGGATGTTTTCACTAATACAATGATTTTGGGGATAAGTATAGATGTAATCGTGATATATCCAGCGTACCATAGAAGGAGCATCAAGGAAAAGAGATCATCCACGACATCAATCAACTGTACAAGACTAATGTATGTCGTTTTAATCCACTCTACGCTACCAGCAGAAAATGCAGTTCCATCTGGGTGCAGAGATTTAATGCGGATAACGAAGTTAGCAACGTGGTGCTTTATAATCATCAATATATACACGTAGAGTGCAGACAGAAATATATTCGACACCCATTCGGTGATAAGACGTATACACAATATAGCTTTGTTAAATAAAGGTTCTGTACGCAACTTGTAATCGTAAGTAACAGTCGTCAATACAGAGATAAAGAGTACAATAAACCAGATCCATGCACAAATTACAATATAGAAAGTATTTTGTTTTAAGCGACATTTTAATCCACAATTGGATGACTTACATTTGGGAATGGAGTTGACCAATTTCTTGAACGCTGTCTGTTTTTTGCAGAAAATTAGAAATGTGCAGAAAGCGATACTTGCATCGATAATCCACCTTACACATGCTTCCCAACGAAATTCTTTTGTTACTCTAAAAAGACACCAGACTAAAATATCGATACTCAAGTAGACGACCGACACCAAAGAGCAAGCCAAAATCCAAGTTGTTTTATTCCAATTATTTGATTTGAGATTTAAGTAATTTCCGGATAAAACCAGTCCCACGGATAATATCTTCCAACTTCTCCATTTCTGGATGCATTCTTTGCCCTCGACGATATCAGAGAGAACACTCTTCGGACCACTGGAAATTCGAAAAAGCTTATCTTGGTCGTTGGATCGCATTGCGGAAAATAGGAGTTTGTCCGCTGCTGTGTACAGGGTAGTGTAGTTTGACGCCTTCAGCAAATATCCTCCTTATATGGCACTAGGGGCTGAAAGAATCCATTGAGGATAACAATTGGAATATTCGTATTAGACAGCTCTATTCAGAGAGTTGTTTATCAGTTTTTATAAAGACCTTTCACGTGAAGGAAGTAATTGTCAGCTTCAACGATGACCTTCGTTCGTTCGGAGAAAATGAAGTATTATTGGACGCTATGAATTGGTTTCAGAAATGGTCTCTTATATATATATATATATAAAGGAAAATAATGAAGTCAGGTGAATGGAGGCGTAATATTTTAAAGCACATAATGCGAAGAGTGATCCCTCCTTATTTTAGTTCTAATTAGTTATGCTATCCCAATTGGAGTCTACTTAGGCTCTCAGCTCTCTAACACTGGTACTAGGTGAGGTATCTACATGTCCCAGATAAAGGACACTTTATCTGCAGCACTTTTACTTGTCTCGGCGATATCAGGGGTATCACCTAAACAAAAATCCACCAAATTATCACCACGAAGAGGCATGTACACTGCTAAGCCAGTGGTGAGTGTTATATACGGTCGTGTGCTGCGTGGTGCCATGTTTATATTGTTTGACTGCCATGACTGGGACAGCTGCTGGTCAGTTCCGGTTTCTGGCATGAGGACAATGGATATCCACTGTGTTAATGCTGCTATCTGCTGTTGCAACTGGTGAACCCTGGAGTCAGCAGAGAGAAAGTTTGCCTGCAAGAACCTTTTCTGGAAAAGCACTTCTCCCTCGTCTGGGAAAGGCACGACAGCAGTGTGAAAAGAACTACCATCGGTACAAGATTCCTTTTGGGGGGAGGGAAATCCCCCGGTCACCAAAAAAGGAGGATGGCAAATCCATCGTGTCAGCAGCATTATGCACTCGTGTGGAGCACAGTTAGAATAATCAACTTCCTCTCCACTCAGGGTGGACGATACCTGGCTTCGAATCCCGTCAATAGCGCAAGAGTTTCATTTGGTCTTTTTTAAAAAGCCCAGAAACTGGCGCGTTTCGTCCAGAAAACAGAAAATTGTCCTCAGAACACACGCAATTCACAATCAGCATACACGGCACAATATTCCTTAGTTGCTGATGACCCCATCAATCATAGAGAATCTTATCTCATAGATGTCTGCTCATCTACGCTCTGATGTCCAAACAACCATTTTAGGAGATTTCAACCTGCCTCTGCCAAGATACAAGGATGCAAGGCAAGACATGGAAGATACCATGAGGACCTGGGGGCTCATTCCACTGAGTAGACTACGGACCAGAGGAAATCAAGTCCTGGACCGCGTCTACCACAATTTGGAACATATACAAATCATTCCGTATAACTCCAAATTCGTGTAGGTCCACCTCCCAATAGTGTTCGAAATTCCAAAGACACCTGCATCCTTAGTCGCTGGGACCAAATTCACGGACCTGGTGCATACAGTAACCACGTGTTTAACTGATCTTGTCAGGCCAAATGTTATCCTCACTGAACTTAAAGCATTTAATTGGAATAATCTCTGCTTCAAACCAGTGGAAGAGGCAATTAATGCCATTTCTAATGAATTGAGACACATTGCTCTCATTTGTGTGTCGAAGACAATTAAAATCTCCTCAAACACCAAGTGGTGATTCAATTCCGAAACGAAACAGCCTTTTAATCTAAAGCAAAAAGCCTACAGAACCTGGAAAAAGTCTGGCTCCATGCCAGATCACATCGCTTATAACAAACAAAGAGCAAATTTCTTGCGTGCTCGGAAGAAGTCACATCGTAAGTATGTCCAGAGAAGGCTTAGGCATTCGAAGTGTGTATTGTTTCCACACGTGGTTGTCAGGTGGAAATGGATGAAGAAACGATAAAACTGTGGACACAGTGAACCTTCCACCCTGACCAGGAAAAATATCTTCCCCTCCCTGTAGGGGCCATTACAGATAAGGCCAGGACCAAGCTTGCGGATTTTAAGATCCCAAGGAAAATAATTATGAAAGCAGTAAACAGCCTTTCTAATAAATCTGTACTTGGTCCAGACAGATTTCCCCTCTTTATTATCAAAATATGCAGTTTCTATGTGATTGACCTGTTACATCATCTCTTCAACCGTATCATCGAGATTGGTATCACACCGACAGTTTGGAATGCCTATCATGCTTTACCAGTTCCAAAAACTAATAAACCAAAAGATCCCAGAGGCTCCAGAGCAATCTCTATTTACTGTGGGCTACTAAAAGTGTTTGAAAAAACGATACAGTCAATCTTAGTCGATCACTACTTCAATGGCCCTCCACGGCATCTTTATAGGTCTACGCTTTCAAATCTATTAATGACTAGCTGGGCAATCCAAAAAACCGTTAACTGTAAGAAACAGCTTGAAATTTTATTCCTAGCCATATAAGCAGCTTTTGACACATTTAGCATAACAGAGCTACTTAAAATTTTGAAGCATTATTCAGATCACCGAATGCCCTTGATTAATACTAATACTAATACTAGTAATCTTCTTGCTATCCTTCATCAACTCCTCATCAACAGGCAAATCTTTATTAAATACGACCATAGTTTGGAGAGGACCACCAAGACCTCTGCCGGCATCCCAAAAGGGGGAGTTCTTTCATCATGGTTTTTTGCATCAGTATTTCCTTTTGAAGCACCCAAACTTCATTTCATACGCTGATGATCTTAAGATGCTGGTCACATCCGATGATTCAGCAGAAGCTGAGGCAGTCGCCTATGAAAATCAGATACTGTAGTACTGTTTGAACTCCAGAATTTTCTAGGAGGTCTGAAACTTAGCTCAGTTGATCTTTACAAAAAGGAGGACTATTAATGACCACTAGGCTACGTGCTCAGCCGTAGCCTAGTGGCCAGGCGCGCGGGAGCATAAGTACACGTGCCTTGAGTGACCTGAGTTCAAGCCCTTGACTGCTGAATACGGTGCTTTTTCTTGTAATCTGTCTATCTTGTGAACTCCTCTGATCGTTTGGTCCTCCCGGAGTATAAAAGAATATTTATTTAATGAAATTTTTCTCACAATAAATGGGACAGCCATTAAAAAGCTGCACTCCCACACGGATTTAGGGTTTAAGTGGGATGACGGGCTTACTTTCGGCAGGAGTTTGGCCTCGAGAGTTCGTTTTGGAACATGTTCGTTCAGGAGCCTCCTCTACCTAACTAAAGGGGTTTCTGGGTGTTCAATATTGGCTCCTGAGATCGCTAAACAGAGAGAGAGATGGGCTACGCTTTCATCATATCTAGGAGAGTACTCTATGCAAACCTTGGCATGAAACCCTGGGAAACCATCGTCAAAGAGAGGAATCTACACACCTTGGCACAACTTCTATGCAGCCAAATGGATTCGCCTGACATTTGGGATGTTTCTACAAACCCTGGGAGCTCAGAACGAACCCAGCGCAGTTCAACACCTGGTTTACAAGATTCTCTGCAAAACGTGCAATACCTTAGGTCAGAGTTTCCATCGAATGCGTTCGGAATATACATGCATAACACCCTGGGAATGGATGCTTCATCATTCTGCTGCCCGAAGCACTAAAGAGAGGACATAGTGAAAGAACTCTATAAACATGAACATTAAGCAATAAACATTATGTGAATAGAATACCCTGCGAAGGCTTCCACCCTGGATCCACCGTTGCGTTTTTTATTGTTTATTATTTATTGTTTATTATTTATTTATTATCTTATTTATTGATTTTTATTTTAGAAATCTTTATTGCAATAATAATAAATAATAATACAATGGATACATTGCAATAAGCCCTTCACGGCCGCAAGGCCAGGGGTTAACAGTAATATTACAATATGTAAGAAAAAAAAATTAATGAATTCAATATAAAAAATGCATATGTGAATGAATAAAAATAAGTACAGCTCAACACTCAAAGTATAATGCAATTATAAACATCACAATGTACAAAGAATATACAGGTGGAAAACAGCAAGGTTGGTTTGTAAGCCATCTTCATGTCATATTGCTGGTTGCGGCATTAAGGTGAGTTTCAAGGAGAAGGATCAGGGACATGAATACCATTTTTACCAGACATGAGAATTACCAGAATTCTCATGTAATTTAATTTTTGACGGTTTCTGTTATTAATAGTCTCGGAAGATTACGTTGGACACCAAGTATTTTGGCCTCGTTAACTAAAAAAGTGTTTTTCATTAACGGCATGAAAAGCTAATTGTGACGCTGCTGAACGAGAAGCACGAACTGAGGCCGCGTGTTGATTAACACGAAAATTCAGAGGAAACCGCGTAGAACCTTGATAAGGCGAGTCGCGATCACTGAAAGAAAT
Organism: Mastigoproctus giganteus; assembly: GCF_048544385.1. Classification (NCBI taxonomy): domain Eukaryota; kingdom Metazoa; phylum Arthropoda; class Arachnida; order Uropygi; family Thelyphonidae; genus Mastigoproctus; species Mastigoproctus giganteus. Next base: position 40,058,785 of record NC_143586.1, on the reverse strand, counting down.
GTTGTATGCTAGGTCATTTATGTTGCAAACGAGGAGAGGACTGAGCGATTTTTCAGTATATTGTGTAAATTTCGTATTGGCCAGGCTACAATTTTAAATTCGGCATCTTTAAAGAATCTGTTCAGTTGTTTGTGCCACTGTTCAACATATGGACTGAAATAAAGTATTTTTAAATTCTCTTCTCTTATTCTTTTACAAATATTGACATCAACGTATAAAGTACTGAGCATTATAGCTCTGGTTCATACTGTTTAAAAAAAAAAAAAATATATATATATATATATATATGTATAAATAAATCAGTGCAAAGGACATAAGTTCCCTTACAGAGAGAGTGTATTCTTAGGTGTACTTTGAGTAGTTGATATTTTTGAAGTTATAATAATTAGATATTAAAACGAAGCTCACTAAAAATAGAACTTAATGCACTCATATAAATTTTCAGGCACAAAATAGTGATTTTATTCAAATAGGTTTACATTTCAGTAAAATATAAACAAATTTGTAAGTACGACATATCTATACTTAGAATTACCATTTGAAGCATTTAGAAATATCAATCGCATTCACAATAATTAATTTCTTAAATTCTCTCTCTCTCTTCCCTGAAAACTGCTCAGACACAAAGTTTCATTTTAACACACAATACTTTGATTTATAGTTATTCAATACATATAAGAACGAAAAAAATAATTAACGATATTGTCATTTGTTTCAAACCGCCAGCAAAGCTGCAGCAGTTGGATTGAACTGGACAAGCAGCAAACTGTAGGTAAATATCACACCCACTGTAGTGAAGATGAAACCTTTGTTAAGGTTAATGAATCCAGCCACTGTAAACTGCCAAGGTAATGCTTGAACAAGATCGAAGATGTTTTCAGCTTGCGACTGTATTTGCTGTTCTGTGTAGGGAATCTTCTTTATAAATTCTGCCAACTCCAGAAGAAAAGATCTTCTCAGATCATTCAACCCGGAAGCCATGAAAGAGGTTGAGAAGAAAATTATCCCCCAAGAGGCCATTAATAACACCTTTCTGGTTAACCAGTAGAAGTAGTCCATTTCGGATGTTTGCACAAATACAATGATTTTGGGGATAAGTATAGATGTATTCGTGATATATCCAGCGTACCATACAAGGAGCATCAAGGAAAAGAGATCATCCACGACATCAATCAACTGTACAAGACTAATGTATGTCGTTGTAATCCACTCTACGCTACCAGCAGAAAATGCAGTTCCATCTGGGTGCAGAGATTTAATGTGGACAACGAAGTTAGCAATGTGGTGCTTTATAATCATCAATATATACACGTAGAGTGCAGACAGAAATATATTCGACGCCCATTCGTTGATAAGACGTACACAAAATATAGCTTTGTTAAATAAAGGTTCTGTACGCCAATTGTAATCGTAAATAACAGTCGTCAATACAGAGATAAAGAGTACAATAAACCAGATCCATGCACAAATTACAATATAGAAGGTATTTTGTTTTAGGCGACATTTTAATCCACAATTGGATGACTTACATTTGGGAATGGAGTTGACCAATTTCTTGAAAGCTGTCTGTTTTTTGCAGAAAATTAGAAATGTGCAGAAAGGGACACCTGCGTCGATAACCCACCTTACACATGTTTCCCAACGAAATTCTTTTGTTACTCTAAAAACACACCAGATGAAAATATTGATACTCAAGTACATGACCGACACTAAAGAGCAAGCCAAAATCCAAGTTGTTTTATTCCAAGTATTTGATTTAAGATTTACGTAATTTCCGGATAAAAGCAGTCCCAAGGATAATATCTTCCAACTTCTCCATTTCTGGATGCATTCTTTGCCCACGACGATATGAGAGAGAACACTCTTCGGACCACTGGAAATTCGAAAAAGCTTATCTCGGTCGTTGGATCGCATTGCGGAAACTAGGAGTTTGTCCGCTGCTGTCTACAGGGTTGTAGAGTTTCACGCCTTCAGCAAATATCCTCCTTATATGGCACTAGGGGCTGAAAAAATCCATTGAGGATTACAATTGGACTATTCGTATTGGACAGCTCTATTCAGAGAGTTGTTTATCAGTCTTTATAAAGACCTTTCACGTGCTGGAAGTAATTGTCAGCTTCAACGAAGTCCTTCGTTCGTTCGGAGAAAATGAAATATTATTGGACGCTGTGAATTGGTTTCAGAGATGGTCTCTTATATATATATATATATATATATATAATATATATATATATATATATATATATATAATATATATATAATATATATATATATATAAAGGAAAATAATGAAGTCAGGTGAATGGAGGCGTAATATTTTAATCCTACGCAAATTGAAATTTTCTTAAAAAATTCGGCCATCCCTTCATAATAACAAAAATCGATGAATGGAAAATAAAACGTAAAGCACATAATACGAAGAGTGACTCCTCCTTATTTTACTTTTTATTATTTATGCTGTCCCAATTCGAGTCAACTTAGGCTCTCGGCTCTCTTACGCTGGTACTAGGTGAGGTATCTACATGTCCCAGATAAAGGACACTTTATCTGCAGCACTTTTACTTGTCTCGGCGATATCAGGGGTATCGCCTAAACAAAAATCCACCAAATTATCACCACGAAGAGGCATGAGCACTGCTAAGCCAGTGGTGAGTGTTATATACGGTCGTGTGCTGTGTGGTCCCATGTTTATATTGTATGACTGCCTTAGCAACCAGCCAACTGCCATGATTGGGACAGCTGTTGGTGAGTTCCGGTTTCTGGCATGAGGACAATGGATATCCACTGTGTTAAACCTGCTATCTGCTGTTGCAACTGGTGAACCCTGGCGTCAGCAGAGAGAAAGTTTGCCTGCAAGAGCCTTTTCTGGAAAAGCACCTCTTCCTCGTCTGGAAAAGGCACGACAGCAGTGTAAAAAGAACTACCTTCGGTACAAGATTCCTTTTGGGGGGGGGGGAATCCCCAGTTCAACAAAAAAGGAGGATGAAAAATCCATCGTGTCAGCAGCATTATGCACTCGTGTGGAGCACAGTTAATATAATCATCTTCCTCTCCACTTAGGGTTGACGATACCTGGCTTCGAATTCCGTCAATAGCGCAAGGGTTTCATTTGGGCTTTTTTAAAAAGCCCAGAAACTCGCGCATTTCGTCCAGAAAACAGGAAATTGTCCTCAGAACACACGCAAATTACAATCAACATACACAGCGCAATATGTCTTAGTTGCTGATGAACTCATCAATCATAGAGAATCGTATCTCATGGATATCTGCTCATCTACACCCCGATGTCGAAACAACCATTTTAGGAGATTTCAACCTGCCTCTGCCAAGATACAAGGATGGAAGGCAAGACATGGAAGATACCATGAGGACCTGGGGGCTCATTCCACTGAATACACTACCAACCAGAGGAAGTCAAGTCTTCGATCGCGTCTACCACAATTTGGAACATAAACAAATAATTCCCTATAACTCCAAATTCGTGTCGGTCCACCTCCCAAGAGTGTCCGAAATTCCACAGATCCTGCAACCTTAGTCGCTGGGACCACATTCACGGACCTGGTGCATAAAGTAACCACGTGTTTAACTGACCTTGTCAGGCCAAATGTTATCCTCACTGAACTTAAAGCATTTAATTGGAATAATCTCTGCTTCAAGCCAATGGAAGAGACAATTAATGCCATATCTACTGAATTGAGACACATTGCTCTCATTCGTGTGTCGAAGACAATTAAAATCTCCTCAAACACCAAGTGGTGATTCAATTCCGAAACGAAACAGCCTTTTAATCTAAAGCAAAAAGCCTACAGACCCTGGAAAAAGTCTGGCTCCATGCCAGATCACATCGCTTATAACAAACAAAGAGCGATTTTCTTGCGTGCGCGGAAGAAGGCACATCGTAAGTATATCCAGAGAAGACTTAGGCATTCCAAGTGTGTATTGTTTCCACACGTGGTTGTCAGGTGGAAATGGATGAAGAAACGATAAAACTGTGGGCACAGTCAACCTTCCACTCTGAAGAGGAAAAACATCTGCCCCTCCCTGTAGCGGCCATCACAGATAAGGCCAGGACCAAACTTGCACATTTTAAGATCTCAAGGAAATGATTATGAAAGCAGTTAACAGCCTGTCCAATAAATCTGTACTTGGTCCCGACGGATTTCCCCTCTTTTTTATCAAAATATGCAGTTTCTATGTGATTGACCTGTTACATCATCTCTTCAACCGTATCCTCGAGACTGGTATCGCACCGACAATTTGGAGTGTCCACCATGCTTTACCATTTCCAAAAAATAATAAACCAAAACATCCCAGAGGCTACAGAGCAATCTCTATTTACTGTGGACTACTAAAAGCGTTTGAAAAAACGATACAGTCCATCTTAGTCGATCACTACTTCAATGGCCCTCCACGGCATCTTTATAGGTCTACGCTTTCAAATCTATTAATGACTAGCTGGGCAATCCAAAAAGCCCTTAACTGTAAGAAACAGCTTGAAATCTTATTCCTAGCCATACAAGCAGCTTTTGACACATTCAGCACAACAGAGCTAGTTAAAATGTGGAAACATTATTTCAGAATCGAAGGCCCTTGATTAAGACTAATACTAATACTAGTAATCTTCTTGCTATCCTTCATCAACTCCTCATCAACAGGCAAATCTTTATTAAATACGACCGTAGTTTGGAGAGGACCACCAAGACCTCTGCCGGCATCCCACAAGGGGAAGTTCTTTCATCATGGTTTTTTGCCGCAGCACTTCCTTTTGAAGCACCCAAACTTCATTTCATACGCTGATGATCTTAAGATGCTGGTCACATCCGATGTTCCAGCAGAAGCTGAGGCAGTCGCCTATGAAAATCAGATAGTACTGTTTGAACTCCAGGATTATTTAAGACGTCTGAGACTTTGCTCTGATGACCTTCACAAAAAGGTGACTATTAATGAAATTATCCTCACAATAAATGGGACAGCCATTAAAACGGTGCATTCCCACACGGATTTAGGGTTGAAGTGGGATGACGGGCTTACTTTCGGCAGGAATTTGGCCTCGAGAGTTCCTTTTGGAATACGTCCGAAGAAATGTAACACCCGTACCGCTCTATGCTTCGGTACTCTGGTCAACAGCCTCCTCGTCCTGACTAAAGGGGTTCTGGGGGTTGAATATTGGCTCCTGAGATGGCTAAACAGAGAGAGAGAGATGGGCTACCCTTTCACCATCTCTAGGAGCGTGCTCTATGCAAAGCTTGGCATGAAACCCTGGGAAACCATCGTCAAAGAGAGGAATCTACACACCTTGGCAGAACTTCTATGCAGCCAAATGGATTCGCCTGACATCTGGGATGTTTCTACAAACTCCCAGAACTCGGAACGAACCTGGCGCAGTTCAACACCTTGTCTACAATCCGTTGCGTTTTTATTGTTTATTTTTTATTTATTTTATTTTTTATTATCTTATTTATTGATTTTTATTTTAGAAATCTTTATTGCAATAATAATACAATGGAAACATTGCAATAAGCCCTTCACGGCCGCAATGCCAGGGGTTAACAGTAATATTACAATATGTAAGAAAAAAAATTAATGAATTCAATATAAAAATGCATATGTGAATGAATAAAAATAAGTACAGCTCAACACTCAAAGTATAATGCAATTATGAACATCACAATGTACAAAGAATATACAGGTGGAAAACAGCAAGGTTGGTTTGTAAGCCATCTTCATGTCATATTGCTGGTTGCGGCATTAAGGTGAGCTTCAAGGAGAAGGATCAGGGACAGGGAAGTACAATCTAAGGATGCGGCGTCTGTACTCCCTATCACAAGAAAACTTATTAAGGTCAGCATCCAAAGACTGGGCATATGAAAGTAGCTGAAATGGCAGAAACCTATCGGATAGGTGGAGACGGCTGAGATATGGGCACAGAGTTGCAGTCGCTCTGAGGGAAGGCTGAGGGACTCTCCAAAGAGCACAAGTCCCAGAAGAATGGTGCCGAGATCTTGCTAGTGATCATTTTTACAGTTGTGGTAAGGCATTTCACCCTAATCAGCGTGGGAAGCCTGTGATTTTTTTTATCAAACTGGCCATTTCAGTTTATGGCCCATTTTAAGAGGCAAAACTCAGTAGAAAAGAGTGGTCGAAATGTGCTAGAGGCAGCAGATGCCCCTAATTCTGCAGCATATAGAAGCGGAGAGTATACTGTGCTTTTTATATATCTTCTGGCAGTCGTTACTTCATTAATATAATGCAAATGCCGTTTTGTCATCCATCGGAGTCGAGCTGCCTGGGTGAGCAGCTTTTTCATGTGGTTACGAAAGCAGTGTTTAGGATCAAAAACAACCCTCAAATCAGTATGTTTCTTGATGATGGGAATAGGTGAATTGCATAGTGTTGGCTGAATATAGGAAGGCGTTTTCTTTAATGAGAATATCATAAATTCAGACTTTTCTGGATTTATTTTTAGTCCAAACTGGTTGGGGTGCTTTGCAAATTCCAGGAGTATATTGTTAATTGGTGCTGTTATCATGAGAAGATCATCACGTGGAGAAATCAGTGTGAGGAGTTTCATATCATCAGCATAACATAGTGTATCATGCGTGGACTCAACAAGCGGCGAGATAAGCGCTGTAAACAAGAGACCAGATAAGACACCACCCTGTTGCACACCTGAAGAGGCACATCGCTCGTATTTTGGCTGTGGACAGTAAGCCGGATTATTCTATTTTGAAGGAGTGAAGTGAGGAATTGGAGAATGTCTCCCTTGATTTGATAATGGTCTGAAAGTAGCTTCAGCATTGCAGGAACGTTTATTGAGTCGAAAGCTACTTTGAGGTCTACATAGGTGACTGCAAGCTCTGCATGAGATTCAAACGCAGAGAGGATAGAGCTGATGATGGCTAAGAGATTATTCCCAGGGTATCTATGAGGAAGAGAATAGTGGATTTGATGAGGCTGATGTAGATGAAGTTGTTTAGTTACAATGGGAATAAGTACCTTCTCTAGCAGTTTTAGAAGACTTGAAGCGTTGGAGATTGGCCCGTAATGCTTAAGAAGAGTAGGAGATTGAAATTTTGGTATAGGCTTCACAAGGTAGATGTTCCACTGCTGGGGAAAGAAATTACTTGACAAAATAGCATTAAAAATAATTAGAAGGGGACCCAAAATGTATGGACTAAGACATTTAATAATAAATTGGGGTATTTCATCTGCACCTGCCTTAGCACAAGCCGGTGTAAAATTTATGGCAGCAATAAACTGTTCCCTGGAAATTGATACTGCAGATAGCGTGTCAGGTGCGATTTCAGTTGTTGGTGTCTCAAGATGAGCACATTGTTCCGAGTTCGAGGCAAATCTAGATATAAAGTCTAGCCACTGGTCAGGTTCAAGTTTTAGGAGGAAATCGGAAGGTCTTTAAGAGCAGGAGGTTTTTCCTTTACGAAGGGTAGTGTCCATTGCACGGGCTCCAGAGTAGGCTATCTTGTCTTGAACACTTTGCGATTGCTTCCACATTTTGTGCTGTTACTGTTTTAATCTGAAGCTCATATTAAGATGGGGAGTCCACCATGCTCTGGACCGAGGAATAATAGAAATTCTCTTTGATGCTGCAAATGTCACAATCGTCTTAAGCCAATTAGTAAGCAGATTCACTGCAATTTCAAGATCACAGTTTTCTAAGACTGACCACCGGATGGCAGAGGCAGCCTCAACACATTTAGCAATGCTCAAAAATCTGGGACTGACTATTACTGTGGTGTTAGTTGAATTCACAACATTGAAGTTTGGAGCAGGTGTCTGTAAAAGAACAGTAATTGGCTTGTGGTCCGAATTAAAATAAGTCTCTGGCATATAATCAGGTGTGCAAGGAAAGGAGACAAGGATGGGATCTAGTGGATTGTTGCCTCTGGTCGGGAGGTCGTTGATCATTTGCAACCCTGTAAAAGATAGGTTTGACAGGAGCATTTGCTGAAGGTTAGCTAGTTGGGGAGGAAAATTAAAGTCTCCACCGACAAAGCGCAAGGCTGAAGGATGAAGCTGGTCAATGATCCAGTTTGATATTTCATGAATGGCGTCATATGAAGGGGCTGGGGGTATATATATGGCAATTACATCTATAAGAACGCTATGGTAGCTGAGAGTAACAGCGAGAGCTTCATATGCTGTTGTTTTGCTAGAAACTTGATGAACAATTGAGGCCTGTGAGCTCTTAAAGAACATGGCAACGCCACCTCCTCTTTGGCCAACCCTGGAAGTCAACCCTGGAGTACAAGATGTAAAATATTCCTGGTCTTTATCAAGCCAAGTTTCTGTAACACAGAGAATATTGATATCACTAGCGAGCAGAATTTGATCAATGATATCCAGTTTGTTGCGGAGGCTTCTAACATTCTGGTACAAGACTCTGATTATGCAAGTTTTTTGGATCTTTTTAAGGCAGGTGTCTCTAGTATTTTTATTCAAGGCAGGCTTTCTAGTTTGTCGATTCGTGACCCACGTTGGGATGAAAATTCCCGAACTGTTATTCATTGGTGGTTGAAGGCTTATGGTACAAATTTGATGATGGCGCTGTTTGTTTCCACTTGTATAATTTTGAATTATGCTGCGCACATTTTGAGAAATAGCCCGGAATATGGGGCATTTGTGCTTGTTCCCTTGCAGCGTTGATTGCTATCGGGGATTGTGAATTAGTTGAGGTTGTTGATGGGGGCTCTTTTTTTTTCAGAAAATGGTCTGATATATATATATATACCTTGGGGCCAGGAGGCTGGATCTATAACCTTTTGACAGACAGCAGGAGAACACATTATAAGGAAAGAGGCATAGCGTGTTTGCCGGCTTTTAAGCCGTTTAACCTGAACTGAGAGGTTATGTTCCTCGTTAAACATTCTCATTACATCTTCGGGAGATGTTCTAGGTCCCAATATGGATGCAAAAATCTGGGCTTTGGTGGAAACTACCGAGATGTTATATTTCTCGGCCAGTGTCTAACAAGATTTAGAGGCTGTTACTAGGCGGGGCAGGGAGTTCTGGTTATGAATATTACCGTGATGGAAAAGCAATCAATATTGATATCAGTAAGGCATCCGGAGGAATTTGAGGCAGGGTTGGCTGTGGTAATGAGGGAATTTTGTCAATCTCCACGTGGGATGTAAGTATCGCTAGAGGGGCTGTTGGTAAGCATTTCAGCATATGACGTGGACAGAGCTTGATGGGCGTTAATTGAATTACTGTTTAGTTCTGGGGCTTGTATGGAGTATTTATTATTTTCTGGTGAGTTTTCTAGTTGGGATACTTCTTCATAAGATTGCAGCTGTGGTTGGTCACCAGCCTTCTGCTGAGTGCATGATTGGGCCCTGCTAATGTGCTCAGTCGGAGTGTCTGGAGATCTATCTACTAATTGTCTCCAGTGAATTTGAGCGTGGGAGCCAGGCTTTATAAGGCTAGGAGGTTTGACAGTTTAAGTACATTTTGTCCGTTTATTTATTATTGGTGGCTGAGATGTCAGCTTTCCATTTTCGTTCACTAAAGAGTAGAGGTCAGAGAGCATATGTGTGATATGTTTATTTTGGTTCCTCAGTGAGTAAACTTCATCCTTCAGATCCTCAATTTGGGACCTCAACTGCTGAATTAGGAGGACCAAGAAGTCTACGCTGTCTGGCTGTAGAGGCGCGGTCGACACTGTAGCTTCGGCGTTAATTCTTGGAGATTCATCTTCACGTTGAAAAGTACCTGTTGTGATTAGTGCCTGGTTTGTGGTGGAGGACACATTAACGACCGAAGCACAATTTTGATCATTGTTTTCCGGTGGAGACTTGGACTGATTAGCGCTGCATGCATCGTGGTTCGCAATCCCGTCAGTTGGTGTTCCGTTGACCACTGTTTCGTCGCATGCGATGGTCATAAGTTCAGGCAAACCGGCATTTGAATGTTGAATGAGATCAGTTAATCAGTTGAATGACATCTGGTCGATAGGGCTAGTTTCAGTCTGGGATAGAGGAAGTTCAGGTATTTCAGCGTCTTCTCTAAGGCATTTGTCACATTCGAACCTTCTCCGACGTAGTTTGGAAAGATGTGCGATGTCTGTTTTAACTGAGTGGGCACAAAAGTTTAATTTGCATACATGACATCGAATGGTTGGTTCCTTCCCATCGCGGCAGGCTAGGCAGACGAATTGTTGCAAGTTATTCTGTTTCTGTGACATGCCTGATTTCGGGTCTTTAAATCGCTTGGAAGTAATGAACAATGTTCAGTTCTATTAGTTAGATTTTAATTCCGAGTAGTTTGCTTGCTCTGGCACTATTAAGCTTGCAGCTTTTATATTCGCGTTTCCAAAGAGATTACTGAGATAACACAAGAAAACATAAATGGTTGTGACAGGTGTGCTAAGCACAAAAGACAGACGAGTGGGAGGATTTCCCTAGGGACCTCAGTAGTGGCGATGCTTTGTGACTTGTTCAAGGTTGACTCATTGTCCCCATAAGCCTTTAGGTTAGTCGGCGGTTGCTAGATTCTTGAGGGCTAAAGTGCTGTGCATACATCGTAATGAAGAATTTCAAACGTGAGCAGGAATAACTAGAAAATCAGAAATACCTGTTTATCATATCACGAAGATCATACCACATCAAGTTTGAGCAGAGGAAGAGGAATTCATTGGTAGGCGAATCATTTCATAACGTAAAGTATAACTAATCTAAAACTGAATTAATATCAGGAGCGTAAACGAACACCATATGCCACAACTCGCGCACGCGCTGTACTTGATACAGCAAATAGAATCGCTGCCTGCAGATGATATTTATACACCATTTTCCCAGACGTAATCCCATGTTTTACCACAATCGTCTACCGGAATCTCTGTTCCTACTTCAAAAAATTAATTTAAAACTGCTCTTGATCTAAAACTGTTGTACCATATCTTTCCTGGTTCAACCTACCTGCCGGATCTTCTATGCCATATTGATCTTCACCCTCCAGGGGTAGCTTTTAGACAGAAGACTACATTCCACATCTGCAAGTCTAGATTAGAGCTATCCAGAAACTCCTTCTTCAAAAGAACATTGGCACTCACGAACAAGTTTGATCAGGACATATCTGTGAATAAGGAAGAATTTCATAGAACTATTTGCAGTAGGTTGACTGGCTGACGGATGAGTTCTGGGTTAATGATGTCCTCTAATTCGTGTGTATGTGATGATGTCTCCTGCAGCAACCCACACTCTGCGATTTTCTCCATGGCATTGGACTTGACGTTATGAATACCTTTTTTACCAGACATGAGAATTACCAGAATTCTCATGTAATTTAATGTCGACGGTTTCTGCAATTAATAGTCTCGTAAGATTACGCTGGACACTAAGTATTTTGGTCTCGTTAACTAAAAAAGTGTTTTTCATTTAAGGCATGAAAGGCTAATTGTGACGCTGCTGAACGAGAAGCACGAACTGAGGCCGCGTGATGATTAAAACGAAAATTCAGAGGAAACCGCGTAGAACCTTGATAAGGCGAGTCGCGATCACTGCAAGAAATGTTGTATACTAAGTCATTTATGTTGCAAACGGGTAGAGGACTGAGCGATTTTTCAGTATAGTGTATAATTTCCGTATTGGCCAGGCTATAATTTTAAATTCGGCATCTTTAAAGAATCTGTTAAGTTGTTTGTGCCACTGTTCAAAATATGGGGCTGAAATAAAGTATTTTTAAATTTTCTTCTCTTATTCTTTTACAAATATTGATATCAAAGTATAAAGTACTGAGCATTATAGCTCTGGTTCATACTGTGTTAAAAAAAAAATATATATATATATAAATAAATCAGTGCAAAGGACATAGGCGCCTCCGTAGCCAGGTGGGAAAGAGCAGCAGTGCGTAGCGCACGCTTCTTGATTAGACCGAGGTTCGAGCCCGTCACCACCAAATACGGAGGATGCGGAAAGGTCATTCAGGGAATGACCACCGCATATCCCGGAGCAATATGGCCTTAGTTGCTAATGCTCCTGGCCCCGAGCGCCAAGCGATAGTGACAGCGATTTCCTCTGAGATATATAGTGTGCTATTTGTAAGCGACAAAGTTTAATTTTATTTCTAGTGTCGTTTTCTCTTTTGTTTAGCTAAAGTGGTTCTGTGCTTCAAGCGTTAAAGTAAGAACCAAGAAAGGAAAACTACCTTTCCTTTTTCAGAGTATATATGTTAATTACTAACAAGCTACTAAACTTTACAACCGCTTGGTCACTGGTGGCACCGCTCCTGCCTCCACGTGGCGGGGCCGGTAACCTGGGAAAAGAAAGCCACTCTCCCGGGGCGAAAAGGAGCAAACATGGAATTTGACAATTTCCCTCCAATTGAGTCTCGGCGCTCATGTCCTAAATCAAATGATAATGACCATGACACATCACAGTCGAAAAGACTGAGGACTGACACAGAGCAAAAGGAATGTCCATCTTTCCTTATCTTCTACTCCTTGTCAAACAAATGCATGAGTACACTCTCCCCGTTTCTGATACAGAAATGTTTGGAAAATACAGCAGGTTCACCTAAAATGGTGAAAAGACTTAGATCGGGTGATTTAGTAATTGAAAGTGTGAGTCATCAGCAATCAGAGACTCTGCTGAACCTCTCAGCCTTTGGTGGTATTCCCGTGCAAATTACCCCACATGCGACACTAAATGCCTCCAAAGGGGTCATCACCGAGTGGGATTTGATTAATGTCACAGAAGACGAATTAGTCCAAGAATTAAAAGAACAAAAAGTCACACATGCTAAGCGCATCATGATCAAAAAAGATGGCCAGCTGGTTCCAACGCGGAACATCATCCTTATGTTTGGCACACCAAATTTACCATCTAGTGTTAAAGCCGGCTATCTCAATTGCCGTATAAGACCCTACATTCCTAATCCCATCAGATGTTATAAGTGCCAAAAGTTTGGACACTCTCAGACCGTCTGTCGAGGGGATGCTGTGTGTCCAAACTGTGGTTCAAAATCCCACGCACAAACGGAATGTGATGCGAAAACACCACATTGTTCAAACTGTCAAGGCCAACACTCTGCCTACTCAAAGTCCTGTGAACTGTGGAAAACAGGAAAAAAGATCCAACAATATAAAGTAGAGCGGAAAGTCACTTACCAAGAAGCAAAGAAGCAGATTATGCTTACTACAACTAAACACACCTACGCAGCAGCAACAAAGAAATATCAGTCAGCAGCCACTCAAACTGACGTGTCAGTTCCCCCATCCATGTCTATTGCAGACTGGGCTAGAGAAATACTCTCAAAATCACAGCAATCTACTATGGAACAGCATGTGAATGATAGTGCCAATAACACACCAATTACAGTACCGCCAACTGCTTTGCAGTCTTCCTCAGGAACTATAAAAACTAAAACAGCAGTCCCAAGGCAGAAAAGTCAGCAAAATGCAACAAATATGGATACTAATGAAAACATCAGCCCGGATGAGCCAGTCTTAGATCTGTACGCAGATGATGACATGGACACAGCGCGTCCTATCTTTTCGAAAAAAGAAAGAATAAAATTTGAGAGACAAAAACAGATTGGACCTAAAAAACAGACTGAATCAAACACAACCGCCAAAATCAAATAATGGATCACATCATACAGTGGAACTGTAGAGGTCTACGTAGTAATATCGATGATATCCATGACCTAATCCAACAGTATAGTCCGGTAAGCATATGTTTGCAAGAAACTAATTTACCTCCGCAAGTAATTCCAAAAATCAAGAACTATACTATATATCAGCATAATAGAAATAATAATACCACCGTGCGTGGAGGTGTGGCCATTCTAGTAAACTCAAGAGTCCCTACTAAACACATTCCACTGCAAACTTCCTTAGAAGCAGTAGCAGTGCGTGTCTCCTTAGGAATCATGTTAACAGTAGTTTCAATCTACCTATCACCAAACAAAGAATATACTTATAATGACCTAGAAGTACTTCTACTACAGATCCCTCCTCCATTTTGTTTATTTGGAGATTTTAATGCACACCACCCGATCTGGGGCTCCCCACATACAGACAGACGAGGTAAAGTTCTGGAGTCGCTGCTTGACAAACACAATCTAACACTGTTGAATACTGGTGCTGATACTTACATCCATTTCTCTACTAGAACAACTACAGCTATAGACTTGACAATCTGCTCTCCAACATTGTATCCACTCATCCGCTGGACAATTCTGGACAATCCGCTAAACAGTGACCATTTTCCAATAATTTGCGAATTCCAAATAACTAGAATCCCTCAGGTAAATAATTCCCGCTTAAAATGGAAATTTTCCAAGGCCGATTGGAAGTTATTTGCTCTCAGTATCTCATTCAATGATGAAATTATCAATTTCCAATCCATTGATGATGCCACACAGCACATCACATCTCAGATTCTGAATGCCGCGACCAAGGCCATACCAAAAATGCGTACTGGTTCGTTTAAACATGCCAATCTTTGGTGGAGTGAAGCGTGCCAACTTGCAAAAAAAGAGAAAAACAGGGCATGGAACCTGTTTCGTAAACACCCAACTACTGAGAACTTTATAAATTTCAAAAAACTGAAAGCAAAAGCGCGATTCGTAAGGAAAAAGGCAAAAAAAGATTCTTGGATCCAGTTTGCCTCTACTATAACGAAGAACACAAACAGCAGAATAATCTGGAATAAAATAAAAAAACTAAATGGTAGATTTCTCCCAGCATCCTCTCCAATACTGAGATGGAATGGACAAGATTTATCATCTCCAGTTGAAATAGCTAATGCTCTAGCAGAAAACTTTGCCAATATCTCGGATACAGCTGCATATGAACCATCTTTTCAGCAACTTAAAAGAAGGACTGAGCAAAGCAAATTAAATTTCAGTACAAGAATAGCGCTCCCATATAATCAACCCTTTACAATGTTGGAGCTGCAGGTTGCTCTAAACAAATCAAGAAATGGAGCATCAGGACCTGATGGTCTTTATTACGTCATGTTACAACACCTAGACAAAAAGGCTTTAAATTCCCTATTGCTTTTTCTGAATCGGGTCTTCTCCGAAAGCTATTATCCTCGCTCATGGTGTCATTCAACAGTGCTAGCTTTTCCCAAACCTGGGAAAGATCAGACGAATCCCTGCAACTATAGACCGATATCCCTTACCAGCTGCTTGGGCAAGACATTGGAAAAGATGGTACACGATAGACTTGTATGGTACATAGAATCCCACTCAGTCATCAGTAGTAATCAATACGGCTTTCGCAAAAACCGATCCACATTAGACCTTATGGTGAAAGCTGAGTGTAACATACGGAACGCCTTTATTCGGAAAGAACATCTTGTCATGGTGTGCCTGGATATTGAAACAGCCTTTGACACCACCTGGCGCTATGGTATTCTGCAAGACCTATATGCATAGGACTCAGAGGTCGACTCCCAATGATCATAGAGAGTTACCTTAAAAATAGAACTTTTCAAGTGAGTTATCGTAATGCTGTTTCGCAAGCTCTTATCCAAAGAGAAGGTGTACCACAGGGATCGGTACTCAGCGCTACCCTCTTTGCTCTTAGGATAAACAATTTAGCGCAGAACATCTTGAGTAACGTAGAAATCTATCTTTATGCTGATGATCTTGCGATATCTTGCCATTCACAGAATATGCGTTCCATTGAACGACATTTGCAGCTTGCAATAAACAAAATAGTGTCATGGACTTCACGTAATGGTTATCGTCTATCAGCAACCAAAACTGCAGCCATTCACTTTTGTAAAAAACGCCAACTACATCCAGAACCTGAATTATCACTGGAAAAACAACCGATACCAATTACCAGCAATATCCGATTCTTGGGCACTAAACTGACATTCCAGAAACACATACTACAAACGCGAACTGTCTGTATGAAAAAGCCGAATATACTTAAAGTCATCTCATCTATGACATGGGGAGCTGATCGCTATACTCTACTCCACCTATACCGGGCCTTAATCAGATCTCGATTAGATTATGGTGCTCCTGTTTATGACTCTGCCCGAAAGACTCTGTTAGCCTGTCTCAACACAATACAACATAGTGCGCTCAGGATTGCTCTTGGGGCGTTCAGGACTTCGCCGGTGCAAAGCTTATATATAGAGGCCAATGAGCCTCCACTCCACCTTCGGAAAAAGATGCTGCTCCTCAATTATGCAGTTAAAATATATAGCCTTCCATCTCATCCTATCTGGTCATACCTCTATGATCCACAATGGGTAAACCTTTTCAGAAATAAGCCTCTTGAAAACAAACCTACAGGAATCCGTCTACGAGAACTGATTCAGCAGTGGAATATGCAGTTGACCAATTTACATCAAGACAGAGAAATTGTATAGTCTCCATGGAAAGTGTGTATACCTTCGTGTGATGACTATTTCCGACGTTGGGGGAAACACTCTCTGAACAATCCAACCATTCAGAAACTACATGCAGCTCACTCTTTGGCAAATGCAGACACTTTGCAAATTTATACTGATGGCTCTAAAAATGACACAGCTGTGGGAGCTGCTGTGGTGCTACCAACATCAACAGTGTCTGTTTCATTACCACAAGAATGCAGCATTTTCACTGCAGAACTCTATGCCATTAAGATGGGTTTGACCTTACTTGCTCATGTTTTCACTCCGAAGACTATTATCTATACAGACTCCTTGAGTGCAGTGACAGCCCTCCAAGGCAATTCTCGCTCTCCACATCCACTAATAAATCAAATAAGAAGTCAAATATCCGAATTTCATAACAATAGGCAGACTGTCACATTCTGTTGGATTCCAGGGCACACTGGAATACCAGGAAATGAGAGTGCAGATAAAGCAGCAAGAAACCCCACTGATAATAACCACATCCGGATTCCTTTCACAGACTACAAATCAATCATACGCCGAATTTGCAATGAAAAATGGCGAGAAATTTGGCATAATCAGGTAAATAACAAGTTACGAAATATAAAACAGAATCCACAGCTATGGGAATCTAGTTTCCGTTCAAACAGACATGAAGAGGTTGTGCTTGCCAGAGCACGTATAGGTCATACCCATCTTACGCATCACTATTTATTGCGAGGAAATAATCCACCACTGTGCTTCCACTGTAATTCAACGCTAACCGTAAAACATATTCTTATAGAGTGCACTCACTATCAGTATGCCAGAAACACATCATTCCGATCCCTATCAAATTTAAATGAACCCCTTCAAATTAGACATATGATTGGAGACAACTCGAATTTACCTGAGTTTTTTCACTATCTAAAACAGATTAATATATTTATGCTCCTATAAACCCTTTTATTAATCCTTACTGTGTCTCTCGACAAGAACAGGCGCAATATGGCCAAAGTAGCTCTTGCGCCAAAAAAACCCAACAACAACAACAACAACAACAGCTAATGCTCCTACAAACCAAATAACAACATAACAACAGCAAAGGACATAAGTTCCCTTACAGAGAGAGTGTATTCTTGGGTGTACTTTGAGTAGTTGATATTCTCGAAGTTATAATAATTAGATATTAAAACGAAGCTCACTAAAAGTAGAACTTAATGCAATCAAAGAAATTTTCAGAAAAAAATAGTGATTTTATTCAAATAGGTTTACATTTCAGTAAACTATAAACAGATTTTGAAGTACGACATATCTATACTTAGAATTACCATTTGAAACATTTAGAAATATCAATCGAATTCACAATAATTAATTTCTTAAATTCTTTCTCTCTCTCTCCCTGAAAACTGCTCAGACACAAAGTTTTATTTTAACACACAATACTTCGATTTATAGTTATTGAATACATATAAGAACAAAAAAATAATTAAAGATATTGTCATTTGTTTCAAACCGCCAGCAAAGCTGCAGCAGTTGGATTGAACTGGACAAGCAACAAACTGTAGGTGAATATCACACCCACTGTAGTGAGGATGAAACCTTTATTAAGATTAATGAATCCAGCCACTGTAAACTGCCAAGGTAATGCTTGAACAAGATCGAAGATGTTTTCAGCTTGCGACTGTATTTGCTGTTCTGTGTTGGGAATCTTCTTTATAAATTCTGCCAACTCAAGAAGAAAAGATCTTCTCAGATCATTTAACCCGGAAGCCATGAAAGAGGTTGAGAAGAAAATTATCCCCCAAGAGGCCATTAATAACACCTTTCTGGTTAACCAGTAGAAGTAGTCCATTTCAGATGTTTGCACAAATACAATGATTTTGGGAATAATTATAGATGTAGTCGTAATATATCCAGCGTACCATAGAAGGAGCATCAAGGAAAAGACATCATCCGTGATATAAATCAACTGTAGAAGACGAACGTAAGTAATTTTAATCCACTCTACGCTACCAACAGAAAATGCAGTTCCATCTGGGTGCAGAGATTTAATGCAGACAACGAAGTTAGCAATGTGGTGCTTTATAATCATCAATATATAAACGTAGAGTGCAGACAGAAATATATTCGACGCCCATTCGCTGAAAAGAAGTACACACAATATAGCTTTGTTAAGTGAAGGTTCTGTACGCCAATTGTAATCGTAAGTAACAGTCGTCAATAAAGAGGTAAAGAGTACGATAAACCAGATCCATGCACAAATTACAATATAGAAAGTATTTTGTTTTAGGCGACATTTTAATCCACAATTGGATGACTTACATTTGGGAATGGAGTTGACCAATTTCTTGAACGCTGTCTGTTTTTTGCAGAAAATTAGAAATGTGCAGAAAGCGATACCTGCATGGATAACCCACCTTACACATGTTTCCCAACGAAATTCTTTTGTTACTCTAAAAACACACCAGGTTAAAATATTGATACTCAAGTATATGACCGACACTAAACAGCGAGCCAAAATCCGGATTGTTTTATTCCAATTATTTGATTTGCGATTTACGTAATTTCCGGATAAAACCAGTCCCAAGGATAATATCTTCCAACTTCTCCATTTCTGGATGCATTCTTTGCCCTCGACGATATCAGAAATAACACTCTTCGGACCACTGGAAAATCGAAAAAGCTTATCTTGGTCGTTGGATCGCATTGCGGAAACTAGGAGTTTGTCCGCTGCTGTCTACAGGGTTGTACAGTTTGACGCCTTCACCAAATATCCTCCTTATATGGCACTAGGGGCTGAAAAAATCCATTGAGGATTACAATTGGACTATTCGTATCGGACAGCTCTATTCAGAGAGTTGTTTATCAGTTTTTATGAAGAACTTTCACGTGCTGGAAGTAATTGTCAGCTTCAACGAAGTCCTTCGTTTCTTCGGAGAAAATGAAATGTTATTGGACGCTATGAATGAATTGGTTTCAGAGATAGTCTCTTATAAATATATATATATATATAAAGGAAAATAATGAAGTTAGATGAATGGAGGCGTAATATTTTAATCCTACGCGAATTCAAATTTTCTTAAAAAATTCGGCCATCCCTTCATAATAACAAAAATCGATGAATGGAAAATATAACGTAAAGCACATAATACTAAGAGTGACCCCTCCTTAACGTGATAGCAATTTTAAAAATGTTCTGAAAATTTTAAAAAACTTGTCGTGAAAAGTGAGCCTTCCTATTTATTTATGTGAGGTATCTACGTGTCCCAGATAAGGGAGAGTTTCCCTGCAGCACTTACTTGTCTCGGCGATACCAGGGGTATTGCCTAAACAAAAATCCATCAAATTATCACCACGAAGAGGCATGAACACTGCTAAGCCAAAGGTGAGTGTTATATACGGTTGTGTCCGGTTTCTGGCATGAGGACAATGGATATCCACTGTGTTAATTTTGCTATCTGCTGTTGCAACTGGTGAACCCTGGCGTCAGCAGAGAGAAAGTTTGCCTGCAAGAGCCTTTTCTGGAAAAGCACTTCTCCCTCGTCTGGAAAAGACACGACAGCAGTTTGAAAAGAACTACCTTCGGTACAAGATTCCTTTTGGGGGAGGGAAATCCCCAGGTCACCAAAAAAGGAGGATGGCAAATCCATCGTGGCAGCAGCGTTATGCACTCGTGTGGAGCACAGTTAGTATAATCATCTTCCTCTCCACTCAGGGTGGACGATATCTGGGTTCGAATCCAGTCAATAGCGCAAGGGTTTCATTTGGACTTTTTTAAAAAGCCCAGAAACTTGTGCGTTTCGTCCAGAAAACAGAAAATTGTCCTCAGAACACACGCAATTTACAATCAACATACACGGCGCAATATGCCTTAGTTGCTGATGACCCCATCAATCAAAAAGAATCTTATCTCATGGATGTCTGCTCATGTACGCCCCGATGTCCAAACAACCATTTTAGGAGATTTCAACCTACCTCTGCCAAGGTACAAGGATGCAAGGCAAGCCATGGAAGATACCATGAGGACCTGGGGACTCATTCCACTGAATACACTACCGACCAGAGGAAATCAAGTCCTGGACCGCGTCTACCACAATATTGAACATATACAAATCATTCCCTATAACTCCAAATTCGTGTCGGTCCACCTCCCAATAGTGTTCAAAATTCCACAGACACCTGCAACCTTAGACGCTGGGACCAAATTCACGGACCTGGTGCATACAGTAACCACGTGTTTAACTGACCTTGTCAGGCCAAATGTTATCCTCACTGAACTTAAAGCATTTAATTAGAATAATCTCTGCTTCGAACCAGTGGAAGAGGCAATTAATGCCATTTCTAATGAATTGAGACACATTGCTCTCATCCGTGTGTCGAAGACAATTAAAATCTCCTCAAACACCAAGTGGTGGTTCAATTCCGAAACGAAACAGCCTTTTAATCTAAAGCAAAAAGCCTACAGAACCTGGAAAATGTCTGGCTCCATGCTAGATCACATCGCTTATAACAAACAAAGAGCGAATTTCTTGCGTGCTCGGAAGAAGGCACATCGTAAGTATATCCAGAGGAGACTTAGGCATTCCAAGCGTATCATTTCCACACGTGGTTGTCAGGTGGAAATGGATGAAGAAACGATAAAACTGTGGCCACAGTCAACCTTCCACCCTGACCAGGAAAAACATCTTCCCCTCCCTGTAGCGGCCATTACAGATAAGGCCAGGACCAAGCTTGCACATTTTAAGATCTCAAGGAAAATGATTATGAAAGCAGTAAACAGCCTTTCCAAGAAATCTGTACTTGGTCCAGACGGATTTCCCCTCTTTATTATCAAAATATGCAGTTTCTATGTGATTGACCTGTTACATCATATCTTCATCATATCTTCAGGACATGGCTGTGAATAAGGAAGAATTTCATAGAACTATTTGCAGTAGGTTGACTGGCTGAAGGATGAGTTCTGGGTTAATGATATACTCTAATTCGTGTGTATGTGATGATGTCTCCTGCAGCAACCCGCACTCTGCGATTTTCTCCATGGCATTGGACTTGACGTTATGAATACCTTTTTTACCAGACATGAGAATTATCAGAATTCTCATGTAATTTAATTTCGACGGTTTCTGCAATTAATAGTCTGTTAAGATTACGTTGGACACTAAGTATTTTGGTCTCGTTAACTAAAAAAGTGTTTTTCATTTAAGGCATGAAAGGTTAATTGTGACACTGCCTTTGGAATGTCTACCATGCTTTACCAGTTCCAAAAACTAATAAACCAAAAGATCCCAGAGGCTCCAGAGCAATCTCTATTTACTGTGGGCTACTAAAAGTGTTTGAAAAAACGATACAGTCTTAGTCGATCACTACTTCAATGGCCCTCCACGGCATCTTTATAAGTCTACGCTTTAAAATCAATTAATGACTAACTGGACAATACAAAAAGCCCATAACTGTAAGAAACAGCTTGAAATCTTATTCCTAGCCATACAAGCAGCTTTTGACACATTCAGCACAACAGAGCTAGTTAAAATTTTGAAGCATTATTTCAGAATCGAAGGCCCTTGATTAAGACTAATACTAATACTATTAATCTCTTTGCTATTCTTCATAAACTCCTCATCAACAGGCAAATCTTTATTAAATATGACCATAGTTTGGAGAGGACCACCAAGACCTCTGCCGGCATCCCACAAGGGGGAGTTCTTTCATCATGGTTTTTTGCCGCAGTATTTCCTTTTGAAACACCCAAACTTCATTTCATACGCTGATGATCTTAAGATGCTGATCACATCCAATGATCCAGCAGAAGCTGAGGCAGTCGCCTATGAAAATCAGATAGTACTGTTTGAACTCCAGGATTATCTAAGACGTCTGAGACTAAGCTCAGATGACCTTCACAAATAGGGGACTATTAATGAAATTATGCTCACAATAAATGGGACAGCCATTAAAAAGGTGCACTTCCACACGGATTTAGGGTTGAAGTAGGATGACGGGCTTACTTTCAGAGACCACTTCAAGATGGCTAGGCTAAAAACTCTTGCAGCGTTTTGGGCTATTCGGCAGGAGTTTGGCCTCGACAGTTCCTTTTGGAATACGTCCGAAGACATTTAACACCCGTACCGCTCTACGCTCCGGTACTCCTGTCAGGAGCCTCCTTTACCCAACTAAAGGGGTTTCTGGGTGTTGAATATTGGCTCCTGAGATGGCTAAACAGAGAGAGAGATGGGCTACCCTTTCACCATGTCTAGGAGCGTGCTCTATGCAAACCTTGGCATGAAACCCTGGGAAACCATCGTCAAAGAGAGGAATCTACACACGTTGGCACAACTTCTATGCAGCCAAATGGATACGCCTGACATCTGGGATGTTTCTACAAACCCTCGGACCTCAGAACGAACCCGGCGCAGTTCAACACCTTGTCTACAATCTTCTCTGAAAAACGTGCAATACCTTAGGTCAGTGTTTTCGTCGAATACGTTAGGAGTATACATGCATAACACCCCGGGAATTGATGCCCATCTTTCTGCTTCTCAAAGCGCTATAGACAGGACATAGTGAAAGAACATGAACAATAAGCAATAAACATTATGTGAATAGAATACCCTGCAAAGGCCTCCCCCCTAGATTCACCGTTGCGTTTTTTATTGTTTATTATTTATTTATTTTATTTTTTATTATCTTATTTATTGATTTTTATTTTAGAAATCTTTATTGTAATAATAAAATAATAATACAATGGATACATTGCAATAAGCCCTTCACGGCCGCAAGGCTAGGGGTTAATAGTAATATTACAACATGTAAGAAAAATAAATTAATGAATTCAATATAAAAATGCATATGTGAATGAATAAAAATAAGTACAGCTCAACACTCAAAGTATAATACAATTATAAACATCATAATGTACAAAGAATATACAGGTGGAAAACAGCAAGGTTGGTTGGTGAGCCATCTTCATGTCATATTGCTGGTTGCGGCATTAAGGTGAGCTTCAAGGAGAAGGATCAGGGACAGGGAAGTACAATTTAAGGATGCGGCGTCTGTACTCCTTATCACAAGAAAACTTATTAAGGTCAGCATCCAAAGACTGGCCACATGAAAGTAGCTGAAATGGAAGAAACCTATCGGATAGGTGGAGATGGCTGAGATGTGGGCACAGAGTTGGAGTCGCTCTGAGGGAAGGCTGAGGGACTCTCCAAAGAGCACAGGTCACAAAAGGATGGTACCGAGATCTTGCCAGTGACCATTTTTACAGTTGTGGTAAGGCATTTCGCCCTAATCAGCGTGGGAAGCCTGTAAATTTTTACCAAACTGGTCGTTTCAGTTGTCCTTAACTGTGGAGAAAGTTTATGTTTGTTTATGGCCCATTTTAAGAGCCAAAACTCAGTAGAAAAGAGTGGTCGAATTGTGCTAGGGGCGGCAGATGCCCCTACGTCTGCAGCATATAGAAGCGGAGAGTATACTGTGCTTTTTATATATCTTCTGGTGGTCGTTACTTCATTAATATAATACAAATGCTGTTTGGCCATCCATCGTAATCGAGCTGCCTGGGTGAGCAGCTTTTCCATGAGGTTACCAAAGCAGAGTTTAGGATCAAAAACAACCCCCAATTCAGTATGTTTCTTGACGATGGGAATAGGGGAATTGCATAGTGTTGGCTGAATATAGGATGGCGTTTTCTTTAATGAGAATATCATAAATTCACACTTTTCTGGATTTATTTTTAGTCCAAACTGGTTCTGGTACTTTGCAAATTCCAGGAGTATATTGTTAATTGGCGCTGTTATCATGAGAAGATCATCACATGGAGAAATCAGTGTGAGGAGTTTCATATCATCAGCATAACATAGTGTATCATGCCTGGACTCAACAAGCGGCGAGATAAGCGCTGTGAACTAGAGCCCAGATAAGACTCCACCCTGTGGCACGCCTGAAGGAATACATCGCTCGTATGTTTGGCCGTGGACAGTAAGCCGGATTATTCGGAAATGTACAGTGTCTCCCTTGATTTGATAATGGTCTGAAAGTAGCTTCAGCATTGCAGGAACGTTTATTGAGTCTAAAGCTACTTCGAGATCTACATAGGTGACTGCAAGCTCTGCATGAGATTCAAACGCAGAGAGGATAGAGCTGGTGATGGCTAAGAGATTAGTCACAGTGGATCTATGAGGAAGAGGGTAGTGGATTTGATGAGGCTGATGTGGAAGAAGTTGTTTAGTTAGAATGGGAAGAAGTACCTTCTCTATAAGTTTTAGAAGACTTGAGGCATTGGAGATTGGCCGGTAATGCTTAAGAAAAGTAGGAGATTGAATTTTTGGTATAGGCTTCACAAGGTAGATGTTCCACTGCTGGGGAAAGAAATTACTTGACAAAATGGCATTAAAAATTGTTAGAACGGGACCCAAAATGTATGGACTAAGACATTTAATAATAAATTGGGGTATTTCATCTTCACCTGCCTTAGCAGAAGCCGGTGTAGAATTTATGGCAGCAATAATCTGTTCCCTGGAAATTGATACTGCAGATAGCGTGTCAGGTGGGATTTCAGTTGTTGGTGTCTGAAGATCAGCACATTGTTCCGAGTTCGAGGCAAATCTAGATATAAAGTCTAGCCACTGGTCAGGTTCAAGTTTTAGGGGGATTTCAGAAGGCCTTTCAAAGTAGGGGGTTTTTCCTCTACGAAGGGTGGTGTCCATATAATTCTTAATCACTCTTGGTATTTTTAAGGAGTCTTAATTACTTGAGATTTCAGCTTGTTGAATGTTGCACGGGCTCTAGAGTAGGCTATCTTGTCTTGAACACTTTGCGATTACTTCCACATCTTGTGCAGTTGCTGTTTTAATCTGAAGCTCATATTCAGATGGGGAGTCCACCATGCTCTGGACCGAGGCATAATGGAAATTCTCTTTGATGCTGCAAATGTCGCAATATTTCGTCTTAAGCCAATTAGTAAGGAGAGTTACTGCAATTTCAAGATCACAGTTTTCTAGGACTGACCACGGGATGGCAGAGGCAGCCTCATCACATTTAGCAATGCTCAAAAATCTGGGACTAACTATTATTCTGGTGTTAGTTGAATTCACAACATTGAAGTTTGGAGCAGGTATCTGTAAAAGAACAATAATTGGCTTGTGGTCCGAATTAAAATAAGTCTCTGGCATGTAATCAGGTGTGCAAGGGAAGGAGGCAAGGATGAGATCTAGTTGAGTGTTACCTCTGGTGGGGAGGTCGTTGATCATTTGTAACCCTGTACAAGATAGGTTTGACAGAAGCATTTGCTGAAGGTTAGTTAGCTGGGGAGGAAGATTAAAGTGTCCACAGACAAAGTGCAAGGCTGAAGGATGAAGCTGGTCAATGATCCAGTTTGATATTTCATGGATGGCGTCATATGAAGGTGCTGGGGGTATATATATGGCAATTACATCTATAAGGACGCTATGGTAGCTGGGAATAACAGCGAGAGCTTCATATGCTGGTGTTTGGCTAGAAACTTGATGAAGAAGTGAGGTCTGTGAAGTCTTAAAGAGAATGACAACACCACCTCCTCTTTAGCCAACTCTTGAAGTAAACGCTGATTCATACCCAGCTGGAGTACAAGATGTAAAAATTTCTTGGTCTTTATCAAGCCAGGTTTCTGTGACACAGAGAACATCGATATCACTAACGAGCAGAATTTGATCAATGGTATCCAGTTTTTTGTGGAGGCTTCTAACATTCTGGTACAAGACTCTGATTATGCAAGTTTTGTGGATCTTTTTAATGCAGGTGTCCCTAGTATTTTTATTCAAGGCAGGCTTTCGAGTTTGTCGATTCGTGACCACGTTGGGATGAGCATTTCCGAACTGTTATTCATTGGTGGTTGAAGGCTGATGGTACCAATTTGATGATGCCGATGTTTGTCACCACTGGTATAATTTTGAATTACGCTGCGCACATTTTGAGAAATTGCCCGGAATGTGGGGCATTCATGCTTGTTCCCTTGCAGCGTTTATTGCTATCGAGGCGGGTGAATTAGTTGAGGTTGTTGATGGGGGCTCTTTTTCTCAGAAAATGGTCTGATATATATACCTTGGGGCCAGGAGGCGGAATCTATAACCTTTTGATAGACAGCAGGAGAACACATTATAAGGAGAGAGGCATAGCGTGATTGCCGGATTTTAAGCCGTTTTACCTGAATTTAGAGGTTATGTTCCTCGTTAAACATTCTCATTATAGATTCGGGAGATGTTCTCGGTCCAAATCTGGACGCAAAAATCTTGGCTTTGGAAACTACGGAGATGTTATATTTCTTGGCCAGTGTCAGACGAGATTTGGAGGCTGTTACTCGGCTGGGTAAGGAGATCTGGTTATGAATATTAGCGTGATGGGGAAGGCAATCAATATTGATATCAGGAAGGCATCCAGAGGAATTTGAGGCAGGGTTGGGTGTGGTAATGAGGGAATTTTGGGTATCTCCAGATGGGACGTAAGTATCGCTTGAAGGGCTGTTGGTAAGCATACCAGCATATGACGTGGGCAGAGCTTGATGGGCGTTAATTGAATTACTGTTTAGTTCTGGGGCTTGTATGGAGTGTTTATTATTTTCTGGTGGATTTTCTGGTTGGGATACTTCTTCACAAGATTGCAGCTGTGGTTGGTTACCAGCCTTCTGCTGAGTGCATGACTGGGCCCTGCTAATGTGCTCAGTCGGAGTGTCTGGAGATCCATCTACTAATTGTCTCGAGTGAATTTGAGCGTGGGCGCCAGGCTTTATAAGGCTAGGAGGCTTGACAGTTTGAGTAGTTTTTGTCCGTTTAGGTATTATTGGTGGCTAAGATGTCAGCTTGCCATTTTCGCTCACCAAAGAGCAGAGGTCGGAGAGCATATGTGTGATATGTTTATTTTGGTTCCTCAGCGAGTAAACGTCATCCTTCAGATCCTCAATTTGGGACCTCAACTGGTGAATTACGAGGACCAACAAGTGTACGCTGTCTGGCCGTAGAGGAGGGGTCGACACTGTAGCTTCGGCGTTAATTTTTGAAGATTCATCTTCACGTTGAAAAGTACCTATTGTGATTAGCGTCTGTTTCGAGGTGAAGGACACGTTAACGACCGAGGCACCGTTTTGAGCATTAGGTTCCGATGGAGAATTGGACTGATTAGCGCTGCATATATCGTGGTTGGCAATCCCGTCAGGTGGTGTTCCGTTGACCACTGTTTCGTCGCATGCGATGGTCATAAGT
The DNA here is from genome assembly GCF_048544385.1 of Mastigoproctus giganteus. NCBI lineage: Eukaryota > Metazoa > Arthropoda > Arachnida > Uropygi > Thelyphonidae > Mastigoproctus > Mastigoproctus giganteus. The sequence goes on along the minus strand of NC_143586.1, from coordinate 40,031,218 downwards.
TCAGGCAAACCAGTATTTGAATGTTGAATTAGATCAGTTAACATCTGGTCGATAGGGCTAGTTTCAGTCTGGGACAGAGGAAGTTCAGATATTTCAGCGTCTTCTCTAAGGCATTTGTCACATGCGAACCTTTCCGACGTAGTTTAGAAAGATATGCGATGTCTGTTTTAATTGAGTGAGCACAAAAGGTTAATTTACATACATGACATTGAATGGTTGGTTCCTTCCCGTGATTGTTGCCGGGTTCCTTCCCAAATCACTTGTAAGTAGTGAAGAATGAGTTAGTCTTTAATTCCAAGTAGTTTATTTGCTCTGGCACTATTAAGCTTGCAGCTTTTATATTCGCGTTTCCAAAGAGATTACTGAGAAAATACAAGAAAGCATAACTGGTTGTGACAGGTGTGCTAGGCACAAAAGACAGAAGAGGGAGGATGTCCCTAGGGAACTCAGCAGTGGCGATGCTTTGTGATTCGGTCAAGGTTGACTTATTGTCACCTTAAGCCTTTAGGGTAGTGGGGCATTTGCTAGACTCTTGAGGGCTAAAGCGCTGTGCATACATCGTACCGAAGGACTTCAAACGTGAGCACGAATAATTAAAAAATGAGAAATACCTGTTTATCATATCACGAAGATGATGCCACATGAAGTTTGAGCAGAGGAAGAGGAATTCATTGGTAGGCGAATCATTTCATAACGTTAAGTATAACTAATCTAAAACTGAATTAATATCTGGAGCGTAAACGAACACCGTATGCCCCAACTCGCGCAGTGTTTTGTTGAATATTTTCAATCTGTTTTGATCTCTTGCAAGTCCAACTGTAAATTGCGTTTTTTGTGGTCGATTTTCTGTTTGCTGGACGAAAACCTGAGTTTCCGGTAGGTAAAGCCACGCTACTCTCGCATGCGACCGACTAACGTAGCCACGGTGTGAGAAAAACCCATAAAAATTCATCACGTCATCAACGGGACTCGAACTCAAGTTTTTTCCACCCGGTGTGGCGACAACGGGATTCAACTAACGATGGCATTTTGTAAAATCTATGTCGTGTGTTTGTAGCACTTTATTATAAATTTTTAGAAGCAGGATTTTTATCGCTTTTGACAAAAATTTCCAGAAACAACAGAACAAGACACAACACTTCGAAGATATAACACCAAACTCATATCTGGCCATTTTACAGAGTTCTGTATTCATCACAGAGTACCATGGTGGAGTTGAACTAATCTTTACGTTCTCAGAAAGAAGTTGGTAAAGCTTTCCAATATCAGTGCAATGGATATAACTTGCTTTATAGAGAGCGTATTCTTGGGTTTAATTTGAGTAGTTGATGTTCTCGAAATCTAATATTTAGATATCAAAACGAAGTTCACTAAGAATAGAATTTACTGCACTCAGAGTAAATTTTTGGGAAAAATTAATGATTTTATTTAAATAGATTTACATTTCAGTACACTATATAAACAGATTTAATAAATATATTTCAATAAATCTCTTCCAATAAACACAATAATTTTTTCACGAATTTACAGATAGGACACAATCTATTATTAGAATTAACATTTGAAACATTTAGAAATATCAATCGGATTCAAATCTTTAATTTTTCTATTTCCTTAAAAATGCTCAGACACGAAGTTTTATTTTAACAAATAATAATTTGATTTATAATTATTGAATACATAAAATAACAAACAAAAAAAATAACGATTTAGTCAATCGTCATTTGTTTTAAACAGCAAGCAAGGCAGCAGCCGTCGGATTGAATTGGACAAGCAACAAACTGTAGGTGAATATCACACCCATTGTAGTGAAGATGAAGCCTTTGTTAAGAGTAATGAATCCAGCCACTGTAAACTGCCATGGTAACGCTTGCACAAGATTGAAGATGTTTTCTGTTTGCATCTGAATTTGTAGTTCTGAATGTGGAATCTTCTTTAAAAATTCTGCCAACTCCAGAAGAAAGGATTTTCTCAGATCATTCACTCCAGAAGCCATGAGAGAAGTGCAGATGAAAATTATTCCCCACGAGACAAGTTTAACTGTCTTTCTCGTTAACCAGAAAAAGTTGTTTGCTTCAGATATTTGTAGGTCCACAATGAATTTGGGAATTGATAAAGATGTATTCGTCATACATCCAGCGTACCATAGAAAGAGCATGAAGGAAAACAGCTCATCCGCGACATCAATAAACTGGACAAGACGAATATAAGTAATTTTAATCCACGCTACTCTATCAGCAGAAAACGAGGTTGTATTTAAGTGTAGAGGCTTAATGAGGGTAACGAAGTTAGCAACGTGGTGCTTTATAATCATCAATATATACACGTACAATGTAGACAGAAATATATGCGACGCCCATTCGATGAAAAAACGTGAAAACATTACACCTTGTCGAATTGAAGGTTCCGTAAACCAACCATAATCGAAAACATTGGTTGTCACTAAAGAGATAAAGAGTACGATAAACCAGATCCATGCACAAATTACAATATAGAAAGTATTTTGTTTTAGGCTACATTTTGACCCACATATGGATGACTTACATTTGGGAATGGAGTTGACCAATTTCTTGAAAGCCGTCTGTTTTTTGCAGAAAATTAGAAATGTACAGAAAGCGATAGCTGAATTACTGGTCCATCTGATACCTGCTTCCCAACGAAATTCTTTTGTTGGTCTAAAGAGACTCCAGGCTAAAATATGGATACTCAAGTATATGACCGACACTAAAGAACAAGACAAGATCCGAGTTGTTTTATTCCAAGTATTTGATTTGAGATTTACGTAATTTCCGGATAAAACCAGTCCCAAGGATAATATCTTCCAACTTCTCCATTTTTCGATGCATTCTTTGCTGTCGACGATATCAGAGATAACACTCTTCGGACCACTGGAAATTCGAAAAAGCTTATCTTGGTCGTTGGACCGCATTGCGGAAACTAGGAGTTTGTCCGCTGCTGTCTACAGAGTTATAAAGTTTGACGCCTTCAGCAAATATCCTCCTAATATGACACTAGGGCCTGAAAAAATCCCTTGAGAAGTACAATTGGACTCTTCGTATTGGACAGCTCTATTCAGAGAGTAATGTTTATCGTGTTTTGTGAAGATTTTTCAAGGTCTGGTAGTAATTGTCGGCTTCAACGAAGTGCTTCGTTCGTTCCGAGAAAAGGAAATATTCTTGGAAGTTATGAATAGGTTTAGGAGGACGTTTGTTATATATAAAAGAAAATAACGAAAGTTAGGTGAAGCGTAATATTTTAATACTACTCAAATTCAAATTTTTTTAAAAAGTCAGCCGTCCCTTTGTAACAACAATACGCGATGAATGGAAAATATAATGGAAAGCACATAATATGAAGAGCGACCCGCCCCTTAACGAGATAGTAACTTTAATAAGTTGTCCTGAAGAGTGAGCCTTCCTATTTATTTTCATTCATTACGATTAGTAACAAAATGACAAAACAATGCAAAGAAGGAAAGCTACGTAACATTTCTTCAAAGAAATCGGTCTTGTTTAATATATTTTACTTCTAATTATTTATGGAATCCCTATTCGAGTCAACTTAAGCTCTCTAACGCTGGTACTAGGCGATTACCCTGTCTACACGTCCCAAGTAAAGGACACCGTACCTGAAGCACTTTTATTTGTCACGAGAACGCGGGTTATCTACTCTGTTAATGCTGATTTCTGCTGTTGTAACTTGGGATCCTTGGAATCAGCAGATAAAGTTCGCTTGAAAGAGCCTTGTTTGGAAAAGCACTTAAAAAATGCAGTTGTTGCAAGACGGTCAGCAAATTCTACGATAGGGAGTATCCCTGAATAAATTCTACCTAGGGGGAAGGGCATTACCTCCAGTCAGCAGATGAAGAGTAGATGCGAAGGTAATAGGCGCCATCGTAGAACAGAATGCCCTCTCAGTAGAGAAAAGAAAATTCCACCACACTGGGGGTGAAGAGCAACCTCAGCATCAGAAAGATGTTCTCTACACAAGGCCCATGGAAGGCACGACTCCCACAACAGTACGAAGGGAAATACCTTCGGTACAAGATTCCTTTTGGGGAGGAAATCTCCAGGTCAGGAAAAAAGGAACGCATGGGCATCCAAAATTGGGCAGAAAATTCCATATTGGTGAGAAGGCGAGTCCGAGTCCCAGGACACTCCAGCATCAGCAGGAATCTCACATCAATGGTAAATCTATCACGCCAGTTGCAATATGCAGTGGTAGTGCACTCGTGTCGAGCACAATTGGTATGATCAGCTTCCTTTCCACATAGGGTGGAGGACACCCTATGTGGAAAGGAATCCCGTCGATTGCGCAACAGGTTTATTTGGGCCTTTATAACAATGTGGCTGAGTTAGACGGTCACAGACGAATGTAGCGTGTGGTTTTTTTGTCCCAAAAAGTCGGCCGTTTCGTCCAGAAAACAGAAAATCGACCTCAGAACACACGCAATTTACAAACATCATACACGGTGCAATATGCCTATGTTGCTTATTCTCGTAAAATCCTGCCCAGCAACCGTGAACCACAGAACATTTCAATGGAACTTCAAACAAACTGCAGTCTTGAACACCCCTAACAGAGTTTGTCGACTAATAATTGCCGGACTAAAACAATCACCCAATGGACTTGGTACCAGACCCATCTAGGGTAGAAAAGTTCCCATAAAAGGAGAAAGGTTTAATAATAATAATAACAACAAAACTGGTTCAAGAAGCTCATTTGCCCACACAAGCACCTGGTATAGCAGTTCACCACAATGATAAGGCACCCAGAGACAATCCAGAAGTTTCTCATTCAAGGAATCATATACCTGAAGCCTAAAGACGAAGATACAAGAAATCCTGCGAAATATAGGCCAATCACCCGCCTCCCAATAATGTACAAGATCCTGAGCAGCTGCATAACCAGGAAGATATCACACCACTTGGAGAGCCAGAACATAATGGCCAAACAGCAGAAAGGGTACAAGCGGCTGAGCAAAGGATGCAAGGGGCGATTAACCATAGATTCCGCGGTTATAGAGCAAGCCTACAAGAAGCGCCGCAACATGTACACAGCCTAGATCGATTACTGCAAGGCCTTCGATTCCTTGCCTCGTAGCTGGCTAATAGAGGAGCTGGTCATCTACAAAGTCAATCCGATAGTGAGAAACATCCTAGGAGAAACGATGGCGAAATCGATTACCACCATTAATGTCGAAAACATCACAACCAGACCAATCCCCATCAGGAGAGGAAACTTTCAGGGATATGCCCTGAGCTCATTGTGGTTCTGTCTAGCATTTAACCCATTATCCACCAGGTTCAACAGTAGCAAGTACGGATATAACCTCAAAGAATAAAGGATGAACCTCTACACCCTCATCCACCTGATGTACATGGATGACATCAAGCTCTACGCGGGAACCGAGAAGCACCTTTAGCAACTACTCCAGATCACCGAAGAATTCAGCAATGATACTAGGATGGAATTTTTGTCTAGACAAATGCAACACTCACGGATTGCACCAAGGAAAATTAGTCAACCGAGACTATCAGTTGCAGACAGCTAAAGAGATTGATGCCATGGCAGAGGGAGAGGCCTACAAATACCTGGGGATGGTGTAGGCTCAGCAGTTACAGCACAAGGAAATTAAGGCTTGCCTGACCGAAAACTACCACCAGAGTCTCAGAAGCCTGCTGAAAGCAAAGCTGAACGGAGGGAACACAGTTAAAGCCATAAACACCTATGCAGTCTCAGTGCTAACATGCTCCATTGGGATCATAGATTGTACTAACACCGAGCTGGAGGATATAATGGAAAGAAAATGTCAATGATGACCAAGAGCCGCCAACACCATCCGAAATCTGCCGTGGAGAGTCTGACAATTGCCCGGGAAGGAGCCTGATAGAACGCATTGAGCAACAGAAGACAGCGATAGTAAACCTGACGGATTACTTCCAGAAACATATAGCAGTACTCCACCAGGTCATAAGGAAGATACACGAGCCGTATACCCAACTCAACCGGAGCTAGGAGCTCTCCCCCAACAAGGAGGTACAAACGAAGCTAGAAATATGGGCAGAGAAGACACTCCATGGCAGACACTACAATGATCTCCATCAAGATCACATAGATAAAATTAAATTCTTTTCAATGCATGGCTCACAAAGCGGGGTGCTCTTCCCCTAGACTGAAGGATTCATGCTGCCCATCCAAGACCAGGTATTCAACACCAGAAACTATAGGAAATACATCGCAAAGGAGCCCCGAATGTCAGATAACACATGTCGACGATGCCACTGGCCTCAGAAGCGATCCAATACATCACCGCGGTGTGCAAGGTATCACCTTGTTAACACCCAGACTGATACACTCATAGACTCGACCATGTAACCAGGATAATAAATCAGAAGCTAGGGAGGAAATACCAGTTCACCAAAGAAAGTGTACCATACTAAAAGTACGAACCCCAGGCAGTACAAGAGACCACAACCTGCAAGCTGCTGGGACAACGCCATAATAACGGATAGGACAATTCTGTACAACAGACCGGACATAACCCTTGTGGACAGGATGGAAAAGGTTTCCTACCTGATTGACATAGCGGTGCCCAAAACTAGCAATGTCCAGAAAACCCATGAGGAAAAAATTAGGAAGTACACGAACCTGAGAAATGAGATCAAGGAGATGTGGCATATGCAAGAAGTATCAACCATCCCAATCATCGTGTCAACCACCGTTATGGTGCCAAAGACTCTACATAGCAGCCTAACAGCAATAGGTCTCCCAGCGAACACGTACAAGAAACTCCAGAAAGTCGCAATCCTAAACACCTGTAAGATAGTCAGAGATTTCCTCAACCAACAGTAACACCAAACCTTAGAACCACCCTGTGTACTTGATAGCAGTACCAGTCACGGAGTGGAATCCCCCAATCAGGGAGAAATAATATAAGAGCAACAACAACAATAATAATAAGAGACCGATAATAAGAGAGAGACCGAACAAAACTAAACCCTGTTACTTATAAATCTTTAAATAATTTAAAGCAGGTGACTAGAGAAAATATAAGAATTACTGTGATGGATAAATCTGCATGGTTGCAATACTTCCAGAATCTTTGGACACGAAGGAATTAGAAACGCCAAAATAAAAAAAAAAAACCTAGAAGAAGAAGAAGAAATTTATATACAAGAATTAAATGAAGTTAAAATATTTAAAGAATCAAAAATCTCCAAGGGAAGATGGTATCAACGTACAATATGTTGAAATATACTGATGATACTTTAAAATTAAGATTTAACCTCCTGACTCAAATATGAAATGGCGAAGAGCCATCAGAATATTGGCAGAAAGCAATAATCGTTCCAATACATAAAAACAGGCGATTTCAAAGACTGTGAACATTAAAGAGGAAGTGGACTTCTCAATAGGCGTTACAATCATAAAAAATACTTGCAAAAAGTATAAAAGACAAACTAGAGAGGTACTATAGTGATACAAATGCAGAAGACCAAAGAGGATTTATTAAAAGTAGATCTTGTGTAGATGGATTTTTTACTCTGACTTTCATGATTGAAAAAGACAAAATTTTGTCACCTAACTGATGTGTATTGTTGCTGCATACTTTTACTAATTATTTGTCATGTGTAAAATTAATTACTTAATGAAATCGACGGTACCCTCCAGTCACGTGGTTGTAACCGATGTCTAGAACTATCGTAACGGTAAAAAAAACGTGAAATTTTAGGCAAACTTTTTAAAAGAGAAAGATCGCCTCAATTAAAGGAACCCTTGATAATTTTTTTAGAGAAATTTTGGAAAGACCAAGAAATGGATAATACAAAGGGTCAAACTTCAAACATAATTTTTTTGAAACGTCAGAACAACTTCAGACACAGCCTACAGATGCTGATAAAGACGATTTACTGGTCAACGAACTCCAGACGAGATAGAAGACACCAAGCTGACCCCCGCTCCGAAAAAGAAACATAAAAGATTCGTTTCCCCCAAAACTGGTCGGGAAACAAGATCTCAAACGGAGGCAAAGAAACAAGAGGAAATCCAACCTACCCAGACATAAAATACTGATGAGTCCAGCAAACAATCTGACTCCCCGGAGATTGATCCTCCTCTACCTAAGGGTCCCGTTCTAGACCAAGTTTTGAAACTCAGGATACAACTTGAGAACAAATTTAAGGATTCCACAAATAAGATTACCGCAGCTCTCCGTGGTGACTCTGGACAAAACTGGAAACAATACACCTGAAGGTCCTCTACCAATCGGAGGTAAATGCTGCCAAATTATATGCATTCATGCAGTTTACGGGCGAACAAATGCCACAGCGTGCCCCTACATACGCAGACTCCCTGAGGAACCCAAACCATAAAAACCCAACAAGAGCTAATACTGCAACCGCACAAAAAGGAGGACCATCCTTCCAAAACTGCATCTGGTCCTGCTTAAACCAGCGGCTACAGACCTCACCCAAACGAGCAAACAAATAAAGGAATCACTAATAACAAACCTGTCCACTGATCTGAAGAATACCCGCATAAAATCAATTAGAAAGACAAGACACACGGGACTAATAATCGAAACCGAGACTGAAGAGGATGCTTCCCAAATCCTAAACAATGCGAAAATACCCACCTTGGGCCTGCTAGCTGAGCCTCCCAGAGAAAAAGGCCCGGCTATAATAATCTTTGACATAGATAGGGAACTTATCCCATCAGCAGTTAAGACCAAAATCTACCAGAGGAATTTACAGAATCTTTACCCCGACGATGGTCCTACCAACCTAATTAATCCTAAATACCAGACCAAGTCACGAGATGGAACCTCAATGAACTGGGCTGTGGAATTGTCACCCAAAGCCTGGCAGGCCATTAATCACCAAAGCAGAATACACATAAACTGGAGCAGCGACCGCTTCAAAGAGCATGCGGCTGTTTCCAAATGTTTCAAATGCTGCCGCTTTGGCTACACCAGTCACACGTGCACTCAAAAAGAATCCACTTGTGGCTATTGCGCACAAAAAGGCCATGCATTTCACACATGCCCAAAGAAATCTGAAGATCCAAAATGTACAAACTGTAAGACACAAAACATCCAGCACTTCCATTCCATCAGGGACAACAATTGTCCAATTTATTTAAAGCAAAGAGTCTACACCAGCAAAGAATCAATTATGGACCACACCATAAACAGAAAATTTCAAACAGAATACGCTTCCTACAAAATAACGCACAAAGGGTACTTGCAGTTGCTGCCCAACTCCGCCAAAAGCGGAAGAAGAAAATATAGACCTACTACTGATACAAGAACCTAACACCCATGCCAAAGAAGTTAAGGGATACCCAACCACCTATAAGATCGTACAGTACAAGGGCGACACCCCTTGGGCAGCTATATTGGTTCGCAATCCAGACTTCGTTACAACCAAAATCACCCATTTCTGCCATTCCTGGGCACCCTGCACCCACATTATTTCTCCCGTTGGTGAATTCTACGCTGTATCCATATACTCCAGACCGGGAATGACATTCTTTCGGTTATAAATTATCTCCAAAAACTAACTGCTGAACTACCGAATGCCAGGATACTTGTCAGCGCGTACGTGAACTGTCGCTCTCCAAGCTGGTGTAGCCAAAGCCAGGAGCGAAGCAGATCCAGAATTGGACAACAACTTGAGGAATATCTAGCTAACAGCCCTTTTACAATATTAAATCGCCCAAACAACCTTGCCACCTACTCAAGAACACTCTAGGAGTCTACTATAGACATAACTCTGTCAACCAGATCACTCACTGGGAATATCTCAAACTGGACCGTGCAGGTTGGCTGGTCCACTTCCGACCATCGCGCCATAACCTTCCAGATGACCATAGCTAATATCACTGCCGCGGCTCGAGCTTTCCATGCCCAACATCAACAGATCAGAGACCCCAACTGGCATCAAAGGGCCGTAACAAGAATCATTACAAACACAGCATCCACTGCCCAAGGAAAAAACCTCAGTCAAAAACTGTCCCGTGGTGGAACGGAGACCTGCAGAACCTTCGACAAGAGGTGAACGCCAAAAGACGAGCGTTCCAAGTGCCCGTAGGACAGAACCAGAACCAGAACCAGAAGTTGACGCCCTTAAACAAAGCTACAGGGAAAAGAGGAACCAATACACAACATTGATACGGCAAAGAAAAAAACTAGGATGGGAAAACCTAGTCTCGACAGTGGGAAATGATAAACCCTTTGGGATGGTGTACAAAATCACCACAAATAGACTTCCCAGGGGTGACGTTATTCACTCCACCAAAATCCAACTAAATCAAACAACCACCAACTGGAGAAAACCATAAACAACATCCTGAATACTGTTTTTCGCCCAGCAGTAAATCCTTCAACACTGCAGCAAATCCAACTATGCAAAAGCAATGAAAACTACTTCACAGTTCAGACTGAAGAACTCTTCTGTGAACAGGACTTACACCTCGCCGCCCATCTATCAAAAAATAGAAAGACTCAAGGCCTCGACCAATTATAACCTGAAATCATAAAGAAAGCCATCGAATACGTTCTGCAGCTCTTCTTAAACCTGTTCAACCACTGTCTATGAGAAGGCTGCTTCCCGCTCGACTGGCGTACAGCGAGTGTCCGGCTAATCCTAAAAAATTCGTCCAAAAGACAAGACTTACCAGAATCTTATCGTCCAAATGCCTTATTATCAGTCATAAGTGAAGTATTCGAATACATGTTGAAACAAAGAATTGAGAAGTATTACTCTGCCGCAACCCTATTCTCTGAGAAACAATATGGCTTCAGGAAAGACAGATCTACCACTGATGTCCTGGATCAAATTATAAATGCAGCCAACGCCTGTGAACAAAAATATTTCCTTGTCATGTCTGTCGACTTTGCCGGGACGTTCGACATCTTTTGGTGGTCGGGAGTCCTGGCAAGGCTAAGAAGGGCAAATCTCCCTACAAATATCTTTAAATGCATTGCACAGTATCTCTCGCACAGGAAAATCACCGTGAGAGCCCTATACGCTCAAGTCACACGGTAGGTGCACAGAGGCTGTCCACAGGGCTCAATTCTCGGCCCATGTTATGAAACATGGTACTTGACGAGTTTCTGCAAAAAGACCTAGGAAACGTTACATCTTTGGCTTATGCCGATGACCTGGCCTTGATGCTTGCTGCAGACAGCAAGACACAACTGGAAACTTCCGGAAACAGAGCCCTCGAAACCCTACAGGAATGGGCAGCTGAACACAATCTAGAAATCTTTGCCGCTAAAACCTGCTCAGTCTTACTAAAGGGACATCTGCACCCAAACAGACCACTACAGATGAAGATTCAAAATAAAACAGTTCGAATGGATACCCAGCTTAAATACCTGGGTCTCCAGCTGGATAATAATCTTACTTTTAAACCACACCTCAAGTACCCGCAGAGAAAATTAAAAACTATGCTTCACTGTTTGCTAGGATCACCAGGAAAGACTGGGGGTCTCAAAAGGAGAACCCTCAGTCTATTCTACAAGACGGTCTTTCTACTCGCCATTATATATGCCGCTCCAGTCTGGTAGAACAAAACCACAATGGTCTCCAATGAACGGAAGCTAGAAACTATCCAGAGGACAATATTACTGACAACTTCTCGAGCCTGGTCAGCATCCACGGCCTGCAGGCCCTAGGGGGGGGGCTCTCCCTGGACCTGGAGGTAGTGCGGTCTGGCATCCTAACCAACCTGACTAGAGGAAAGGCTATCACCTTCCGAGACTTCACCTCAAACACAGCAAACAACCACAAAATGGAAACCCGAGGTTTTACCGAATACTTACATGACCTCTGGCAGCAACGCTGGAATTACAGCACAAAGTGCGCCATTACCAAAAAATTCATTCCAGACCTCAGAAAAACTCATTCAGAAATGCCAGTCTGGCTTTCCCCAGGCCTACTGTCCTCATACCTACTCACTGGGCATGGGGCCATCAGAGGAAAGTTAATAACAATGGGATTAACAGACAACCCCCCTATGCTTCTGCGGGCTTTCTGAGACCTGGGAGCACCTAATGTATACTCGCCCAATCTACGAAGACCTAAGATGTGTATTAATTACCAAAATACACTTTAATCCAAAGGACCAAGAGCGTTACCTCTTGGAATCCAGCGAAACCTATAATGCCTTTACCAACTTCGCACAGGAACTCTTTTACAGACAAAGGATCCTCCTACCGCCATAATCTTGGCTTATATTACTTGAGTTCTATGTGCAGTGGCATTTTCGTGCATGAAAAGAAAATCTGGTCCAACCGCACCCCTAAAATGTCGCTAGGGATCTGTTCTCGGTACCTCAGCCCAGTTATGGTACCCCTATCAAAAACACGAAGTGGGGGGATTCAGCCGTCGATCATTATTCCCCCACACGAGAACAACGTCTCCACCGCAAGTGTACCTTTCGCTGATGTTGAAGGAATGATACCGGATTCCTCATTGTCTCCAGGTGGAATACCGTCTAGAATATGTTTTTAGGCTAAAATTGAACTCATCAGAGAAAAGAACTGTACCTCATTTATCAGGGGTCGAAATCAGATGTTCATTGGCCACCGTAGCCAAGTGGTAAGGGGCAAGGGTGGATAAGTACACGTGCCTTTGGTGACCGGAGTTGAAGTCGGTGACTGCTAAATACGTTGCTGTTTGTTTTCTTAAATCCTCTGACAGTGTGTGGCCCGGAGTATCAACAGAAAATTGTTTTCTTATTTATTCATGGCACCGGTTTCGACGAGATCTGTAGCGGTATGTGTTAATGGGAATATCAGTTTAGCCAATTTTTTTATGGCTAACCTGATGAGTTGCTTTTATTAATAGAATTTTAGTTTTTGTGTACTAATGACTAATTCATTATTTTGTATCCACTTCTCTAAGTTTAGTATATCTTCATTTAATTAGATATCATCTCTGTAAGTTTTTTATCTATTTTGTTCTTGACTCCTTCATCAAGGTTCAGGACCCTTTTATTACCCTGGGATAATTTTATGTTTCTTTCCTAACTTAAAACAAAAGTAAATTCGTCCAACGCAAAAGGCCTTTGCTGATGTAATCTATGAATAACTTGGTCTATGAGTGGAACAGTTGTCCTCAACGCTCTTTGTTTTTTGCAGATAACGATGACTGTGTACGATAGATGATGGCATGGTGGATATCTCTAATTGAAGGAATCAGAAAGTTGTAACCAGTAAAATGAAACATTAAAATGTAGTATTTGATTTCAGGTTTACATTAGTCTCCACACTGGCGCTACAAGCAATCGCAGGCACTTTACCCGCTGACCATGTTATTTATAAAGGTCTCTGCTATTATATTAGGAAAGGGATACCTATTACCCTGTTACTTTCCTAAGCCTTCTAAATAGGTACATGAAAGAAGTCACCTTTCCACCATGCTGAAGAACGGCAACCCTGAAATTTATATTGAAAAATCTGGACAAGCCAACACATATTCCGCCCCCTCTCTATAATGGCCAAGTTATAAGAATGCCTTCTCCTTTTTCGCTTAAATGCCAGATATAAAGAATAAAAACTTCAAAGCGACAAGCAATTTGGATCCACAGCGGGTTTCAGCATCGAAGATTCCATCAACAGATTAATCACTCAAGCAATCCACACAGCCTTTAACTACTCCCTTGCAATCATGGTAGACCACTGGAACTTTTGATCGACTATGGTGGATCAGCGTCCTACGGAGGCTTCGGTAGTCAAATGTTTCCAACAACCTATACAACAGATTAAGGTCATATCTGACTGGCAGAAAAGTCCAAGTTACCAACTGATTCCAGACAGTGACTAGGTACATCGATCGACGCTGTCCGCAGGGCTCTGTGCCTGGTCCGTTCATCTGTTCTATTGTCTTCGACGAGTTCTTGTGCAAGGACCTTGGTCAGGTTGAGCCCTTGGCCTTCGTGGATGATCTTGTCCTGTTGGTATGTGCTTATACCAGGGTGAACCTGAGAACAATTGCAAATGAAGCACTGGTGAAACTCCAGAACTTGGTGGTCCTGCACTACCTTACCATTTCAGGAGAGAAAACAAAATCCATACTCCTTAAAGGTAGGCTAAAATCAAGAGATCGCCTACAATGAAATTAAACTTTACATCGATACGACTGCACACTGAAGTCAAGCTCCTAGGCATCTTTTTACAATCGGGGTTTAGTGTGCAGTCGTATGGATCTCATCATTTTACTCCTGGAAATGAAATAGATTTAATGGAAAATAATGCAACTTTTGAAATCTTCCAAGAATTGGCAAAAGAAATCTTTAACATAAGCCGCCAGCTAGCCGGCTTTCCTACTGTCAGGATCTGTCTTATAACTCAACTGTAACCTCTTATGATATAGTTACCATCCTCGAACAGAACTTACTGATTAACGATCATATTTTTACCCTACTTAGAAGAGAATCCACTATCGTTGATTATATCTGTTTTCCCTTCTTCATGTGGTGCTTACGTCAACCCGACTGAGTCTTCTTTTCTGCCATGTGTCGTCCTGGCCAAGTCTAACCGAAATTTTGATATACAACAACGACTACAAAGGTTAACCTAGTGATATCTACAACGCCTAAACTGCTGAATGTAACCCCCTCACTAGGCCACACGACAATTGCTGAATAAATCTATCCGTTCCCTACTGACTTCTCTTGTCAGTATTCCTGATGGCCTTTTTTCCACCTTTTTTTTCTCTTAAAAGTGTTTTCAACGTTCATATAATATTATTTTTTGCTATTTAAACTTTTTTAAATGTATGTATTTATTACTTATTTAATTACCTTTATTTATTTACTCTTTTTCTTTGCTGGTACCAAAGGTTTGCGCTCCCACTGGTACAGGATTTGTTGGCATCAACTGGAATTGACTTTTCATCCAGTGGTTGAGGGATACAATTTCTTTTGACAGCATGCGTATTGTTGTGGCTTGCCTGCTCGTGCATGGACTGGTACTAGGGAGCAGTCATCCTAGTGATTCCTGCTCCCTAGTAGCTAAGTATTTGATATCGTCGAAATTAATATTTAAGAATTAAAACGAAGTTCACTGAGAGTAGAACTCACTTGTCTCTGATTAAATTTTTGGGAAAAATATTAGTGATTTTATTGAAATACATTTAAATTTCAGTACACTATATAAACTTTTAATATATATATTTAAATAAATCTCTTCCAATAAACACGATCATTTTCCTACAAATAATCAACTTAGAATTAACATTTCGAACAATTTGAAATATCACTTGAATTCGCAATCTTTAGTTTTTCTCTTTCCTGATAAATGCTGGAACACAAAATGCTTTGATTTATAATTATTGAATACATATAAGAAAAAAAAATTAACGATATTGTCAGTTTTATCAAACAGCCAGCAAAGCTGCAGCTGTTGGATTGAACTGGACAAGCAACAAACTGTAGGTAAATATCACACCCACTGTAGTGAAGATGAAGCCTTTGTTAAGATTAATGAATCCAGCCACTGTAAACTGCCATGGTAATGCTTGCACAAGATCGAAGATGTGTCCTGCTTGAATCTGTATTTGCTGTTCTGAATTGGGAATCTTCTTTATAAATTCTGCCAACTCCAGAAGAAAAGATCTTCTCAGATCATTCATTCCGGAAGCCATGAAAGAAGTGGCGACGAAAATTATCCCCCACGACAGCATTAATAACGCCTTTCTGATTAACCAGTAGAGATAGTCTATTTCACACGTTTGCACAACTACAATGATTTTGGGGATAGCTATAGATGTAACCATGATGTATCCAGCGTACCATAGAAGGAGCATCAAGGAAAAGAGATCATCCACGACATCAATCAACTGTACAAGACGAATGTAAGTATTTGTAATCCAATCTACGCTATCAGCAGGAGATGAGGTTCCATCTGGGTGCAGAGATTTAATGTTGATAACGAAGTTAGCTACGTGGTGCTTTATAATCATCAATATATACACGTACAGTGCAGACAGAAATATATTCGACGCCCATTCGCTGATAACAAGTACAAAAACTATAGCCTTGTTAAAAGAAGGAGCTGTACGCCAACTGTAATCGTTAACAATGGTTGTCAATAAAGAGATCAAGAGTACGATAAACGAGACCCATGCACAAATTACAATATAGAATGTATTTTGTTTTAGGCAACAATTTGATCCACAATTGAATGACTTACATTTGGGAATGGAGTTGACCAATTTCTTGAACGCTTTCTGTTTTTTGCAGAAAATTAGAAATGTTGAGAAAGCGATAACTGCATCGAAAGTCTACCTTACACCTGTTGCCCAACGCAATTCTTTTGTTAAGCTAAAACGTATCCAGTTTAAAATATTAATACTCAAGTATACGACCGACACCGAAGAGCAAGCCAAAATCCGTGTTGTTTTATTCCAAGTATTTGATTTGAGATTTACGTAATTTCCGGATAAAACCAGTCCGAAGGATAAGATCTTCCAACTTCTCCATTTTTCGATGCATTCTTTGCTGTCGACGATATCAGAGATAACTCTCTTCGGACCACTGGAAATTCGAAAAAGCTTATCTTGGTCGTTGGACCGCATTGCGGAAAATAGGAGTTTGTCCGCTGCTGTCTATACGGTTGTACAGTTTGACGCCTTCAGCAAATATCCTCCTTATATGGAACTGAGGCCTGAAAAAATCCATTGAGGATTACAATTGGACTATTCGTATCGGACAGCTCTATTCAGAGAATTATGTTTATCTTGTTTTGTGAAGAATTTTCAAGGGCTGGAAGAAATTTACGGCTTCGACGAAGTCTTTTGTTCGTTCCGAGAAAAGGAAATATTCTTCAATGTTATGAATAGGTTTAAGAGGAGGTCTGTTATAAAGGAAAACAATGAGGTTAGGTGAATGGAAGCGTAATACTGTAATCCTTCGCGAATTCAAATAAATCAATATATTTCAATTCAAATTCATCTCTTCAAAATTCAGCCCTCCCTTCCTAATAACAAGACGCGATGAATGGAAAATATAATGCAAAAGCACGTAATATGGAGTGACCTCCTCCACAACGTGATAATAATTTCAAAAAGCTGTCCTGAAAAGTGTCTTCATATTTATTTTGAAGCGCACTTTTAGTGAAAGAGTGGAAAGTTCATTAGAATTAGTAACCAAACGGTAGAACAATACAAGAAGGCAAAAGTATGTAACCTCTACCTTCAAAGAAATCTACTTCGTTTAATATGTACTTTGCTTCTAATTGTTCGTGGTATCCCTATTCGAGTCAACTTAAGCTGTCACCATAACGCTGACACTAGGCTGCCCTATCTACAAGTTCCAGGTAAAGGACACTTTACCTGCAGCAACTTTAGTTATCTAGGCGATATCAGGTCTAAATAAAAATTAAAAAATCCACCAAAATATCACCATGAAGAAACATAAGAAACATGAACACTGCTAAGCCAGTGGTGACTGTTATATAGGATTCGCGTGCAGTATGGTGTCATGTTTATATTGTATGACTGCCCTTAGGAACCTGCGAGCAGTCATGGATGGAATAGCTGCTGAATAGCTCCGTTCCTGCCACGAGGAGGCAAGATATCTAATCTGTTAATGCTGATTTCTGTTGTTGCAATTGGGGATCCCAGCCGTCAGCAGACAGAAAGTTCGCTTGGGACAGCCTTGTTTGCAAAAGCACCTCAAACAGAATGCAGCTATCATAACAAGGTCTGCAAAATCTATGATAGAGGACAGATACCTAATGTCAGCAAAGAAGAACCTATCAGAAGCGTTGTATAGGGAAAGTGGCCCTCTGACGGGGTGATGGAGACTATCACTGAAGAAATCTCACCCAAAGGGAAGAGCACAGCAGGCAAATATTATATGTACAGGGTGTATCGTAAATAGTGGTCCAGAGTAAAGGAGTCGGTACACTGTGTTCTTAGGTATCACGTACAGGAATTTCAGTTACTTTTAGTCAAGATTCGCAAAGATTAAATTTTTTGCAAAACGACCTCCCTGAGTTATTGAGAGATGTCGACCAAGAAATACGAGACACAATGTGGCTGCAGAATGATGGCTGTCCCGCTCACTTCGCTGTTATTGTACGAGAACATTTAAATCAAACTTTTCCACAAAGATGGATTGGGCGGTTAGGCGCAATTTTATGGCCACCACGTTCACCGGATCTCAACCCCCTAGATTTTTTCTACTGGGGGTGTCTGAAAGAAAAGGTCTACAAAGAGGAAATCACTTCTGTCGAACAATTGCGTCAAAGGATTCAAACAGCGGCTGAAGAAATTAATGCAAACGGATTTGCTCGCAGACTCAAACGATCTTTTATTCGGCGATGCAGAGCATGCATCACCGCTAATGGTGGCCATTTTGAGCATTTCGTTTAGTTGAAATAAATAGTTAATTTGAAAAGAATGTTTTATTTCAAAAAACCCAATCAAAGAACTTAAAATAAAAAAGCTTTGAATCCAAAATATCTTAGGCAATTAAGCTGCTTTTTGTTTTAAATGCCAATAACTTTTTTTTCTGAACTGTTAGCAATTAATGTTGTACCATTTTAGAATCTTGATTTAATAATGATTTTTTTAAATTAATGGGCACTGACAGTGTAGTACATGTTTTTTAGACAATATGCACCTAAAGTCACATGACTTTTTGGAGATGAGTATCGAAATAGGAAAAAAATTAATTTCTTTAAAAACCTTTGACTTTAAATTAGTCGAATGTATTTGTTTACGATAGTGCACCTATTCAGGAGTAATAATAAAAAAAACAGAATTAAAAAATATTGATATTTGTTGAAATTATAGGCAAATTAGTGATGCAAAACACAGAAATTTAAAAAAAAAAATGAAATTTATTTTTTTCCGAGAATCTTGACTAAAAGTAACTGAAATTCCTGTACGTGATACCTAAGAACACAGTGTACCGACTCCTTTACTCTGGACCACTATTTACGATACACCCTATATATAGATAACAGGCGCTATCGTGGAAGAGAATGCACAAATCAGGAGAGGACAATGATCCCTTCACGGGGGGTGAGAAGAGAATCCCCAGCATCAGCAAGAATGCCACAGATGGACCATTAAAGGATGCGATTCCCACCACAGCAGTGTGAAAGTTACGGCCTTTGGTACAAGGTTCCTTTGGGAAGGAAATCTTTAAGTCTACAAAAAAAAAAAAAAAAGCATCGGTATCCCAAATTGTGTAGAAAACCCCACGTTGGTGAGTAAAGGAGTTCCAGGACACTCCAGCATCAGTAAGAATCTGATATCAATGGCATATCCATCGAGACAACATTAAAAGGGGGAGAGCAGTAAGCAGTGGTAGTGCATTTGTGTGGACATAGTTGGTATAATCATCGTCTTCCCCACATGGGGATGATAAGACCTGGGTTCGAATTCCGTCAATTGGGGAGGAATTTATATGGGTCTGCTTCACAACATAGCTCAGTTAATCGATTACAGCCGAGGGGAGTGGGGTTTTTTCTCCTTGACGCCAAAAGAATTTACATCTAACAAAAGAGCAATTCGACTACAGAACACACGCGATTCACAGATATATTGCCCAATATAGCCTAAGTTCCTGTACAGGCTATGTTGCAAGATTGTCGGATGCGAATAAAAAACCCTACAATAATAATAACAATATCAACAGTAGAAATGCAGTAAATCCTAGCCCAAGGAATCAGCATGCACTTAGGAATAAGAGACCTTGGAGTTCGCAGGATGCAGTTATAGGGAAAAAATGTTCCAATTAAAGAAAAGGATTCCACTACGGGGCCGAGGAGCCATTATAAGAAAACCTGCTGGAGTGGAAGAGGGATTTTTATGGTAGCAGAAGTATCAGGAGCTATAGAAACCTTGTACAGGAACTATAGACATCCACCTCGCAATCGGGATCGAGATTGGTGCATGATGAAAACAGTGGTGTGCAGTAGCCAAAACAGCTATAGGAACTATCCACGCTGGGTGTAGGGTTCACTGGTGGAGGCTGTGAAGGCATAACTCCGAAACATTCTAGTCCTGTACTTCTCTGTGCAAAGGTTTTCTTGGTTTGCTTGAAGATCGTTGAACATCTTAATGCTGTTAGAAATAAAAAATCGTCGAAGACTTCTCAGCTGCGTGAACGCGCTACTGAGTGGAGGAGACGGTGTCCTATTCGCCCATCTTTGTGTCATAGTTGAAAAACAATGAGTTTAACAGACAAACACAGATAACATTCATTGATTATAAGAAATTTCTGGACCATGTGGAAAGAAAAGTGTTTAGAAATACTAGCTGGTGATCAAACTACCAACCAAATAATCGTTGCAATCTATGATATATATACATTAACAGAATACAATCGAGATTAAATTGAGAAAGAATAAATCGTGACGTCAGACAAGGTTTCTTCCATCTCCATTACTTTTCAACATTTACATTAATGGCATTGACAGACACTAAAGACTAACGATCTACGGAAATATTGCATTAAAAACGGTAATCCACCTTGATACTTTACTACACTGCTCGGCAAAATTAAGAGAACACTCAGTTAATTTGGTAAGAACTTGGGGATGCATGAAGCGAGACAAAATTTTGTATGGTGGTGTACCATGGAATAAGGATGAAATAAGGAGACAACCAGAAACTCCGGATAGGTATAAGGGGTTGTATAAGAATTACCAAAAAGTTCATATTACAGAAGTCGATACAAGAAGCTCGAAAATAGGGTCACATGACATCAGTACGGCGTATGATCTCCTCCAACGGCTAAAGAGGTTTGACAGCGGTGAATCGTGTTCACGGTCGGCGTGCAATGCGACACCCAAGGACGTTTCACACAAGTTTGATTGAATTTAATGCTGCGATGTTGCTGGCCATGGCAGTCGTTGCATTTCTTCAGTTTCAAGATATTCCTAGACCACTCGAGTTTTATGTGCAGTGGTATTTTCCTGCATGAAAAGAAAATCTGGTCCAACCGCACACCCTAAATTGTCGCTAGTGTTCGAAGATCTGATCTCGGTACCTCTGCCCAATTATGGTCCTCCCCTATCAGAAACACGAAGGGGGAGTTCAGCCGTCGATCCCTTTCTCTGAAAGGGATCAGAGAAAGTGTCCCTTTCTCTGATGTTGCAGGGATGATACGGCATTCCTCATTATCTCCACAGCAAATACCGTCTAGAATGTTTTTAGGCTAAAACTGAACTCATCAGAGAGAAGAACTGTACCTCATTTTTCAGGTGTCGAAGCCAGATGTTCATTGGCCACGGCAGCCGAGTGTTAAGGAGCAGAGCTGCATAAGTACACGTGCCTTTGGTGATGGGAGTTCAAGTCCATGACTGATAAATACGTTGATGTTTGTTGTGTTCTCTCTTTGTTTTCTTAAATGGCTAATTCATTATTATGTACCCCCTTCTCTAAGTTTAGTGTATCTTCATTTAAGTTAGTTATCATCCGTGTATGTTTCTTACCTATTTCGTACAATGTTAGATTATCTGCATATATTTTAATACTTGAATGAATCATTTTTCATTAAGGAAGAGATGTCTCTTAGACAAATATTGAATACGACTAGATGGAGGAGTCAAGAATTAGGACCCTTTTAATACCCTCCGATAATTTTATGTTTCTTTCGTAACTTAAAACAAAAGTAAATTCGTACAACACAAAAGGCCTCTGCTGATGTAATCTATGAATAACCTGGTCTATGAGTGGGACAGTTGTCCTCAACGCTCTTTGTTTTTTGCAAATAACGATGAGTGTGTACGGTAGATGATGGCATGGTGGATATCCCTAATTCAAGGAATCAGAAAGTTGTAACCAGTAAAATGAAACATTGAAAATGCAGTATTTGATTTCAGGTTTACATTAGTTCCAGGTAGAAACAAACCCTCGGATGTCTTCCAGCTGAACCGTTTTGAACCTCTTCTATTTCCTTGACACTGTCTGAAATGTTAATATTAGTATTGACAGTGGCAAATATGGAAGCTTATACATCATATAGCTTATACTTCATACAGTCGAGGCTGAATTCACTACGCTGGGTCGCCAAACAACAGCTGCTCCACACCACCGACCCACAACTGGTAAAAAGATACACCGTATCAATCCTTTACCCGACAATACTGTATGCTTCAGAGATATGGGCCTCGGCCGCCGAATCCAACATTAAAAGAATATTCTCTGCCGAATTCTGGCTTCTAAAATGGGCCAACAGCAAACTCCACCTTCCCCCAGCTCTCAGATCAACGCAGTTAGCAGAAGCTCTTCAACTACGCAGGCTCCGGTCCTACATCGGAGAAAGAAGGCTGCTGTTCACCATCAAGATGGCCACCGGTAAAATTACAGAGCCGAACTTCTGGGATCACTGCTCTTGGCGCATTCCTCCCCCTTATCTCCGGTCTTCAGCACAGCTGCTAGCAAACCGTAACCGGCTAGTACTAACCGACAGATTCCTGCCAAAGCAAATGCTGCCCTCACTGCAAGCCATCGACGGGAACCTCCAAGAAGTGGTCAATAATAAAAAATACAGGAAGGGTATCCTCGTCGAACTGAAAATGTAAAACTGTGCTATCTGATGTAACTTATGTTTTTCTCATGTATCTTTTGTAAATATGTTTTGTGAACCCCTGGCACCACCATGCCGTGACGGGACTAATTGTATGTCTATCATTGCTGCAATTAAAGATTGTATTATTAATTATCAGCCAAAAACAAAAATTACATTTCACCTGTCCATCCGCTTCAATAGTTGGTTTTAGTTCTTTGAATTTATTCAAACTGTCCACTTCCACAACAACGGCTGGAAGTTCGTTTCAGCAATCAACCACCCGTTGGTTAAAGCAAACTTTCGCACATCTACTCTAAAACCTTTCTTCGACAATGAGAATCTATGACCCCTCATTGTGCAATGTCTGAGCAAGAGGAAGCATTCCATCTGCACCGAGTTTTCTTCAGCTAATCAAAGCCTTAACACCTAAATCAGATAACCTCGCAGGTGCATAGTCGCCAGACGCTGCAATTTGCCGAATTGAAGGCTTTATTGTTAGGACGACCCCTTTATTCCCCTTAACAATCTCGTTACCCTTCCCTGCTCCCATTCTAGTGGCTCTATATCTTTCAGAAAATGAGTTCTCCAGACCAGTATGCAGTACTCAAGATGTGGTTTATAAGGTATAAGGTATAAGGTATGTTAGTGTCTAACGGCTCCTGGGATTTCTCCCATCTCCGCGGGTGTACATTGTATCGGGGCCAGAGATTTGAAGTGTGTGGGGGTCATGTGCTGTATATTGTGTTGTGTCCTTTGTTCCTCGGGTCTATTAGCCGCCGAGCCCCTAGTGGGACCCGACGTTACCACACCATGCCACGGGGAGGCTGACCGGGTGTACCACTGTAGCTAGAGTACTCTTTCGGGTCCTGCCACCTACTTTCCTGGGATTTCAGTGGCTAGGACCTTGTTGAACTTTATTCTAAATTTTTAGAAGCAGAATTTTTATCACTTATGATGAAGTTCTGCTAATGACGGGTCCGATAAATTTTGTGCAAATCAATAAAAGTTTGTGCAAATCAATAAAAGTTTATGCAAATCAATAATAAGGCCTTCAGCTCAGCAGACACTGCTGCTTTAGAAGTTCCCGAATTGGTGTTTGTTTAATGGCACGCCTTGTGTCAACAAACGGCGCCTCGTTTATTAATTCGCAGAAAAGAAATTTTTATTGAATATTTCCCAGAGGGCTTCCGATATTACAGTCTTTTAAGTTAAATGTAATCGATTCATCGCATTTGATGATTTTAACTCTTCTGCTCGCTGTATATTAAGAAAATAAAAATGAGGCCCACATTCTTGAAAAAAACATAAAATTTCGATTTTAGTGAGGAAATCAGTGAGTCCATGTAAAAAAAACTGCAGCCATTATCAACCCACTGCAGGATGGAAGCCTCCTCAACAATTCATGCTGAGGAAAATGAACATAATCTGCCACGCTGGTCAAGTGCGGGTTAGTAGATCGACCGTATTTAGCAATCAGGGGCTTGAACACCGGTCTACTCAAAGAGCGGGTGTTACTGCCCTGCCGCTCTTGACCACTGGGCTACAGATGTATTAAGTACCAAAGTAAATAAGGTAATGAGACGTCAGCATATTTTATTTTCGAATTGCCTGCAAGCACTTCAGTCGACAGACGGTAGATTCATTACTCAAGACATATTACATAAGGCTTCCCCCAGTGGTCTATTCTTGGGCAAACATAGTGTGGAACTTAGTCGTGAATGATTGGGTTGTCCTCAATGATAACTGACAAATATGAATACAGTAGCTTAAGCCGACCACTTATCCATTCTTCGTCACTGAAATTCCAACAGTTATCTGGAAACTTCTGCAAACATTATTCTCTCCAGACTGGGCCACTCAAAACAAGCTTGCAATTTCGGTGACAAAAACAATATTGATGATCTTTAAGAGAAGACTAAATTATGTTACGCCTCCATTGATAAAATATCAACGACATTAACTTCCTTTAGTGTCTACACAACAACATCTTGGTGATCTCCTAGATGATCGTCTGTCCCTTTCTTTACACTGACAGCATCACTCTAAAAAGAATACGAACTTTAGAGCAATGCTCTTCAGAATTTTCTAGGAATGAATGTGCACTAAAAACCAATACTCTCCGTATCTTGTATCTCACTGTCTTTACCCCAATTCTATTGTATGCATCCTGTAAATAAAATGTTTCATTTATATCCCGGGACGATCATATGGTCACATGTTAGAAAGAATACAAGAAACAGCACCGTATTTAGCAGTTGTATTTAAAGGGGCAGCCTTCTTACTGTAAAATCCCAATTGAAAACTATACAAAGGTCTTTTCTCTTGGTATTGCTATGAACAAGCCGTACAGTCTCCACACTGGCGCTACAAGCTATCGCAGGCACTTTACCCGCTGACCATGTTATTTATAAAGGTCTCTGCTATTGTATTAGGCAAGAGATATCTATTATCCTGTTACTCTCTTAAGCCTTCTAAATAGGTGCCTGATTGAAGTTTCCTTTTCAAAATCCCGGAGCACGGCAACCCGCCTTGTTCTCTCTAATGGCCAAGTTATAAGAACTCTTTCTCTTATTTCGCTTAAACGCCAGATATAAAGAACAAAGACTTCATAGTGACAAGCAATTTGGATTCAAAGCAGGTTGTAGCACAGAAGATTTCATCAACAGATTAATCACTCAAGCAACCCACACAGCCTTTAAGTACTCTCTTGCAATCATGGTAGACGTCACTGGGACCATTTATCGATTATGGTGGCCAGCGTTCTACACGTGCTTCGGCGGTCAAATGTTTTCAAAAACCAATATAACAGCTTAAGGTCATATCTAACAGGCAGAAAAGTCCAAGTTATCAACAGATTCCAGAAAGTGACTAGGTAAATCGATCGACGTTGTCCGAAGGGCCCTGTGCTTGGCCGTCTTTCCTCTGATCTTTTGTCCTGGACGAGTTCCTGGTCATGGACCTGGGGAGAAGCTGAGCCCTTGACTACCCCGGATGATCTTGTCCTGCTGGTATGTGCTGCCCTGCACAACCTTACCATCAGGAGAGAAAACTAAATCCATACTACTTAAATGCAGCCTACAAATCAGGAGATCTCCTATAATCAAATTCAACTTTACATCCATACGACTGCACACTGAAGTTAATCTCCTAGGCATCTTCTTAGACTCGGGGATTACATTCCACCACAACTTAAAGTATCTAGTGAACAAAATTCAAAGCTATACTGCTATGATAAGGCAGGTCAACTGGGCAGACTGCGGGCTGAAACACAAGTTTCTTATTCTCATACACCAAGCGGTATACGTGCCAATTGTGTCTCCATCTGGTACCGAAAACCAGCCTAGCAAAAAACAAACGTAATCTTGATTAAATCCTGAGGTTTATGCCCCTTTCAGTTTGGCGGGCTTGCCGCACCGTCAGCACCCCTGCTCTGCAGGTAATAACTGAATGCCAGCCACTATATTTAGAGCTGGTTAAAAGAGAGCTTTTCTGTCACTTAAGGAAGGGAGTTCCAACCCATCTGCTTAATCTTTAACTTGACTTTACAAACGGACCCAGGCAGGAAAGAAAACGGATAACCCAAAATCTGCAAGAGATATCGCAACATGACTGGGACACCACAACAAAGGGGGCCATCAAAAATGATTCCTTCCATCTATAAGTACAATTCACCTAGAATTTTCACCCTGGTTTTCGCTTCATCTCCATGTGACCTTTATCATCACCGGGCCTGGATTCCTCCAACCAAAACTGATGGACCTGGGAATCAAGAATGATCCACTATGCCACTGCAGTGAAAAGGAGTCGTGGTGGTACCTCATATACGAGAGCCCCAGGTACGACAACGTTAGGCTTAAATTCCTCACCACAATACAGAGGAACCCTCGAAATCAAGAATTTACTGTGCTCTCGAGGAAGATACCTATAAGGCATTAACCACCTACGCCCAGGAAACATTTTCATGTAGGCGAGCTAAGATTGAAGAACTCAGAGCTGAAGAACTATAACGTGCTTTATAGAGAGAGTATTCTTGGGTTTAATCTGAGTAATTGATATTGTTGAAGTCAATATTTAAGAATTAAAACGAAGTTCACTGAAAGTAGAAATCACTTCACTCTGATTCAATTTTTGGGAAAAATATTAGTGATTTTATTGAAATACATTTAAATTTCAGTACACTATATAAACTTTTAATATATATATTTAAATAAATCTCTTCCAATAAACACGATCATTTTACTACAAATAATCAACTTAGAATTAACATTTGGAACAATTTGAAATATCACTTGAATTCGCAATCTTGAATTTTTCTCTTTCCTGATAAGCCCTGGAACACAAAATTTCAGTTGAACACAAATGCTTTGATTTATAATTATTGAATACACATAAGAAAAAAAAATTACGATATTGTCAATTTTATCAAACAGCCAGCGAAGCTGCAGCCGTTGGATTGAACTGGACAAGCAACAAACTGTAGGTAAATATCACACCCACTGTAGTGAAGATGAAGCCTTTGTTAAGATTAATGAATCCAGCCACTGTAAACTGCCATGGTAATGTTTGCGCAAGATCGAAGATGTGTCCTGCTTGAACCTGTATTAGCTGTTCTGTGTTGGGAATCTTCTTTATAAATTCTGCCAACTCCAGAAGAAAAGATCTTCTCAGGTCATTCACTCCGAAAGCCATGAAAGAAGTGGCGACGAAAATTATCCCCCACGAGACCATTAATAACGCCTTTCTGATTAACCAACAGACGTAGTCCATTTCAGATGTTTGCACAACTACAATGATTTTCGCGATAACTATAGATGTAATCGCGATATATCCAGCGTACCATAGAAGGAGCATCAAGGAAAAGAGATCATCCACGACATCAATCAACTGTACAAGACGAATGTAAGTATTTGTAATCCAGTCTACACTATCAGCAAGAGATGAGGTTCCATCTGGGTGCAGAGATTTAATGCGGATAACGAAGTTAGCAACGTGGTACTTTATAATCATCAATATGTACACGTACAGAGTAGACAGAAATACAATCGACGACCATTCGTTGATAACAAGTACAAAAACTATAGCCTTGTTAAAAGAAGGAGCTGTACGCCAACTGTAATCGTTAACAATGGTTGTCAATAAAGAGATCAAGAGTACGATAAACCAGACCCATGCACACATTACAATATAGAAGGTATTTTGTTTTAGGCAACAATTTGATCCACAATTGAATGACTTACATTTGGGAATGGAGTTGACCAATTTCTTGAACGCTGTCTGTTTTTTGCAGAAAATTACAAATGTACAGAAAGCGATAACTGCATCGATAGCCCACCTTACACATGTTGCCCAACGCAATTCTTTTGTTAAGCTAAAACGTATCCAGCTTAAAATATTAATAGTCAAGTATACGACCGACACCAAAGAGCAAGCCAAAATCCGAGTTGTTTTATTCCAAGTATTTGATTTGAGATTTACGTAATTTCCGGATAAAGCCAGTCCCAAGGATAAGATCTTCCAACTTCTCCATTTTTCGATGCATTCTTTGCTGTCGACGATATCAGAAATAACACTCTTCGGACCACTGGAAATTCGAAAAAGCTCACCTTGGTCGTTGGATCGCATTGCGGAAAATGGGAGTTTGTCTGCTGCTGTCTACAGGATTGTGCAGTTTGACGTCTTCAGCAAATATCCTCCTTATAAAGGATTATAAGGACAATTAGAGTATTCGTATCGGACAGCTCTATTCAGAGAATTATGTTTTTCTTGTTTTGTGAAGATTTTTCAAGGGCTGGAAGAAATTGACGGATTCGACGAAGTCTTTCTTGCGTTCCGAGAAAAGGAAATATTCTTCAATGCTATGAATAGGTTTAGACGGAAGTCTGTTATGTATATAAAGGAAAACAATTAAGTTGGGTGAATGGAAGCGTAATATTGTAATCATCCGCGAATTCAAATAAATCAATATACGTATTTCAATTCAAATTCATCTCTTAAAAATTCAGCCCTCCCTTCATAATAACAAGACGCGATGAATGGAAAATATAATGCAAAAGCACGTAATATGGAGTGACTCCCCCTCCGCAACGTGATAATAATTTCAAAAAGCTGTCCTGAAAAGTGTCTTCATATTTATTTTGAGGCACACTTTTAGTGAAAGAGTGGAAAGTTCATTAGAATTAGTAACAAAATGGCAGAACAATTCAAGAAGGCAAAAGTATGTACAATCTGCCTTCAAAGAAATCTACTTCGTTTAATATGTACTTTGCTTCTAATTGTTCGTGGTATCAATATTCGAGTCAACTTAGGCTGTCACCATAACGCTGACACTAGGCTGCCCTATCTACAAGTCCCAGGTAAAGGACACTTTACCTGCAGCAATTTTACTTATCTAGGCGATATCAGGTCTAAATAAAAATGAAAAAATCCACCAAAATATCACTGTGAAGAAACATGAGTACTTCTGAGCCAGTGGTTTCGATATAGGATTCGTGTGCAGTGTGCTTTCATGTTTATTTTGTATGACTGCCCTTAGCAACCTGCTAGCAGCTATGGATGGAATAGCTGTTGAATAGCTCCGTTCCTGCCACGAGGAGGCAAGATATCTACTCTGTTAATGCTGATTTCTGTTGTTGCAACTGGGGATCCCAGCCGTCAGCAGACAGAAAGTTCGCTTGGGACAGCCTTGTTTGAAAAACACCTCAGACAAGAATGCAGGTATCACAAGGTCAGCAAATTCCATGGTAAAGACCAGAACCTAAATGTCTGTAAAGAAAAACCTATCAGAAGAGTTGTGTAGGGAAAGTGGCCCTCTGACGGGGTGATGGAGACAATCACTGAAGAAATCTCACCCAAAGGGAAGAGCACAGTAGGCGAAGATCATATGCATAGATAACAGGCGCTATCGTGGAAGAGAATGCACATTCAGGAGAGGACAAAGGATCCCTTCAAGGGGGGGGGGGGAGAAGAGAATCCCCAGATCAGCAAAATGGCCACAGATGGACCACTAAAGGATGCGATTCCCACCACAGCAGTGTAAAAGTTACTGCCTTCGGTACAAGGTTCCTTTGGGGAGGAAATCTTTAAATCTGCAAAAAAGGTGGAAAGCATCGGTATCCCAAATTGTGTAGAAAATCCCACATTGGTGAGTAAAGGACACTCCAGCATCAGTAATTATCTGATATCATGGGAGAGCAGGAAGCAGTGGTAGTGCATTTGTGTGGACCTAGTTGGTATAATCATCGTCTTCCCCACATGGGGATGATAAGACCTGAGTTCGAATTCCGTCAATTGGGGGAGGAATTTATATGGGTCTGTTTCACAACGTAGCTCAATTAATCGGTTACAGCCGAGGGGAGTGGGTTTTTTTCTCCTTGGCGCCAAGCGTTTTCATCTAACAAAAGAGTAATTCGACTACAGAACACATGCAATTCACAGATATATGATATATTGCGCAATATAGCCTAAGTTCCTATATAGGCTAAGTTGCAAGATAGCCGGATGAAAAATCCTACAATAATAATAACAATATCCACAGTAGAAATGCAGTAAATCATAGCCGAAGGAATCAGCATCCACTTAGGAATAAGAGACCTTGATGTCCGCAGGATGCAGTTAAAGGAAAAAAAATTCCAATTAAAGAAAAGAATTCCACTACGAGGCCGAGGAGCCATTATAAGAAAATCCTGCTGGAGTGGAAGAGGGATTCTTATGGTTGCAGAAGTATCTGGAGCTATAGAAACCTAGTACAGGTACTATATACATCCATCTGGCAATCGGGATGCAGTGAGGTGATAGTGAGACTGGTGCATGAAGAAAACAGTGGTGTGGTCCAGCCAAAACAGCTATAGGAACTATCCACGCTGGGTGTAGGGTTCACTGGTGGAGGCTGTGAAGGCATAATTATTATACATTCTGAAAGATTCTGAGTAATAGATTCCGAAACATTCCAGTCCTGTACTTCTCTGTGCAAAGGTTTTCTTGGTTTGCTTGAAGATCGTTGAACATCTTAATGCTGTTAGAAAGAAAAAATCGCCGAAGACCTCTCAGCTGCGTGAATGCACTACTGAGTGGCGGTGACGGTGTCCTAATTGCGCATCTTTGTGTCTTGCGGGGCCGAGTCAGTAAGAACTCATCTTTCGGCCAGTCGATTTTCCCGATTAGCGGTTATGCGAGCGTTAGAATGTTCTTAGTGAAAATTATATGTGACCACGGCTTCACATCCAATTTGGCATATAAAATAGCCCTTTGAATGGTAAATGGCTGCGTAGTGATCCTATTTAACCATCTCAGCATCCAGTATTCGGATGACTCATCTTAAAATATATTGCTTAACAAGGTCGGTGTTCTTGTTTGGAGGTCCATAGTGCTGCATCATTTTTCTTCTTAACGTGTCCGAAATTACGTGTGAAGTTCAGGTTTTCGTCCTATTTGAAACCGAGATCAACCTGTGTCTGAACGTTTTTGACCCGCTGCCACTCACTCGTATTGATATATGATTCTTTATTATCCTGTTGGTAAAAACCAAGGCAGTCTTTAGATCGTTTGAGGTGATGGAAAATTTCAAGTCGTCTGCATAAACGATAAATTGTTTTTGATGGTGAGCCAGGAAAGGAGGCAGTGCTGTTGCAATGAACGTAGCAGAGAGGACTCCACCTAGCGAAACTTCCCTGTTGACTTGGAAGGCAGCTTTGGAAATTCCGTTAATGGCAGCAGTGTGTCTCTCTCTCAAAATAGTCATTATTATTGCTAAGAAGTGTCCAGTGATATGGAAATGTTCCTTTAAGATGATAGTACTGGAGCATTCAAGTAGTACTAGAGGCCCCAACCCACAAGCTGTACTGGGACCGCGCTATAATAATGGATAAGACCATCCCGCACAACAGACCGTATATAACCCTTGTGGACAAGATGGAAAAGGCTACCTTCCTGATTGACATAGCTCTAGCAATGTCCAGAAAACCCACGAGGAAAAAATCAGGAAGTACACGAACCTGAGACATGAGGTCAAGGAGATGTGGCATATGCAAGAAATATCGACTATCCCGATCATCGTGTCGACCACCAGTATGGTGCCAAAGACCCTGCATAACAGCCTAGCAGCAATAGGTCTCCCAGAGAACATCTACAAGGAACGCCAGAAAGTCGCAATTCTGAACGCCTGTAGGATAGTCAAAGAATTCCTCGACCAACAGTAACACCAGACATAACAACAACCACCCCTGTGTACTTGGTAGCAATACCCGTCACGAGGTGGAACCCGCAATCAGGAAGAAATAATAATATAAGAGCAGCAATAATAATAATAAATAGAAGTCAGCAAAAGAAATGGAGAGATCTTGAATAACTTTGCCTCAAACTTAGAGAGAGACCCAACAAAACTAAATCCTGTAAATTGTAAACTTTAAATAATTTAAAGAAGCCGACTAAAGATAATATAAGAATTAATGTGATAGATAAATCTGCGTGGTTGCAATACCTCCAGAATCTTTGGACCCAGCAGACCAAAATCCAAAAATAACATAGAAGAAGAAGAAATTTATAAACAAGAATTAAATGAAGTTAAGAATTTTTAAGAACAAAAAATCTCCAAGAGGAGATGGTATCAACGTAGAATTGTTGAAATATGCTGACGATACTTTAAAATTAAGATATGGCATAGTGAAGAGCCACAGAATATTGGCAGAAAGCAATAGTCGTTCTAATACACAAAAACAGGCGATTTCAAAGACTGTGAAAATTAAAGAGGAAGTGGACTCCTTAATAGGCGTTATAACCATAAAAAATACTTGCAAAAGTATAAAAGACAAACTAGAGAGGTACTATAGTGATACAAATGCAGAAGACCAAATAGGATTTATTAAAGGTAGATCTTGTGTAGATGGAGTTTTTACTCTGACTTTCAGGATTGAAAAAGACAAGGATTCGCTGATTATAAGAAATCCCTCGACCATGTGGAAAGAAAAACGTTTAGAAATACTAGCTGGTGATCAAACTACCAACCAAATAATCGTTGCAATCTAGGCTATATATATATATATATATTAACAGAATACAATCGAGATTATATTGGGATCGAATAAATAATGACGTCAGACAAGGTTTCTTACATCTCCACTTTTCAATATTTACATTAATGGCATTGACAGACACCAGAGACTAACAATGTAAGGAAATATTACATTAAAAATGGGAATCCACCTTGATACTTTACTACACTGCTCGACAAAATTAACAGAACACGTAGAAAACTTGGTGTAACTCATGCAGCTTACGAATGCGTGAAGAGAGACAAAATTTTGTATGGTGGTGTACCATGGAATAAGGATGAAAACAGAAGACAACAAGAAACTCCGGACAGATATAAGGGGTTGTATAAGAGTTACCAAAAAGGTCACATTACAGTAATCGAAACAAGAAGCTCGAAAATATGGTCACATGACATCAATACGGCGAATGATCTCCAACGTCTAAACAGGCTTGACAGCGGTGATCTTGTTTGATATACGCTGTGTCTATAAGATTCTGTGGCAACAAATCCAATTCTTCCAACAGCGCAGACCCTAGCTCACCAAGTGATCCAGGAGCTCACTGTCGGCGTGCAAATCGACACCCAAGGAAGTTTCACACATGTTCCATCGAATTTAATGCTGCGATGGTGCTGGCCACGGCAGTCGTTGCATTTCTTCAGTTTCAAGGTATTCCTCAACCACTTGAGTTATATGTGCAGTGGCATTTTTCGTCCATGAAACGAAAATCTGGTCAAACAGCACCACTAAAGTGTCGCTAGGGTTCGAGGATCTGTTCTCGGTACTTCTGCCCAGTTATGGTCCCCCTATCAGAAACACGAAGGGGGAGTTCAACCGTCGATCCGTTTTCAAAGAAAGTGTCCCTTTCTGTGATGTTGCAGGGATGATACCGCATCCCTCATTGTTTCCAGATGAAATACCGGCTAGAATATGTTTTTAGGCTAAAACTGAACTCATCAGAGAAAAGAACTGTACCTCATTTAACAGCGGTCGAAGTCAGAAGTTCATTGGTCACCGTTGCCGAGTGGTAATGGGAAAAGGTTCATAAGTACACGTGCCTTTGGTGATGTGAGTTCAAGCCTTTGACTGCTAAATACGTTGCTGTTTATTGTGTTCTCTCTTTGTTTTCTTAAATCCTGTGACCATGTTTGGCCCGGAGTATGAACACAAAATTGTTTTATTATCGATTCATGGCATCAGGTTAGCCAATTTTTTTATGGTTAACCTGTTGAGTTGCTTTTATTAATAGTATCTAGTTTTCGTGTACTAATGACTAATTAATTACTGTGTATCCACTTCTCTAAGTTTAGTATATCTTCGTTTAAGTTAGTTATCATCTGGGTAAGTTTTTTACTTATTTTGTACAATGTTACATTATCTGCATATATTTTAATACTTTAATGAATCGTTTTCTTTAACGAAAAGATGTCTTTTAGACAAATATTAAATAAGACTAGATGGAGGAGTCAAGACTTGGGACCCATTTAATACCATCGATAATTTTATGTTTCTTTCGTAACTTAAAACAAAAGTAAATTGGTCCGACGCAAAAGGCCTCTACTGATGAAATCTATGAATAACCTGGTCTATGAGTGGAACAGTTGTCCTCAACGCTCTTTGTTTTTTGCAGATAACGATGAGTGTGTACGGTAGATGATGGCATGGTGGATATTCGTAATTCAAGGAATCAGAAAGTTGTAACCAGTAAAATGAAACATTGAAAATGCAGTATTTGATTTCAGGTTTACATTAGTTCCAGGTAGAAACAAACCCTCGGATGTTTTCCCACTGAACCGTTTTGAACTTCTTCTATTTTCTTTACACTGTCTGAAATGTTAATATTAGTATTGACAGTGGCAAATATGGAAGCTTATACATCAGCCAAAAACAAAAATTACATTTCACCTGTCCATCCGCTTCAATAGTTGATTTTAGTTCTTTGAATTTATTCAAACTGTCCACTTCCACAACAACGGCTGGAAGTTCGTTTCAGCAATCAACCACCCGTTGGCTAAAGCAAACTTTCGCCCATCTACTCTAAAACCTTTCTTCGACAATGAGAATCTATGATCCCCACATTGTGCATTGTCTGAGCAAGAGGAAGCATTCCATCTGCACGGAGTTTTCTTCAGCTAATCAAAGCCTTAAACACCTAAATCAGAAAACTTCACAGGTGCATAGTCGCCAGACGCTGCATTTGCCGAACTGAAGGCTTTATTGGTACGAAGACCCCTTTATTCCCCTTACCGATCTCGCTACCCTTCTCTGCACCCATTCTAGTAGCTCTATATCGTTCAGAAAATGAGTTCTCCAGACCCGTATGCAGTACTCAAGATGTGGTTTGTTGAACTTTATTATAAATTTTTAGAAGCAGAATTTTTATCACTTATGATGAATTCTCTGATGTCGTGTCCAATAAATGTTCGTGCAGATCAGTAATAAGGCCTTGCGCTAAGCAGACACTGCTGTTTTAGAAGTTCCCGAATTGGTGTTGATTTAATGGCACGCCTTGTGTCAACAAACGGCGCCTCGTTTATTAATTCACAGAAAAGAAAATTTTATTGAATATTTCCCACAGGGCTTCCGATATTACAGTCTTTTAAGTTAAATGTAATCGATTCATCGCCTTTGATGATTTTAACTCTTCTGCTCGCTGTATATTAAGAAAATAAAAATGAGGCCCGTATTCTTAAAACAAAAAAAAAACTACATAACATTTTGATTTTAGTGAGGAAATCAGTGAGTCCGTGTAAAAAAAACTGCAGCCATTATGAACCGACTGCAGGATCGAAT
Organism: Mastigoproctus giganteus; assembly: GCF_048544385.1. Taxonomy (NCBI): domain Eukaryota; kingdom Metazoa; phylum Arthropoda; class Arachnida; order Uropygi; family Thelyphonidae; genus Mastigoproctus; species Mastigoproctus giganteus. The sequence continues at coordinate 39,995,858 of NC_143586.1, read as the reverse complement.
CCTCCTCAACAATTCATGCTGAGGGAAATGGACATAATCTGCCACGCTGGTCCTGTGCGGGTTGGCAGATTGACCGTATTTAGCAATCAGGGGCTTGAACCCCGGTCTACTCAAAGAGCGTGTGTTATTGCACTGCTGCTCCTGACCACTCGGCTACAGATGTATTAAGTACCAAAGTAAATAAGGTAATGAGGCGTCAGCATATTTTATTTTCGAATTTCTTACAAGCAGATCAGTCGACAAGCGGTCGATTCATTACTCCAGACATATTACACGAGGCTTCCCCCAGCGGTCTATTCTTGGGCAAACATAGTGTGGAACTTAGTCGTGAATGTTTGGGTTCTCCTCAATGATAACTGACATATATAAATACAGTAGCTTAAGCCAACCACTTATCCATTCTTCTTCACTGAAATTCAAAAGTTATCTGGAAACTTCTGCAAACAATATTCTCTCCACACTGGGCCACTCAAAACAAGCTTACAATTTCGGTGACCAAAGCAATATAGATGATCTTTAAGAGAAGACTAAATTATGTTACGCCTCCATTGATAAAATATCAATGACATTAACTTCCTTTAGTGTCTACACAACAACATCTTGGTGATCACCTAGATGATCGTCTATCCCTCTCTTCACACTGACAGCATCACTCTAAAAAGAATACGAACTTTAGAGCAATGCTCTTCAGAATTTTCTAGGAATGAATGTGCACTAAAAACCAATACTCTCCGTATCTTGTATCTCATTGTCTTTACCCCAATTCTATTGTATGCATCCTGTAAATAAAATGTTCCATTTACATCGCGGGACGATCATATGGTCACATGTTAGAAAGAATACAAGAAACAACACTGTATTTAGCAGTTGGGGCTTGAACCCCGGTCACTCAAGCCATGTGTACTTATGTACGCATGCGATTGATAACCCGGATGAGGCAGTCTTTGTATTTAAAGGGCCAGCCTTCTTACTGTAAAATCCCAATTGAAAACTATACAAAGGTCTTTTCTCTTGGTAGTGCTATAAAAAAGCCGTACAGTCTCTAAATTGGCGCTTCAAGCTATCGCAGGCACTTTACCCGCTGATCATGTTATTTATAAAGGTCTCTGCTATTGTATTAGGCAAGAGATATCTATTATCCTCTTATTCTCTTAAGCCTTCTAAATAGGTGCCTCACTGAAGTCTCCTTTTCAACATCCCGAAGCACGGCAACCCGCCTTGCTCTCTCTAATGGCCAAGTTATAAGAACGCCTTCTCCTATTTCGCTTAAACGCCAGATATAAAGAACAAAAACTTCATAGCCACAAGCAATTTGGATTCAAAGCAGGTTGTAGCACAGAAGATTTCATCAACAGATTAATCACTCAAGCAACCTACACAGCCTTTAAGTACTCTCTTGCAATCACGGTAGACGTCACTGGGATCTTTTATCGATTATGGTGGCCAGCGTCCTACAGATGCTTCGGCAGTCAAATGTGTTCAAAAACCTATACAACAGCTTAAGGTCATATCTAACAGGCAGAAAAGTCCAAGTTACCAACAGATTGCAGACAGTGACTAGGTAAATCGATCGACATTGTCCGCCGGGTCCTGTGCTTGGCTGTCGTTCCTCTGATCTATTGTCCTGGACGAGTTCCTGGGCATGGACCTGGGAACAGGTTGAACCCTTGACCACCCCAGATGATCTTGTCCTGCTGGTATGTGCTGATACTAGGGCGAACCTGCAGACAATTGCAAATGGAGTACTGGTGAAACTCCAGAACTGGGCGGCCCTGCACAACCTTACCATCAGGAGAGAAAACAAAATCCATACTACTTAAATGCAGTCTAGAAATCAGGAGATATCCTACAATGCAATTAAACTTTACATCCATACGACCACACTGAAGTCAATCTCCTAGGTATCTTCTTAGACTCGGGGCTTACATGCCACCACCACTTAAAGTATCTAGAGAACAAAATTCAAAATTACACTGTTATTATAAGGCAGGTCAGCAGGCCAGACTGGGGCTGAAACACGTCTCTTACTCTCATACACCAAGCGGTATAAGTGCCAATTGTGTTTATGGTGCCTCCATCTGGTACCGACAACCAGTCTAGCAAAAAACAAATGTAAGCTTGATTAAATCCATTCAGAGGTTTATGCCCCTTTCAGTTTGGCGGGCTTGCCGCACCGTCAGCACCCTTGCTCTGCAGGTAATAACTAGATGCCAGCCACTATATTTAGAGCTGGTTAAAAGAGAGCTTTTCTGTCACTTAAGGAAGGGAGTTCCAACCCAACTGCTTAATCTTTAACTTGACTTTACAAACGGACCCAGGCAGGAAAGAAAACTAATAACCGAACATCTCCAAGAGATATCGAAACATGACTGGGACACCACAACGAAGGGGGCCATCAAAAAACGATTCCTTCCATCTATAAGTACAACTCACCTAGAACTTTCACCCTGGTTTCCGCTTGGTATCCATGTGACCTTTATGATCACCGGGCCTGGATTCTTCCAACCAAAACTGATGGCCCTGGGAATCAAGAATGATCCACGAAGCCACTGCGGCGAACAGGACTCCTGGGGGTACCTCATGTAGGAGAGCCCCAGGTACGACAACGTTAGTCTTAAATTCCTCACCACAATACAGAGGAATCCTCGCAATCAAGAATTTACTGTGCTCTCGAGGAAGATACCTATAAGGCATTAACCACCTACGCCCAGGAAACATTTGCACATAGGCAAGATAAGATTGCAGAACTCAGAGCCGAAGAACTAACCCAGATCGGCGTGGGATAACTCTCCTTCCCCCCCCCCCCCGAACTATACAGACAGGAGTGTGTTAACCCGAATAGGGTAGGATTTATTGCAGGCATCATCCAAAGTACGGGATGCTGGCAAACGTCGGAGTGCGGGATTTAAAAGTTATTGCAAACCCGAAATGAGTAGGTTATACTGCTGGCACCGATCTAAGTGTGGGATTGCTGGCACTCACCACAGTGCGAGATTAACAAGTACTATGCCAATGGCAGTTATACAGGGGCGGCTGTCCCCTGTAACTTTTACTTGTTCTCCCTCAGGAAGCTCTGCCATCTCTGGGGGAGGCCATACAGAGACTAATGCACATGTGGTGGCGGGCAACGTGGAGATCTGCAGTGGACCTTGCGGCCAAGTAGCCAGAGGCAGAACAACAGAACATAACAAGACATTACACTTTTTCTGGCTTTTACAGAGATTCTGTAATTCTTCACGGAGTACCAGGGCGTACATGTGGGAAACCACCGGTGGCGCCTTCCACAAACCTCGATGCCACTATTACCTTCCTAAATATTACTGATGATCCAACAGTTGACTCAAAGGAAGAAAAACAGAAATGTCAAATACGGATGACTTGGAATCGAGAACAAAGTTGACCAACTGTTGGCAATCCAACATTACGGTTACCAAGTCGCGTATACCTATCATTTCATTTACCTGTTCCAACACGATGTAGAAATAAATGGTTCCTCCCCGGTCTCTGCACATCATACTTAATAGCAGGTCTTAAATCATTGAATGGGAAGCTCTTACAGTTTAATCTTATCTCTACAGATTCTTGCGTATGCTGTGACATCGAGGACTGGCAACACGTGATTTATTCTTGTCCAAGACCTTTGGCAACAAATGTCAACTACACCTCATCATTTTACTCCTGGAAATGAAAACGATTTAATGGAAAGTAAGGCAACTTTTGAAATCTTCGAAGAATTGGCAAAAGAAATCTTTAACATAAGGCGCCAGCTAGCCGGCTTCCCTACTGTCTTATAACTCAACTGTAACCTCTTATGATATAGTTACCATCCTCGAACAGAACTTACTGATTAACGATCATGTTTTTACCCTACTTAGAAGAGAATTCACTATCGTTGATTATATCTGTTTTCCCTTCTTGGCTTGAGTCGTCCTAGTCAAGTCTAACCGAAATTTTGTTATACAACAACGACTACAAAGGTTAACCTGCTGATATCTACAAAGTTTAGACTGCTGAAGGTAACCCCCTCTCTAGGCCACACGACGATTGCTGAATAAATCTATCCGTTCCCTACTGATTTCTCTTTTCAGTATTCCTGATGGCCTTTTCCCCTCCCCTTTTTTTTCTCTTAAAGGTGTTTGTAACTAACCTTTACGTTCTTAGAGAGAAGTTGTTAAAGCTTTCCATCAGTGCAATGGGTATAATGTGCTTTATAGAGAGAGTATTCTCGGCTTTAATTTGAGTAATAGATATTGTCGAAGTCAATATTTAAGAATTAAAACGAAGTTCACTGAGAGTAGAAATCACTTCACTCTGATTCAATTTTTGGGAAAAATATTAGTGATTTTATTGAAATACATTTAAATTTCAGTACACATGTTTAAATTTTAAATATATATATAATTTTAATATATATATTTAAATATATCTTTTCCAATAAACACGATCATTTTACTACAAATAATCAACTTAGAATTAACATTTGGAACAATTTGAAATATCACTTGAATTCGCAATCTTGAATTTTTCTCTTTCCTGATAAACCCTGGAACACAAAATTTCAGTTGAACACAAAATGCTTTGATTTATAATTATTGAATACATATAAGAAAAAAAAATTACGATATTGTCAATTTTATCAAACAGCCAGCGAAGCTGCAGCCGTTGGATTGAACTGGACAAGCAACAAACTGTAGGTAAATATCACACCCACTGTAGTGAAGATGAAGCCTTTGTTAAGATTAATGAATCCAGCCACTGTAAACTGCCATGGTAATGTTTGCGCAAGATCGAAGATGTGTCCTGCTTGAACCTGTATTAGCTGTTCTGTATTGGGAATCTTCTTTATAAATTCTGCCAACTCCAGAAGAAAAGATCTTCTCAGGTCATTCACTCCGAAAGCCATGAAAGAAGTGGCGACGAAAATTATCCCCCACGAGACCATTAATAACGCCTTTCTGATTAACCAGCAGACGTAGTCCATTTCAGATGTTTGCACAACTACAATGATTTTCGCGATAACTATAGATGTAATCGCGATATATCCAGCGTACCATAGAAGGAGCATCAAGGAAAAGAGATCATCCACGACATCAATCAACTGTACAAGACGAATGTAAGTATTTGTAATCCAGTCTACACTATCAGCAAGAGATGAGGTTCCATCTGGGTGCAGAGATTTAATGTTGATAACGAAGTTAGCTACGTGGTGCTTTATAATCATCAATATATACACGTACAGTGCAGACAGAAATATATTCGACGCCCATTCGCTGATAACAAGTACACAAACTATAGCATTATTAAAAGGCGGTTCTGTACGCCAACTGTAATCGTAAACAATGGTTATCAATAAAGAGATCAAGTGTACGATAAACCAGACCCATGCACAAATTACAATATAGAATGTATTTTGTTTTAGGCAACAATTTGATCCACAATTGAATGACTTACATTTGGGAATGGAGTTGACCAATTTCTTGAACGCTGTCTGTTTTTTGCAGAAAATTAGAAATGTAGAGAAAGCGATAACTGCATCGATAGCCCACCTTACACCTGTTGCCCAACGCAATTCTTTTGTTAAGCTAAAACTTCTCCAGGTTAAAATATTGATACTCAAATATATGACCGACACTAAAGAACAAGACAAGATCCGAGTTGTTTTATTCCAAGTATTTGATTTGAGATTTACGTAATTTCCGGATAAAACCAGTCCCAAGGATAAGATCTTCCAACTTCTCCATTTTTCGATGCATTCTTTGCCATCGATGATATCAGAAATAACACTCTTCGGACCACTGGAAATTCGAAAAAGCTCACCTTGGCTGTTGGACCGCATTGCGGAAACTAGGAGTTTGTCCGCTTCTGTCTACAGGGTTGTGCAGTTTGACGCCTTCAGCAAATATCCTCCTTATAAAAGATTATAAGGACAATTAGAGTATTCGTATCGGACAGCTCTATTCAGAGAATTATGTTTATCTTGTTTTGTGAAGGTTTTTCAAGGGCTGGAAGAAATTGACGGCTTCGACGAAGTCTTTCGTTCGGTCCGAGAAATGGAAATATTCTTGAATGTTATGAATAGGTTTAGGAGGAGTCTGTTATATTTATAAAGGAAAACAATGAAGTTAGGTGAATGGAAGATTATATGCAAAGATAGCAGGCGCTATCGTGGAAGAGAATGCTCATTCAGGAGAGGACAAAGGATCCCTTCACGGGAGGGGGGGTAGAGAATCCCCAGCATTAGCAAGATTTACATTTACATTTACATTAATGGCATTGACAGACACTAAAGACTAACAATCTACGGAAATATTACGTTAAAATCGGTATTCCATCTTGATACTTTACTACACTGCTCGACAAAATTAACAGAACACGTAGAAAATTTGTTGTAACTCATGCAGCTTACGAATGCGTGAAGCGAGACAAAATTTTGTATAATGGTGTACCATGGAATAAGGAGACAACGAGAAACTCTGGACAGGTATAAGGGATTGTATAAGAATTTTCACATTTTTATTAATATTATCTTAGTTTTTGTGTACTATGACTAATTGATTATTGTGTATCCACTTCTCTAAGTTTATTATGTCTTCATTTAAGTTAGTTATCATCCGTGTAAGTTTTTTACCTATTTTGCACAATGTTACATTATCTGCATATATTTTAATACTTTAATGAATCGTTTGTCTTTAACGAAAAGATGTCTTTTAGACAAATATTAAATACGACTAGATGGTGGAGTCAAGATTGAGGACCCTTTTAATACCCTCCGATAATTTTATATTTCTTTCGTAACTTAAAACAAAAGTAAATTCGTACAACACAAAAGGCCTCTGCTGATGTAATCTATGAAAAACCTGGTTTATGATTGGAACAGTTGTCCTTGACGCTCTTTGTTTTTAGCAGATAACGATGAGTGTACGGTAGATGATGGCATGATGGATATCCCTAATTCAAGGAATCAGAAATTTGTAACCCGTAAAATGAGACATTAAAATTCAGTATTTGATTTCAGTTTTACATCAGTTCCAGGTAGAAACAAACCCTCGGATATCTTCATATTGAATCGTTTTGAACTTCTATTTTCTTTACACTGTCTGAAATGTTAATATTAGTATTGACAGTGGCAAATGTGGAAGCTTATACATCAGCCAAAAACAAAAATTACATTTCACCTATCCATCATCTTCAATAGTTGGTTTTAGTTCTTTGAATTTATTCAAACTGTCCACTTCCACAACAACGGCTGGAAGTTCGTTTCAGCAATCAACCACCCGTTGGCTAAAGCAAACTTTCGCCCATCTACTCTACAACCTTTCTTCGACAATAAGAATCTATGATCCCCACATTGTACATTGTCTGAGCAAGAGGAAGCATTCCATCTGCACGGAGTTTTCTTCAGCTAATCAAAGTCTTAAACACCTAAATCAGATAACCTCGCAGGTGCATAGTCGCCAGACGCTGCAATTTGCCGAATTGAAGGCTTTATTGGTAGGACGACCCCTTACCAATCTCGTTACCCTTCTCTGTACCCATTCTAGTAGCTCTATATCGTTCAAAAAATGAGTTCTGCAGACCTGTATGCAGTACTCAAGATGTGGTTTGTTGAACTTTATTACAACTTTTTAGAAGCAGAATTTTTATCACTTATGATGAAATTCTGCTTATGTCGTGTCCAATAAATGTTCGTGCAGATCAGTAATAAGGCCTTCCGCTAAGCAGACTCTGCTGTTTTAGAAGTTCCCGAATTGGTGTTGGTTTAATGGCACGCCTTGTGTCAACAAACACGCCTCGTTTATTAATTCACAGAAAAGAAAATTTTATTGAATATTTCCCAGAGGGCTTCCGATATTACAGTCTTTTAAGTTAAATGTAATCGATTCATCGCATTTGATGATTTTAACTCTTCTGATCGCTGTATATTAAGAAAATAAAAATGAGACCCGTATTCTTAAAACAAACAAAAAAAAACTACATAACATTTTGATTTTAGTGAGGAAATCAGTGAGTCCGTGTATTAAGTACCAAAGTAAATAAGGTCATGAGGTGTCAGCATATTTTATTTTCGAATTGCTTTTAAGCAGATCAGTCGACAGACGGTCGGTTCATTACTTGAGACATATTAAGCGAGGCTACCCCCAACGGTCTATTCTTCGGCCCTTGGTGTGGAACGTAGTCCTGAATGATTGGTTTTTCTCAATGATAACGGACAAATGTGAATACAGCAGCTTAAGCCGACCACCTAAGCCGACCATTCTTCTTCACTTAAATTCCAAAAGTTATCTGGAAACTTCTGCAAACAATATTCTCTCCAGACTGGGCCACTCGAAACAAGCTCACAGTTTCAGTGACAAAAACAATATTGATGATCTTTAAGAGAAGACTAAAGTATGTTATGCCTCCATTGATAAAATATCAAGGAAATTAACTTCCTTTAGTGACCACACACCAACATCTTGGTGATCTCCTAGATGATCGTCTATCCCTCTCTTCACACTGACAGCATCACTCTAAAAAGATTACGAACTTTAGAGCAATCCAATCCTCTTCAGAATTTTATAGGAATGAATGGGCACCAAAAACCAATACTCTCCGTATCCTGTGTCTCACTGTCTTTATTCCAATTCTATTGTATGCATCCTCTAATTAAAATGTTCCATTTATATCCCAGGACGATCATATGGTCACATGTTAGAAAGAATACAAGAAACAGCACCGTATTTAGCAGTTAGGTCTTGAACCCGTCACTCAAGCCATGTGTACTTTCCTCTTGCAAAGGTCTTTCCTCTTGGTATTGCCATGAACAAGCCGTATAGTCTCCACACTGGCGCTACAGGTTATCGCAGGCACTTTACTAGGCGCTGACAATGTTATTTATAAAGGTCTCTGCTATTGTATTAGGCAAGGGATATCTATTATCCTCTTACTCTCTTAAGCCTTCTAAATAGGTGCCTAACAGAAGTCCCCTTTTCAACATCCCGGAGAACGGCAACCCTGAAATTTATATTGAAAAATCCGGACAAGCCAACAGACATTCCGCTTGATTGCCTTGCTCTCTCTAATGGCCAAGTAATAAGAACGCCTTTTCCTATTTCAATTAAACGCCAGATATAAAGAACAAAAACTTCATAGTGACAAGCAATTTGGATTCAAAACAGGTTGCAGCACAGAAGATGTCATCAACAGATTAATCACTCAAGCAACCCACACAGCCTTTAAGTAATCTCTTGCAATCATGGTAGACGTCACTGGGAACTTTTATCGATTATGGTGGCCAGCGTTCTACAGGTGCTTCGGCAGTCAAATGTTTTCAAAAACCTATACAACAGCTTATGGTCATATCTAATAGGCAGAAAAATCCAAGTTACTAACAGATTCCAGACAGTGACTAGATAAATCGATCGACGTTGTCCGCAGGGCCTGTGCCCTCGTTCCTCTGATATTGTCCTGGGCATGGACCTGGGGACAGGTTGAACCCTTGACCACCCCGGATGATCTTGTCCTGCTGGTATGTGCTGATACTAGGGCGAACCTGCAGACAATTGCAAATGGAGTACTGGTGAAACTCCAGAACTGGGCGGCCCTGCACAACCTTACCATCAGGAGAGAAAACAAAATTCATACTACTTAAATGCAGCCTACAAATCAGAAGATCTCCTACAATGAAAATTAAACTTTACATCCATACGACTGTACACTGAAGTCAATCTCCTAGGCATCTTCTTAGACTCGGGGCTTACATTCCACAACCACTGAAAGTGTCTAGAGAACAAAATTCAAAGGTATACGGCTATGATAAGGCGGGTCAGCAGGGCAGACTGCGGGCTGAAACACAAGTTTCTTACTCTCATACACCAAGCGGTATACGTGCCAATTGTGTCTTATGGTACCTCCATCTGGTACTGACAACCAGCCTAGCAAAAAACAAGCGTAAGCCTGATTAAATCCAGAGGTTTATGCCCATTTCAGTTTGGCGGGTTTACCGCACCGTCAGCACCCCTGCTCTGCAGGTAATAACTGGATGCCAGCCACTATATTTAAAGCTGGTTAAAAGAGAGCTTTTCTGTCACTTAGGTCTGCGCGGGTAGCACAGTGGTATCGTCACCGTCCTCCCCACACCGGGTGGAAAAGGCCTGGGTTCGAATCCCGTCGATGACGCGAGGAACTTTAATGGGCTATTTTCACTCCGTGGCTGAGTTAGTTGGTCTCAGGCGTAGATAGCAAGATTTTTCTCTCCAGTAACAGGGGTTTTTTCGTCCAGCAAAACAGGCAAATCAACCATAGAATATACGCAATTTACAGACACAAATACGGGTTAATGTATTTAATTGCGGGCAACCCTAAAATAATAATAATAATTTTTTTTCTGTCACTTAAGGAAGGGAGTTCCAACGCATCTGCTTAATCTTTAACTTGACTTTACAAACGGACCCAGGCAGGAAAGAAAACGGACAACCCAACATTTGCAAGAGATATCGCAACATGACTGGGACACCACAACAAAGGGGGCCATAAAAAAACGATTCCTTCCATCTATAAGTACAACTCACCCAGAACCTTCACCCTGGTTTTCGCTTGGTCTCCATGTGACCTTTATATCACCAGGCCTGGATTCTTCCAACCAAAACTGATGGCGCTGGGAATCAAGAATGATCCACGTTGCGACTGCGGCGAAGAGGAGTCCTGGGGATACCTCATGTACGAGAGCCCCAGGTACGATAACGTTAGGCTTAAATTCCTCACCACAATACAAAGGAACCCTCGCAATCAAGAATTTACTGTGCTCTCGAGGAAGATACCTATAAGGCATTAACCACCTACGCTCAGGAAACATTTGCACGTAGGCGAGCTAAGATTGCAGAACTCAGAGCCGAAGAACTAATCCAGATCGGCGTGGGATAACTCTCCATCCCCCGCTGAAAAACACAGACAGGACTGTGTTAACCCGTATAGGGTAGGATTTATTGCAGGCATCATCCAAAGTACGGGATGCTGGCACTCCTCGGAATGCGGGATTTAAAAGTTATTGCAAACCCGAAATGATTAGGATATACTGCTGGCATCGATTTAGGTGTAGGATTGTTGGCACTCACCACAGTACGAGATTAGCAAGTACTATGCCAATGGCAATTACAGAGGGGCGACTGTCCCCTGTAAATTTTAAACCCTTAACGTTAATCTTACTTCGCTTAAACTAGAGTGGATTAATTCTCCCATGTCAATCCACTCAAATTCATTCCCATTTCTCTCTGGGTTTATTTTTTTTTGTTTTACTTGTTCTCCCTCAGGATGCTCTGGCAACACTGGGGGAGGCTAGCCAGAGTATAATGTGTAGCCCGCTCACCTGGCAGTGGTGGTGGCGGGCAACGTGGGGATGTGCTAGGGGGCCCTGTGGCCAAGCAGCCAGAGGCAGAACAACAGAACATAACAAGACATTACACTTTTTCTGGCTTTTAAAGACATTCTGTAATTCTTCACGAAGTACTAGGGCGTAGATGTGGGAAACCACAGGTGGCCCCTTCCACAAAACACGATGCCACTATTACCTCCCTAAATATTACTGACGATCCAACTGTTCACCCAAAGAAAGAAAAACAGAAATGTCACATATGGATGACTAACAATTGAGAACGGAGTTGACCAACTGTTGGCAATCCAACAGTACGGTTACCAAGTCGCGTATACCTATCATTTCATTTACCTGTTACAACATGATGTAGAAATAAATGGTTCTTCCCCGGTCTCTGCATATCATACTTAAGAGCAGGTCTTAAATCATTGATTGGGAAGCTCTTACAGTTTAATCTTACCTCTGTAGATTCTTGCTTATGCTGTGGCATCGAGGACTGGCAACACGTGATTTATTCTTGCCCAAGACCTTTGGCAACAAATCTCAACTACACCTCATCATTTTACTCCTGGAAATGAAAACGAATTAATGGAAAGTAAGGCAACTTTTGAAATCTTCGAAGAATTGGCAAAAGAAATCTTTAACATAAGGCGCCAGCTAGCCGGCTTCCCTGCTGTCAGGACTGTCTTATAACTCAACTGTAATCTCTTAAGATATAGTTACCAGCCTCGAACAGAACGTATTGATTAACGATCATGTTTTTACCCTACGTCTTCTTTTCTGCCATGTGTTCTCCTGGCCAACTCTAACCGAAATTTTATTATACAATAACGACTACCTAGGTTAACCTCCTGATATCTACAACGATTAGACTGCTGAGTGCAACCCGCTAACTAGGCCACCCGACGATTGCTGAATAAATCTATTCGTTCCCTACTGACTTCTGTTTTCAGTATTCCTGATGGCCTCTTTTTTTTCTCTTAAAGGTGTTTTCAGCGTTCATTTAATTTACTTTTTTACCAATTTGAAAGTTTTTAAATGTATGTATTTATTACTTATTTTAATTACCTTTATTTACTCTTTTTCTTTGCTGGTACAAACGGTTTGGGCTTCCAGTAGTACTGGATTTGCTGGCATCAACTGGAATTGACGTTTCCTCTAGTGGATGATGGATACAATTTATTTTGACTGTTTGCATATTGTTGTGGCCTGCCTGCTCGTGCCATGGACTGGTACCAGGGAGCAGTCATCCTTGTGATCGCTGCCCACTAGTAGCTAAGTTTCCAGAAACAACAGACCAAGACACAACGCTTCGCAGATAAAACACCAAATTCATATCTGGCCATTTTACAGAGTTTCCTATTCAATACAGTGTACCCTGGTGGAGTTGAACTAACCTTTAATTTCTGAGAAAGAATTTGGTAAAGCTTTCCCATATCAGTGCAATGGATATAACTTTCTTTATAGAGAGCGTATTCTTGGGTTTAATTTGAGTAATTGATATTGTCGAAGTTAATATTTAAGAATCAAAACGAAGTTAACTAAAAGTAGAACTCACTTGTCTCTGATTAAATTTTCGGAAAAAATAGTAGTGATTTTATTGAAATACATTTGAATTCCAGTACAGTATATAAACATTTAATAAATATATTTCAATAAATCTCTTCCAATAAACACGATCGTTTTGCTACAAATTTACAAGTAGGGCACATAATCTATTTAGAAATTAACATTTGGAACAATTAGAAATATCACTTGTGTCCGCAATCTTTAATTTCCTTTTAATACTTTGATTTATAATTATTGAATACATGTAAGAAAGAAAAATTAACGATATTGCCAAGTTTTTCAAACAGCCAGCAAAGCTGCAGCCGTTGGATTGAACTGGACAAGCAACAAACTGTAGGTAAATATCACACCCACTGTGGTGAAGATGAAGCCTTTGTTAAGAGTAATGAATCCAGCCACTGTAAACTGCCAAGGTAATGCTTGCACAAGATCGAAGATGTGTCCTGCTTGAACCTGTATTAGCTGTTCTGTGTTGGGAATCTTCTTTATAAATTCTGCCAACTCCAAAAGAAAAGATTTTTTCAGATCATTCACTCCGGAGGCCATGAAAGAGGTTGAGACGAAAATTATCCCCCACGAGACCATCAATAACGCCTTTCTGATTAACCAGCACACGTAGTCCATTTCAGATGTTTGCACAACTACAATGATTTTGGGGATAACTATAGATGTAATCGCGATATATCCAGCGTACCATAGAAGGAGCATCAAGGAAAAGAGATCATCCACGACATCAATCAACTGTACAAGACGAATGTAAGTATTTTTAATCCAATTGACGCTATCAGCAGGAGAAGAGGTTGCATCTGGGTGCAGAGATTTAATGTTGATAACGAAGTTAGCAACGTGGTGCTTTATAATCATCAATATGTACACATACAGTGCAGACAGAAATACATTCGACGCCCATTCGCTGATAACAAGTACACAAACTATAGCATCATTAAAAGGCGGTTCTGTCCGCCAATTGTAATCGTAAACAATGGTTATTAATAAAGGGATCAAGAGTACGATAAACCAGATCCATGCACAAATTACAATATAGAAGGTATTTTGTTTTAGGCAACATTTTGATCCACAATTGGATGACTTACATTTGGGAATGGAGTTGACCAATTTCTTGAACGCTGTCTGTTTTTTGCAGAAAATTAGAAATGTACAGAAAGCGATAACTGCATCGATAGTCACCCTTACACCTGCTTCCCAACGAAATTCTTTTGTTACTCTAAAAAGACTCCAGGTTAAAATATTGATACTCAAGTATATGACCGACACTAAAGAGTAAGACAAGATCCGAGTTGTTTTATTCCAAGTATTTGATTTGAGATTTACGTAATTTCCGGATAAAACCAGTCCCAAGGATAAGATCTTCCAACTTTTCCAATTCTGAATGCTTTCTTTGCCATCGACGATATCAGAAATAACACTCTTCGAAACACTGGAAATTCGAAAAAGCTCACCTTGGTTGTTGGACCGCATTGCGGAAACTAGGAGTTTGTCCGCTGCTGTCTGCACGGTTGTACAGTTTGACGCCTTCAGCAAATATCCTCCTTATAAAGGATTATAAGGACAATTGGAATATTCGTATCGGACAGCTCCATTCACAGAGTTATGTTTATCGTGTTTTGTGAAGATTTTTCAAGGACTGGAAGTAATTGTCGGCTTCAACGAAGTCCTTCGTTCGTTCCGAGAAAAGGAAATAATCTTCGATGCTGTGAATAGGTGTAGGAGGAAGTCTGTTATATATAAAGGAAAACAGTGAAGTTAGTGAATGGAAGCGTAATATTGTAACCCTGCGCGAATTCATATTTTCTTAAAAATTCAGCCCCCCCCCTTCATAATAACAAGACGCGTAACAAAGCTATGTAACCTCTGCCTTCAAAGAAATCTGCTTCGTTTAGAAGAAGAAGAAGAAGAAGAAGAAGAAGAAATCTTTATTGCATACAAAATGCATATGCCGTACACATGTACTTGTACCTGTACATATTAAACATGTACACATGTACATGTTTAATATGTACTTTACTTCTAATTGTTCATGGTATACCTATTCGAGTCAACTTAAGCTGTCACCATAACCCTGACACTTGGCTATTCCTCTATGTACAAGTCCCAGGTTAAGGACACTTCACCTGCATCGCTTTTACGTATCTAGGCGATACCAGGTCTAAACCAAAATCAAAAAATCCACCAAAATATCACCATGAAGAAACATGAACACTGCTAAGCCAGTGGTGAGTGTTATATAGGATTCGCGTGCAGTATGGTGTCATGTTTATATTGTATGACTGCCCTTAGCAACCTGCTAGCAGCCATGGATGGAATAGCTGCTGAATAGATCCCGTTCCTGCCGCAATAAAGCAAGGTATCCACTCTGTTAATGGCGATTTTTGTTTTTGCCACTGGAGATCCCAGGCATCAACAGAGAGAAAGTTCCCCTGGGATAGTCTTGTCTGCAAAAGCACCTCAAACAGAATGCAGCTATCATAACAAGGTCAGCAAAATCCATGATAGAGGAGAGATACCCAATGTCAGTAAAGAAGAACCTATCAGAAGAATTGGGTAGGCAAAGTGGTCCTCTGATTCTTCGCTGAAGAAATCTCCCACGGAGGGAAGAGCACAGCATGCGAAGATTATATGCAAAGATAACAGGCGCTATCGTGGAAAAGAATGCACATTCAGGTGAGGACAGAGAATCCCTCCATATTGAGGGGGGGGAGGAAGAAAAGAAACCCCAACATCAGCAAGATAGCCACGGAGCGACCACGAAGGACACAACTCGCATCATAGCAGTGTGAAAGTAACTGCCTTCGGTACAAGGTTCCTTTGGGGAGGAAATCTTTAGGTCTGGAAAAAAAGAAAAGTATGGGTATCCCAAATTGCGTAGAAATTTGAAAATACGATATCAATGGCAAATCCATCGAGACAGCATTAAAAGGGGGAGAGCAGTATGTAGTGATAGTTTATTCGCGTGGACATAGTTGGTATAATCAACGTCATCCCCACATGGGGTTGATAAGACCTGGATGGAATTCCGTCAATTGGGGGAGGAATTTATATGGGCCTGTTTTACAACATAGCTGAGTTAATCGGTTACAGACGAGGAAAGTGGAGTTTTTTCTCCTTAACGCCAAAAGAATTTTCATCTAACAAAAGAGCAATTCGACTACAGAACACACGCAATTCACAGATATATGATATGTTGCGCAATATAGCCTAAGTTCCCATATATGGGCTATGTTGCAAGATAGCCTGATGCGGATAAAAAAATCCTACAACAACAATATCAACAGCAGAGATGGAAGTAAATCCTAACCCAAGGGATCAACACCCACGTAGGAAAAAGCGACTCTGGTGTCAGCAGGAAGCAGGTAAAGGAAAAAAAGTTCCAGTTAAAGAAAAGGATCCCACTACGGGGGCGAGAAGCCATTATAAGAAAACCCTGCTGGAATGGAAGAGGGATTCGTATGGTAGCAGAAGTATCAGGAGCTATAGAAACCTTGTACAGGAGCTATAGATAACCATCTGGCAATCGGGATGCAGTGATGTGATAGTGAGACTGGTGCATGAAAAAAACAGTGGCGTGCAGCAGCCAAAACATCTATGGGAAGTATCCACAGTGTGAGTAGGGTTCACTAGTGGAGGCTGTGAGGCATTATTATTATTATTATTGCTCTTATATTATTTCTCCCTCATTGGGGGATTCCACTCCGTGACTGGTACTGTTACCAAGTACACAGGGTGGTTGTAATGTCTTGTGTTACTGTTGGATGAGGAAATCTCTGGCTATCCTACAGGTGTTCAGGATTGCGACTTTCTGGAGTTCCTTGTACGTGTTCTCTGGGAGACCTATTGCTGCTAGGCTGCTATGTAGAGTCTTTGGCACCATAACAGTGGTTGACACGATGATCGGATGGTCGATACTTTTTGCATATGCCCATCTCCTTGACCTCATGTCTCAGGTTCGTGTACTTCCTAATTTTTTCCTCATGGGTTTTCTGGACATTGCTATTGTTGGGCACCGCTATGTCAATCAGGTATGTAGCCTTTTCCATCTTGTCCACAAGGGCTATGTCCGGTCTGTTGTGCGGGATGGTCTTATCCATTATTATGGCGCAGTCCCAGTACAGCTTGTGGGTTCGGGTCTCTGGTACTGCCTGGGGTTCGTACTTGTAGTATGGTACACTTTCTTTGGTCAACTGGTATTTCCTCGGTAGCTTCTGATGTATTATCCTGGCTACCTGGTCGTATCTATGAGTGTACTCAGTCTGGGTGATCACCTTACACCGCGCGGTGATGTACTGGATCGTATATAAGGCCAGGTGGCATCGTCGACATGTGTCATCTGACATTCCGGGCTCCTTTGCAATGTATTTTCTATAGTTTCTGGTGTTGAATACCTGGGCTTGAATGGCCAGCATGGATCCTTCAGTCTCGGGGAAGGGCGTCCCGCTTGTGAGCCATGCATTGGAAGCAATTTTATAGATGTGATCTTGATGGAGGTCATTGTACTGTCTGCCATGGAGTGTCTTCTTTGCCCATCTTTCTAACTTCGTTTCTTGTGCCGTCTGGGCGGGAGGGAGTTCCTCGCTTAGGTTGAATGGGGTATAGCAGTTATTTATCTTCCTTATGGCCTAGTGGAGTGGTGCTTTGTTGTTCTCAAAGTAATCCTTCAGGTTAACTTTCGCTGTTTTCTGTTGCTCTATCAGATCTATCAGGCCCCTTCCTCCCTCTTTCCCAGCTATTGTTAGTCTCTCCACTGCTGACTTCGAGTGGTGCTGGCGTCTCTTGGTCATCATTGTCCTTGTTTTTCGCATGATATCTTCTAGCTCGGTGTTAGTCCAATCTATGACCCCGAAGGTGTATGTTAGTACTGGAGCTGCATAGGTGTTTATGGCTTTAACTGTGTTCCCTCCGTTCAAGTTTGCTTTCAGCAAGCTTCTGAATCTCTGATGGTATTTTTCGGTCAGGCACTTCTTGATTTCCTTGTGCTCAAACTGCTGGGCCTGTATCATCCCTAGGTATTTGTAGGTCTCTCCTTCTGTCATAGCTTCAATCTCTTTACCAGTCAGCAGCTGGTAGTTTCGGCCAACTAATTTTCTCTGGTGCAGTGTGTGGGTCTTGTATTTGTCTAGACCAAATTCCATTCTGATGTCCTTGCTGAATTGTTCCGTGATCGGGAGTAGTTTCTGGAGTTGCTTCTCGGTTGCCGCGTAGAGCTTGGTGTCATCCATGTACATCAGGTGGGTGAGGGTGTACAGGTTCTTTCTTCCTTCTTTGAGGTTATATCCATACTTGCTGCCGTTAAGCATGGTGGATGGCGGGTTGTGTGCTAGACAGAATCACAGTGGGCTGAGAGCATCTCCCTGAAAGCTTCCTCTTCTAATGGGGATTGGCCTGGTTGTGATGTTCTCGACCTTAATGGTGGTACTCCATTTCGCCATGGTTTCTTCTTGAAAGTTTGTCACTATCGGATTGACCTTGTAGATCTTCAGGGTCTCTAATAAGCTAGCTACGAGGTACGGAGTCGAAGGCCTTGCGGTAAACGATGTAGGCCGTGTATAGGTTGCGGTGCTTCTTGTAGGCTTGCTCCATAACTGCGGCATCTATGGTTAATTGTTCCTTGCATCCTTTGCTCCTCCGCATGCATCCTTTCTGCTGTTCGGCCATTATGTTCTGACTCTCCAAGTGGTCTGATATCTTCTTGGTTATGCAGCTGGTCAGGATGTTGTTCATCGTTGGGAGGCAGTTGATTGGCCCGTATTTCGCCGGGTTTCTTCTATCTTCGTCTTTAGGCTTCAGATATGTGACTCCTTCGGTGAGAAAGTTCGGGATTGTCTCCGGGTTCCTTATCATTCGAGTGAACTGCTCTGCTAGGTGTGCAGGTGAGCTTCTTGTACCAGTAGTTGTGGATGTTATCAATTCCTGGGGTTCGCCAGTTGTGGGTGTTCCTGATCGACTGTTTTACTTCTTCTTCTTTAATCTTCCACACGGTTGTCTCTTATATGTCCTTGTTTTCTTCCGTTCTACTTGTATCCAGGGTGCTCTGCTGTTATGTCTTACTTCACTGCTACAGATATTTCCTCAGAACTCCTCGATCGTCTTCTTCTCGGGAACTGAAGTTGGGAAAACATTCCCAACTTCAGTTCACTCTTCAGTTTCTGCATTCTGTTTTGTTTTCATCTGTGGGCTTCACTTTCTCGCAGCATTTATAGGCGTAGAAATGCATTCTGAAACGTTTTTGTCCTGTACTCTGTGCAAAGCTTTTCTTGGTCTGCTTGAAGATCGTTGTACATCTTAATGGTGTTAGAAGGAAATAATCGCTGAAGACTTCCCAGCTGTGTGAACGCGCTACTGAATGAAGGTGATGGTGCTACATTCGCCCACATTTGCGTCATGCTGGGCTCGAGTTAGCAAGAACTCTGCTTTCAGCTAGTCGAGTCTCTCGATCAGTAGCTTTGCGAGCGTGTGAACGTCCTTTGTGATAATTATATAAGACCACAGCGTGACATTCAAGTTGGCATAAAATAGCCCTTGGGATGGTAAATGGCTGCGTGGTGATCCTGTTTAACCATCTCAACATCCAGTACTCTAAATCCAGGAAAGCCTTAATGGAAATGTCAAAATTGTTTTTGATTATCAGCCAGGTAAGGATTCAGTGCTGCTGCAAAGAGCGTAATAAAGAGGACACCCACCTTGCGGGACTTCCCTGTTGACTTGGAAGGCCGCTTTGGAAATTCTGTTAATGGCAGTGATGTGTTCTCCCTCAAAATGCTCTTTATTATTGCCAAGAAGTGCCCAGTTATATGGAAATGTTCCTTTAAGATGATAGTAATAGCCGAGATGGAAATACTGTCGAAAGCGGATGCAACGACTAAGAAGACAATATCTAATTGCTGTCTGAAGTTAAGGGAATGTTGTATTCGAAAAAGATTTGCCATGAGATTCGTGGTAGTCGATCTTTGTGTGATCACTGAATGAAGGTACTCGGGTCTACGCCCAAAAGAGTGATGGTTGATGGTATTTAAAATAGATTCCCCAAATATATTTTGGAGCGAACATCCAATCACAATAGGCATGTAGTCTTTGGTGGCTTTAGGATTGCTATCTTGGGAAACAGGTTTAACGTAGTACGTATTCCATATCCTCGGAAAGCGGTTTTCACTTCAGATTTTGTTGAAAATGTGAAGGAGCAGGTCGATGAAGTATACGCTGCCACGAGTTCTGTCTCTGGAAAAGGGCCGTGGTGGACGTAGAAAGAGAGTGGAGGAGCTTTCATTGAAAAAGAATGTGTTCTGGTTAAAGGGTCGCTAGATGAAGGTCTGTGAGCAGCTGGGTCCTGATATATAGATATATGTTGGAAGCATGTATGATGTGAGACCAGCATCCTCGTCACCTTATCCACAGAAGCAGAGAGTATTGTCTGTGAGGACCTCGATCTTGAAGTGTTTTCTTTACAGAACTATGTCCGGGTAAGAGGAAGATTTTTAGAGAATCTCCAGTAATAGTAATTTATAGTCAGAGAGAGAGAGAGAGAGAGAGAGAGAGAGAGAGAGAGAGAGAGAGAGAGAGAGAGATGTAAAACGAAAGTGTGTGGAAAAGTATTGCTAGAATGGAAAAAAAAACTGTTAACCTTCAGCTCTATCAAAAAATTCTTGCAGTCTTTGCAGCCACAAGATCCCATAGCCAGAGTCAATTCTTGCAAATGGCGCAAGAAATATTGACCCAAAATTAAATTTTTTTTCAGACGAGACCTGAGTTTATTTGAAGGGACTAGTGAACGATCGAACTAACAGGCACTGCAACTTAGAAACTCACATCTTCTGAAAACAGTTTCGCTTTACAATGTAAAAGAGAGAATTTGTGTGCTTTGAGTGCAAGAAGGATCACCGTTCCTGTCTTTACAGAGATAATTAACTAAATAAGTATTCATGATTAAATACATATCTTGGAGAATTAGTTCAACATTACAGGTAATGGTCTGCGAATTTTAGAAGCAATTCTAAAACCCAGACGCCTTCTAGTTGCTCATCAAAACTATCAATATAGATGCCTGGTCACTAGAGGAGTACCGCAGGTAGGGGTCCTTTTACCCTTACTGTTGACTGCAACTCTTGAAGCCTTCCTTCCGGATGACATTAAACTGTACATAACATCATCTAATCCTAATCAAACAGCTACCATCAATCAATTGGCCAATCAAAAAACACAACAACCAGAAATGTATCTAGATTCAATCAGTTTAGAACTTAATCACGCTAAATCAGCCCAAATGACCTCTAGAGATAAATGGTTAAGGCTAAATACTTGGGCTTAACCTGGCATCAGGATTTCACATTTCAGCAGCACCTAAGCGTCACCAGAACGAGCACCTATGCAACAAAGTGGCTGCTACGCGAAGAGCTCTCAGGAATACACGACCCTCAGCATATTATCCGATATATTCAACGCAGCCTTTATCACATACCGTTATATTCTTCTTTGATCTGGTCCTCAGCACCGAAAACCCACTTCATGAAATTTCTCGGGTTAGAGTACTGGATCGTTAAAGGGCTTAATAGAATAACAGGAAGGCAGGAAATCATTTCTAGATCGGTGCTGCTCCCCAATTTAGAAACATTGCCTTGGAAACAGAATACTTATATCCCGATCCATCGATGCCCTCAGAATCGGCGATATCATCAAGACTCTCATGACAGTAGACCGCTACCAGGCTGACCCCTGGCTTCCTCTTCAAGCGAGACTAGACAATCTAGGTCAATCTTATCTGGAACACAAATACGGGTTAATGTAATTTCATTTACGGGTAACCCTAATACAGTAATTTGATTTTTTAATCTTATCTGGAAGCGGTGCATGAATCCCATGCTGCAACCAATTCCAACAAGATTCTGCTGCTGCGCAGCCTCCATCATTCAATACAAACACTTAAAAATGCAGAGGCGGTCCTAAATATCAACTAAAGGAGCTACAGTCCATCCCTGTGAATGTGTGCAGCGAAAGGATATTAAGTAGTGGATTACGTCCGCCTCATTCTCCACTCATTACGGTAGAACACTGTGATTTTTGGAGGTTTTTTAATAGGATAGACGACGTACAGGACGAATCCTCACATGGTAGAACACAGGGAAAACGTTAAAGTTGAAGTGTCCAATATATCCAGAGAATAACTGTTGCATGTGAACCAGAATCTTTACAGAAGGTGTACTGGAGTGCTTTAGAGCCGATGTGTACCAGTTTCAGCATCTCCTGCAATAAAGGCAAGTTAGTAATAATTGTATTTCACTGTTAATCAATAATTACTAACAATCAGTAATCAGTAATTAATAATTAATAGAAAATAAATGATCACTGTAAAATTCAACAGGTCTTTAATTCTTTCTTATTTTCAGAAGAACAAAAGAACTCAATGCAGTAACGCTGAAGGGGGTCTCAAAATGATTTCGAGTTATCCAAACTTCGAATTATCCATTTTATTTAATTTTACTAAGGACCTGAAATGAGAATGGCATTTCTAATTGAGCGTAATTTTGCAAACGTGATTTCTACTGGAAATGCTGTATTGCCGAAGAATTAGTTACCATATATTGTCTGTGATCGTTCACCACGATCTCAGCGATGATCGTGGTGAACACAGGCTGTCCCGCCTCGTGCAAGCCGATAGATGGAAAACGGTGGAATGGGTGATCATCGACTTTCACTACGGGCTGATCAGCGGTATTCAGATGACCAACGAAGCCAACGAATCCTCCTCTGCATGAGCCCTCGGAGTTTGTGCCCCGTCAAGGTGCCCATATTTACGGCCACCCATTGCCAAACACGTTTGCAGTTTCATCTGAATGGCATCATTGGACTATTGATGGATCGAAAAAAAATTGTCTTAATTTTTATCAAACACTTTTCTGTATTGGTAAAAAAGATTAAACAAAGTTTATTTCTGACACTTCATATTGAACAATTGGAAACCAAAGAAATATGAAAGAATTCTCATTGCTTTACTTCTAGTGAAGCAGCTGCTGTTGGACTTAACTGGACAACTAGAGGACTGTGCGTAATTATGACACCAACAGTAGATAAAATGAAGCCCTTATTAATGGGAATGATCCTAGCCACGGTAACACTTGTGTAAGACGAAAGATACTCTCTGTTTCCATCTGTGTTTTCAGTTTTTCGCTTGGAATTTTTTTTTTTTCCATATTCTGTCATCTCTAAAAGAAAAGATTTTCTGAGATCATTCACGCCGGACGCAGTGAAAGAGGTCCCAAAGAAAACTAGTCCCCATGAGAGATGGTTTAATGTTCTGTTTATTAAATAGTAGTAATTTGTTTTGCTTTGGATAGGTCAAGAATAGTTTTAATGATACTTAAAGAGGTATCGATGATGCATCCAGCGTACCACAGAAAGAGCATCAAGGAAAACAGCATTAATCAATATCAACAGCATTTATTAGTTTAAAAGGGCTAAAGTAAGTCTCTTTGAGGGAAGCCACGCCAATAGCAGGCTCTTATCTCTCATGTTTGTGCTGAGATTTCATGCTTGCTAAAAAGTTGGTGATGTGGTGTGTTCTCTTCATCACTGAAAACAAATACAATGTAGAAAGTAATGTATTCAATCCCCAGCAGATGAGGAATCGTGCACAGTTTGGTCCTGTGAATAACGAAAACTAACCAAATTTTAATGATGTATTTGTCAACACACAGGAGTTGAAAAACAGGTATCATGTCCAGGCACAAATTACAATGTGGAGGATGTCATGCTGGTTGATTTCAGGTTTATATAAATTCCACAGATAATCAACCCTACTGATAACAACTTCCAGCTAAACCATTTGTGAATATCTGATTCGTTGCTGGGGTTAGGAACGTTGACAGCTGCATTATCGTTGGATGTTGGGAACAACCTAACTTGATTCTTTGACTGCATTACGGTTAATGGAATGTTTCTTTGACCATCTGCTGTGAGCATCTCGTTTCTTGTTTGTGGCCTTATGTAAAGCCAGTTAAACCTTAGTGATTATCAATGACAGAACATTTCTTCTTGCCACACCTACCAGACAGCTCCTATCCTTGAGAAAATAACTCTTTGGTTATTAGTTCGTGGAAATACGAAAAAACAATAACAAACAAGCAAATATTACTGGACGAGATACATCGATATACCAACATTTATTAAGTGAAAACAAATAAGTAAAATAAGTAATTTTTATTGGATGACTTTCTGTACGGACCATTTTTTTTTTACAACTCTTTATAAACTAAATTCATTAATAGAATTTGGTAGTGCACTGTGATGGAACACGTTATGAAAGCCGATAATCTTGATGGAAACGCCTACAAAGTACATGAAAACGGTGCATCCAGACAACTCTGGCGTCCACCAACAAGCCAACACGCTATGCCACGCTTTGGATTCTCATCCTCCTATGGACAAAAAGACACCAAACACACGGATATCAACTAAGCGGGCATGTTTGGAACCTTCTGGAAAAGGATATTCGATATGGTTACCATTCTCTCACATACATAATATGTATGTGAGAGAATGGTAACCTTGCAATTGACCTGGAATTGAAAGGTTATTTTTATCTCCTAGAGAAAGGAGATAAAAAGAAAGAAACATAGATTACCTTAGGGTGATCAAGGATTTTCACGGTATTCAAAAAATTTTGCTTATCACTGTTTAACAACCATTTTTAAATTTGTATTTACATTCTATATACACTATGGATTACCACCATGTGGCGTTCAATTAAATTCTAGCCACTTTCCATGAGATTCTCGGAGCCTTCAGCACATAATGTATAGAACTGCTGATCTTTTACAATGTTCGTTTATGAACTCATCGCTTAATGAACGATTAAAACAACATCACACCAGTTTATTTTCATCTTATTATGGAGTCTTATGTCCTCAACGAGTAGTTCAATGGACCACTGTGTTGAAGGAGGAATGGACCAAAATACTACATTCCTCTTACTCAAAATTGGTTCTGAATCTATTTACACTACGCTACAGTCTGCAATTAAGGCCAAAGAT
Organism: Mastigoproctus giganteus; assembly: GCF_048544385.1. NCBI lineage: Eukaryota > Metazoa > Arthropoda > Arachnida > Uropygi > Thelyphonidae > Mastigoproctus > Mastigoproctus giganteus. Next base: position 39,970,904 of record NC_143586.1, on the reverse strand, counting down.
GGGTAATGATACACTACATCATATTATTCTGCACAGATTGTGGTGACTTAGTTTGAAGACATGAGCGTTGAAAATATTCTTCGACCTTAACCCCATCGAACACCTTTAGGATGGCCTGGAACTTCGTCTTCGAGTTAGGCCATTATGCCCTCAATGAGTAGTTAAATCGACCACTGTGTTGAAGGAGGAATGGACCAATGATCCTTTCTGAATTTGTTTTCCGAACAAGAATAAAGATACCACCAAAATTTCCTCAAACCTCAAACCTAAAACTTCAATAAGGTCTTCTCACAAGAGTTCCCAAATGCTGTAATTTACAGAACTGAAGTCTTTCTTGAAAAGAGTACTCATCTATGCCCTTGGCTAATCTTATCGCTCTTCTCTGAACCTATTCCAAGAGATCCATATTGTCCTACAGTCATTCGGTTCTGAAAGAAACTGAAAATTTCCTCTTAAGGGGTTTATTACAGAATGCTTAGGTTTCTTAATTTCTGTACATTATAGTAAAACCAAAATGAGCTTTTGGGATAAAATGTCGGTAACTATAACTGAGACTTTGCATCTATCCCAGAAAGATTAAGGAATTATTCAATATTTGGAAATCGGCCATTAATTTCAAATATTAATGGCCGCTGTTGGGGAAACACGTATGTGCGAAAACTGGAGAGTTTCTATCGAGACAGACTTCTCTTTTGATAGATGAGAGTTCCTCCTAAAGCGTAATAATGAATTTTTAAGCAGTGAGTGCAAAGTCTGCCTAAGTGAATAATGTAGCAATTAAATAATGATTGATTGGTGTCTATTGGATTCATTTCAAGCTTAATAAAAAACGAAACGTGTTATGGATCAAAAGAAAAGCGTTGGCCGATGCTGCACTGATATTTAAATATTAATAAAATAATGAAAAATCTTTTGACAGGTCCGAAACAAATTATATCATTTAAGATCAGCAATAAAACTTTGCCAGTGCGAACAAAGGGCTGTGCACAGCAAGTTGGACTTGTTTTGCTCAGAATTGTTAACATCTTGAAAATTGTTGATCCATTTATATTTTGACGATGAGACGTGATATGAATGATACACATATTTTCTTGAGAGTCCTACATTTTAAGTGTATAGGGCTCTTCCTGTCTTCGTAATACGTCTAGTTGAAATGAAAGGAGTGGTCTGAAAGAAATGAGATTGATGAGCCCTAACAAACGGCCGATTGGAGAACCTTTTGCTTCTGTCAAGTAGTGGACGTTATTATAACGCATGCATTAGCAGGTTTTTGTGGAGTAGATTCGATTTGGCTCTAAGGGAGAGGACGAGTGCACGCCAGGGTACGTTACCCAATATGTATCTGAAAAGTAAACGAAATCCATCCAATGATAAAAGCAGCTTTCAAAGAAGATTCTCCATTATGGACATAGATTTTCAGGTGGGATGACTAGCTTCGGGATTTAAAGCCTTTAAAAATGAAAGCAATTAAATGATTAAGAAGGGAAATTGTACAAGACACAAGGAAAGGAGCATTGGAATGATTAATCATCTGTCCTTTTTGCTATACATAATCCTGTGTCGACTTCTGTGTCTTGATAAATTGCTGATGCGACTAAAACCCTACAAGACCCTGAGATAATTAAAAATATGTTCCCTGATTTCAACTGGGGTCAGATGTTTAGCTAATAACAGAGATCAGGAGAATTTCAAAAGCAGAGCTCGAATTCGTATTTTAAAAAGAAAACACTTGGAAAGTTTATGAAGGTAAGTTTTCATATCGCATCAACAGTTTTCTCTCGAACGTGGAACTCATCACTTTTCACCTCGTACTAATTTAGAGTAAGATGATATGGTAACGAAAATGTTTCGATTGCTTTACGATATCTGTATTTGTCAAATAATTAATTTATTCATTTTTGGTACGGTAACATATTGTAGAAATTAATGATTCCCAAAGATATCGCTTCGTACTGGCTATCGGTTACCCCTGACACAATTTGAAGTCTCCTGCAGGGCGGTTGCAAACTAGATTCAAAATAAGCAGTAGAACAACATGCAATCGTTTGCTATCGTCCCCCTTAAAAGGTTACTTCATTGCTAATGCAATACGGTTTTGTTTAATTAATTTTAAAAGATAAAAATTAAATTACAAAAGATTTTATTGGTAGTGTGCAGACTGTGCACGGAACTTCGAAAAATAAAATAGGTTAAACTTCCTGTGTCATTCAGGACATCAACACGGAAGTAAGTCTAAAGCAGTCTCACAAACAACGAAGTTGAGACCTATCTGCATTTTTATCGCTGTACGTAAGTACACAATCTTTTACAACCACTTTAATAAGAAAGTTTTAATCAACGTAACTATTTTGGTCATTTTTGCCCATAGCAGCAGGTGGATTCTTAATTATTTCTAACGCATGAGAATAATAAGATTGCTGTGGAATGGTAGCCTATCGTAAGTACTCTTAGTGCCCAATGAAAGTTATAGAAATAAAAATAACTAATTTATTGTTGAAACTACGCAGTTCCTTGTTCATGTTGGATGGTTGGGATACATCTGCTCATTTCCCGATATATTTAATTAATCACAATTGCTATCATTACTATAACTGCATCGATGTTACGTTAATTTGACAGATGAGAGATGAACTTGTTGGACCCCGGATATTAAAAGCACTCGTAGAAATAAGCACCACACTGGCTTTCATTTAGTAATGGAACACTCTCGTCAACACCATAAATAATCGTTGCGCAAAATAATGGTTTATTCATTATATTTTTCGCTACTGATAGCTAATACTTCTATCATTTGAATGTTGGTCTTTGTGGAAAGCAGCACCTTTGTTTCGGGTTGCAGCAAAATGGAATAAAAATAACGCTTATGGCATGTAAGTATGGAGTTTAATATTATACAATAATAGTTTCAATATAAACAAATAAATAAATGTTCTGTTTATATTCCGGAGATGTTGTAGGAGGGTTTTAGGAGCATCAGCAACTAAGGCTTGCTCTGTATATACTATCTGTAATTTTAGTGTGTTCTGTGGTCGATTTTCTGTTTTCTGGATGAAAAGCCAGAATTTCTGGGAGTAAAAACCACGATGCCTGAGACGAATTAACTCAGCCACGTAGTGAGAAATGTCCATAAAAATTCCTCACTTCATCGAAGGGACTCGGACTGAGGTCTTTTCCACCATATAGCGGTGGACGGCGATTCTACCAACTGTGCTACCCAAGGGGGCATGTACAGTTATATTCAAATTATAATATTGTCACTAGAATTGTTGTCCATATCGTGTAATTCGTCTGTAGTGTTAAGGGCCTATTTTCATAATGTGTGGGCTGTAAACCCCAGGATAACTCATGGGTTGAAATGCTACTCCCTCCTCCTGAGATCGTCTGATTACAGCCTTGATTGAAAAGTACCTTGGATATTCGTCCAGTCTTCGACGGAATTTTCTATAATAAACAGAGAGGACGTGGATTTACCACAGATCACTTTATAGGTTGTTCGCCCTAGGGGTACATGGTGACTGTAACCTCTAATCTAAAGTCTTCTTAAATCAATGGCTCGCACCTAGACTGCTGTTGATCTTTGGAGTAAGGATTTTACTCCACAGGTCTTCAATTAAGACTAATTTTAAAACATGAAAGATATTGATGGTTCATCAGTGCAGACAATCATTGAAAACTCTCTAAATTTCTTCTATAAAATGTACAAGTATGAATTTAGATGTCTTTAAGTTACTCAGTTTTGTATAACTTACTAATTTTTCTTTCAGAAATAATCCCGCTCGTAGTGGGAAATCATCTACAAGCAATGGCAACAGGAAAGGAGTACGCCTCTAAGCTTTTAGGGAAATCCATGATAACTGGAGTACCAGAAATAATTGAAACAAAAAGTCCTTTTCGAAAATTTATGAAGACCTTGATTTTTATTATTTGTTTAATAGGTTTTATCATTCAGACGAATGCCTTTGTCCAACTATACCTGAAATATACTTGCTACCCCGAGACGAATCTAATATTTGAGGATAAAATGGAATTTCCAGCCGTTACTATTTGCAGCATGAATGGGTGAGTTATTTGCATTTGGTAATTGGAAACTCCACTTAAAATGTTTGTGAAATTTTGATAACTTTACCAATTTAGAGGTGTATATTTGAAATACAAATATGCAAGACTGGAAGAATTCTTAATGAAAATGCGCAGTGAAAATAGACTTATATTATATACTGTTTCTATAGCATATTTATGAGCCATAAACGTACTAGAGAAATTTTATAGAAACAGTATTAGTGATTAAAGTGGGCTTCTTCAGCATCTGCTAAAATATATCTCAATGATGACCATTTCCATTTGCAATCTGTCAAACCCTATGTACTCCTGCCAGAATCCCAATTGCCAGTTGTCCAAATCATTCGTTGTATGGTTCCTTTAGCTTCAAAGGTAGTGCTTGTGCATATTCCCTCTCAGAGATTTAGTAATTTGGAATCTCCTCTTTTCGATCTTCTCTGCCTTAAAATCTCTCTACCACATTCGGTCAAATTCATCTGTTGCCTCTATCGTTCTCCCAACTTCACCAAACAGTTCGAATTCTTTGACTTCCCCTCTTTGAAACTTGGCTTTCTCCAGTCCTACTTTCCTAACAGTAAGGAATTTTTCTTGGTGATTTCAATGTTCAAAACTCAACCTGGCTTCCGATTTCTGGTCACACGGACTCAGCTGGTCGATATGATGAGGATGTTCGTTTACCTAGAAGAATACCAGACACTCCTAGCCACACAGCCAACACGCTTGATCATTTTCCCACAAACAACCCTTCTAAGTACACGGTAGAGGTAAGTGGTCCTCTAAGTACTTGAGATCACAACTTGGTGATGGTCTCTCCTACAAATGAGCCTTTCTCTCGTGGCCATTCTCTACCTCGTGTTGTTAGGAATTAGTGCGCTCATTTTGGAAATGGTGCTCTTACCAAAATATTATTCAAACATAATATTTAATTTTATTCTAAACAATAATGTCTTAATCAACATGACAGAAATAGTATAAAAATAGCGTAATTTTTTAAATGAATTAATGATAGGTGCTTGACACTCACAGCGATATAAATTTGTATTTTGTTTATAGAATTCGCAGGAAAAAATACTGTGAAGAAAATCCCGAGAAATGTGAAAGGGTTAAAAATATTACTCATTTCTGTGGAAGATATCCACGTTATTGCATCAAAGAGACAGAAAATTTAACGGTAAGGTTCTTTAGATAGATATAAAAGAAATTATTATTGAGTCTTTTGAGATCAATTGGCTGAAAATTATTACTTTGAATTTATAAATTAACAAATAGAAAATCAGAATAAAATCCTGACTATAGTCGAACGATATTTAATGAAATTATTGATTCAGAAAATTTTTTTTCTTCAATTTGAAACGTGTACCGGAAGTCATTTGTTATCCTGTATACTTTTTTAAAATGTTTTCGTGCATTTACAACCTAAGGTGTCTCGTAAATGTATCAATCACCCTAATAATTTTTGTTCTTTATGTGGTGTGGTGTGGTGAGCTTTAAAATCATATTCGTGGTCTGAACTTACCTGATGGACACAGCGATGTCAAACACCAACAACTTCCAGAAAAAATACAAAGAAAAGATCAGGAAGGACTCAGACTTAAGGCAGAAGTCAAAGATGTGTGGAATATGGAACGAGCAATGACCATCCTGATTAACCGTGTCAACCATTGGCATGGTACCAAAGAGCTCCAATGAGCTCAAAAGAGCTCCTAGCAGCAATAGGCTGGGAACTCCAGAAGGCCGCGATCCTGAACACCTATGGATAATAAGAGAGTTCATCGACCAACATTTATAATAATAACAATTATAATAGTAACAGGACAACCAACCACCCCATGCACTTGGTACTAGGACCCTTCATGGGATGGAAAAATCAAATAAAAGGAGAAAAAGTTTTTTTTTTTAAATATATAATAATTGTTTTCTTGTTATAGATGCCTTCTCATTTGACTGCTTATGCTACATACGAAGACGTAGATCGGTTTGGACACACAGCTGAAGAAATAATCGAGGAGTGTTGGAATCCGTTTACGACACCCCGACACTGCCGGTATGGTATTTTTTCTTTTCAATTCTCTTTTGAAGTAATAGATCATGTCGGACGAGGTTTAAAATTTTATATATATTATTATTTAAGTCCACGGGTACATAAACTGAAAAAAACAAAATAAGGAGTGACCGAAGTTTAACCATCCGCGAAGTTTCTGGAAAAACATATTTATTTTGGGACATGCCAATCAATTTTACGTAAGATTTTGGGAATGCGACGCTTTTCATCCAGGTTTGTGTCCTCACTGATGAACGCAGAAAGCCTATCAGCATACAGGTTTTCTCCGAAAATCCATCATTGGCAAAATTGCGTACAAATATTAAAAATTTAACAGTACCGCAGTAAAAGTTTCAGAAATAGTAATCGTTCCCAATAAATTTATATAGTTATCAAACAAGATTAGTAGTAGATATAGTGAATGGCTGCTCATTAATTCAACAGGTTGCTACAGCAAGTAGAGGAAATCGCATACTGGATTTGATCTTGTTGAATGCTGATCAAGGATTGATCAACATTGTTGATCAGTTGAAGGAATGACCGATTGAAGAATTGATCAATTGATCAATTGAACGATTGTTCAATATTGTTGTATTTATCAATTTCACCAGGCAGCAAGGCCCTCGTGAGTAGCACAGTTGGTAGAATCGCCATCCTCCTCACACTGGGATTCGAACTGAAGTCTTTTCCCTCACACGGGGGAAAAGACTTCAGTTCGAATCCTGTCGATGACGGGACGAATTTTTATGGGCATTTTTCACAAATTGGCTGAGTCAGTCGACCTTAGGCAAGAGTAATATGACGTTTTCTCCAAGAAACTCTGATTTTTCGTCCAGCAAACAGAAAATCGACAGCAGAACACACGCAATTTGAAGACAGTATGCACGAAGTAATATGGTCTTAGTCGATGATGCTCCTAAAACCCTCCTATAACAACAACAGGTGTCTGGAAACCACTGATTACACTAGCACAGACACTTTGTATGCGTATAGCAGACTGGTATGTACATTACCCTACCATTAATATCCGGACACCTGCCTTTAGACAAAAAAAAGAGCTTTTATTGTGTTATTTAATATTTTGTATCGAAACCTTTTGCTTTTATGACGGCCTACAATCTTCGCGGCATACTCTAAACCAGGTTTTTATAAATGTCAGGTGGTATGTTCCTCCACTCGGCCTTTAACGCAGCCACCAGTTCGGCCTTGTTCTTTGGATATTCTCGACGTGCTCGTACCCGACGATCCAATACATCCCAAAGATGCTCGATAGGGTTCAGATCAGTACTCTGGAATGGCCAATCAAAATTTTCCACACCAATTTCCTCAAAAAACTCCGTTACGACCCGAGCAGTATGGCATGGCGCGTTGTCTTGCTAATACAGGTATGGGCCTTCCAGGAAGTATTACCATAACGTTGGAAGTGCATAATTGTCCAGGTTGTCCTAGTATTGCACAGCATTCATGGTTTTGTCTATAAAGACTAATGGGCCCAAGCCAGACCATGAAAGGAGCCCAATACCATGACATTGAATCCAACAAACTTCATTGTTGGGAGGATACAATCAGGAAGGAACTGTTCCCCTGGCATTCGCCACACCCAGAAACGGCTATCAGACGGGTAGAGTGCGAACCTCGACTCGTCTGTCTATAGGACTGTGTTCCAGTGCTCTATAGTCCAGGATTCGCGCTCCTTACACCATGTTGATCGGGATCTATCATTTGTTGAGGTGATCATTGGCTTGTGAACAGCTGCAAGACCATTGTAACCCATATCATGGAGTGTCCTTCGTGTTGTACTAGTGCTGACATTAGTCCCAATACTCACAGAGGATTTGTGTGACTTGAGACAATGGCAAATTGCGATTTGCGAGCAGAGTTCTTCGCAGAATTCTCTTGTCCCATTCTGTTAGTTTCCGGGGTTTACGAGGCCTTTGTTTTTGACAGATTCCGTCCCATTCCTCTGCCATTTGCATATGGCATCATTAAACGTTGACCTACGGATCCCCAGAGTGAATGCGATGTCTCGTACAGAACGCTTGCTTAGGTGTCTTCCCACTATTATTTAACAGACATCCACGTTGGAAGACTTAATTCTGTTGAAAGTGTCATCTTGCATGCCCACTTTTGCAATTGTCTGTTCGAGCCCAGTGTGCATATTTATAGCAGGTTCTGTGATGATGCATGCATAGCACCTGTTTCCCCATCCAGGAGGGGTGTCTGGATAATTAATGGTAGGGCAGTGTATGTTACCGCTATAATTATCTGAATTACGACTTCCTTTGAAGTTCACTAACTCCTTTCTACATCATCTTCTAGGGAGCTGGTGGTCGATCGCATATTCCGAACAAAATTTATAGGCCTGAGGAAGTGTCAAACCATATTTTCCAAACTGGACGATCCACTTAAGGAACAAGTTGCTATCGAGTTTTCAGGAGGTAAGTTCTGGAAGATAAACCCGGCTGATCTGGCAGTGCCCAGGCACCATAACGCACCATAATTCAGAAGAGCATATATGATATGCTCTTCTGAATCTTGAACTTTTAATTTAACAAACTTTTATACTTTCTATCTTAAGTTATATCTTAATACAGTGCAATCTAGCTCCTTTATAAATCCACCTGATGATTTACGCGTGCTGTGCCCTTTTTTTTTCTTTCAGTGAGAGAAAATTTTCTAAGCCTTGATGTTGCCTTCTCCGGAGATGAGTACTTCCACCCGGGGATGAAATTGGGAGCCACAATCGAAATCCACTCGCCTTACTCCGTGCCTGAAATTAAATATGACCCCATAATTTATCCCGACAAAGTGTACACTATTTCTGTAACAGCAGTAAGTGAAACAATCTTTCTGCGCTTGTTAATATTCAGTTTATTTAATGTTAACTTCAGATTTATTTATTTTAAAAAGGAAAGGAAAGGAAAGGAAATATGCAAATGGTTTGTAGTAACTGGATTTCACTGTTTTTTTCAACATGACCGAATGAATTTGATTCAAAATTTCATAATTATTAACAAAACTTTTAATTTCTCTTAGACTAAAGAAGTACTTCTTCCTCCTCCCTATCAAACGAACTGCACTGACTACATCGGCCAGTGGAAGAAGAGTTTCTCAGGGCCTCTGACATTCGAGGTAATTTTCATACTTTATTTTTATTTGTTTATTTCTAACTTGCACTCAACCGGTTAGGGGTAATTTATGAATAATCTTATAAAAGATTAAAGCAAAAGATGGTCAGTAGAGCTTGTCTTGTCTATTTAGACCGTTCTTAGAATACGTGCCACAGGCTATACAAACGACAAGCTCATGACACAAGCCACAAACACCCACAGCCATTTCCTTCTGAATGAGGCCATCCTTGGATGATGTGTGGAAAGTGAACGTTGTAAGGGCCACTATTTAGATAACATTTGAAGTTAAGAAATATTACAAAATTTAAATTAACAAAGTATTACAGAAAATCCTTCTTTCCCCCACTCTTTGCCTTTTGTATATAAATGACCCTCCATTCACTGAAAATCCTATCAATAGTTTTACTGATGATAGCGCATTACCTTCCACCTTTCACTTTGAGACGTCTTGGCATTATTTCATTGAATTCGACGATTCATAGAAAGTGGTCGAGCAGAAGACATAGAGAGTGTAATAGGTAGTTTACAAAGATATTTACAGTGGAAAGAACGTTTGAACCACTGCAAAGCATCGACAAGGACTCAGATCGCTTTAAAATATGTGATATAATAATCTTGGAGAAGAGTTATTCAGAAAAGATGAGCGAAGATGAGTCTCTTGTGGAGTTATACCTTCTATAATATTCAAAATCTACATTTGAGTTCAACAACGTGTTAAGAATGATAATGAGGTCATGACAGACTTCTTAGCGATCCCACTGGACTGGAGAAACAATGATGTCTCCCCATTCCCCAAAGGAAGTGAGAAACAGATAATGAGCAACTATAGACCGGTGATTGGTATGTTTATAATGTTTATATAAAATTATATAAAGAGTATAACTCTCCTCAACAGCGTTAGTTATCGGAAATCTCTATTAATACTCCTGTATAACTCCTGTGTAAGTTGTGTTCGAATTTAGATTAAGATTCTATTTTCAAACACAATCTCAATCTCGATTTCTTTTGCTGATATTTTTTAAACCAGTAGGCAGGCATTAATTTTCTTCTTTTCAAAGATAATATTCATTATTGTCCCTTAGAAAAGAAAGCTAAATAAAAGCAAACCGCATAATTCATTTGAACAAAGTTGGTGCAAAGATTTTTGCCAGTATCCTTGAGGATACTCTAAAGGTTCAAAAATCAAATTATTATATTAGGGTTGCCCGTAATTGATTATATAAACCCGTATTTTGTGTCTGTAAATTGCATGTGTTCTCTGGTCGATTTTCCTCTTTTGCTGCACGAAAAAAACTCCAATTTCTGGGAGAAAAACCTTGCTATCTGCGCCTGAGACCGACTAATTTAGCCACCGAGTGATAAAAGCTCATTAAAGTTCCTCGCGTCATCGATGGGATTCGAACCCGGCCTTTTCCACCCGGTGTGTGGAGGACGGTGACGATACCACTGTGGTACCACGAAGATCCCCCCCCTCCCCCTAAGGGTTCAGGTAAACTGCTAGTTAGGGGGAGAAGGGTAATTTACATCTGCGTTTATCTGATGATATGGTAAATTGAAGGTACTGAAAAGTACCTTCAGTTTAGGGTCAGGAGGCAAAGGCTGCGTATGAGAAAGCATTGGCTAAGAGAGCAAAGAATGGGACAAGGAATTTTTCATGTATGTGAATACAAGAAAGAAAAAAAGCGAATCAGATTAGACCCTTGTGCACTGGATGATTCCTAAAGATTTCAGTTTGGTTTTGATTGAGCCATGTCATGTCAGAAGAAATGTTGTATGCAGGCCATGGGAAAGCCATGTTGGAGATTAAGGGTAGACCTTGACTACATGGGAAACAAATTACTTTGTTATTTCTCTTTTGGTGGAATTCATCCATTTTGTCTGTCAGACCTGCTAAAAGTGGGAGGTGAGTTGCCTCTTCTCTGCTTTTGGGTTGCTGGCAAGGTCTGTGATAAAGTTCATGAATGTGACTGATGTACCCTTAGATAGATGGTAAAGGGGCCAGCATCGAGCCACCTCCAGGTCCAGCGGGAGGACGCCAGCCAGCACCTACAGTGCGTACGTGCTCACTGTACAGCAGGCCCGCGTGATGGTGAGCAGGATGAATCTTTGGATGATATCTAGCTATTTCCTGATGGTTACGAGAGCAATTGGATTGTACTAAATGCCAATTGTAGGTTATTGCCAGTAGGAAGACCGCCCTGTAGAAGAGCGAGAGTGTGTGGCGGTTGAGGCCCCAATCCCTGCACGTAACTGTGGCTACCAAGGCGGTGTGGTTTCTCACTTTAGATTGCAGGTATTTTAGATGTGGTAGGAAGGTGAGACCGGAGTTCAGCCCTTTGCCAATGCATTTCAGCACTGACGTGAGCCTCAGAGCTAAAATCAGATTGTCCTTCCATCAATCTTAATGTGTGGGGGTCTTCTCAGATTGAGTGTTTCTTTTAGGAGAATGGAACTTGTCTAAGCTGAGGAAATCGGGAGGTTATGGAGGTTATCCCATTCCTGCAGGAGTAATAGCGCCTTGTTTGCTTGGGTCTCGAGTTGAGCTCTGGATTCCGCAGCCACGACCAGAATCAGATTGTCCTCATAGGCCCAGGAGGTGACGTCGCCAAGACGATGAGGAGGAATTTCTTAGTTATCTCGCCCTTTTCCGCGTTATTCCAGTCTGCTTTCCATTGATCAAGTAAGTGTTTCCTGAGCCGTTTTCTTTCCTGCTGATGGATATGGGCTAAGTCCAGCTGGACCCGAGTATGTTGGTCGCTATGCCTTTCTTTATTCGTTGGTTGATTCCTCTCCTGATGACTTACAAATGCAGGGAGGGAGGGAGTGTATTGAATCATTGAATTATGAGGGCATTTTTGTACTCAGAGGAGATTCCTTTGAATTGGAGAAGTGCCAATGTATCACCAATACACAAAAGCAGTTCTAAGAGTGAAGTTGGTAACTACCGACCGGTAAGTCGTGATTAAACAGTGATTAAGAGTGCAGTTCAGGACATTTAGATAGATATGGAATTCTGAAGGACACACAACATGGCTTTATTAAGGGTAAATCATGCTTAACTAATTTAGAAGGCTGTTATGACGCAGTTTTACATGAGCTGGAATTAGGGAATAATTTTGACAGAGTGTATTCGGATTTTAGCAAAGCCGTCGACTCAGTCTTTCATGGAAGATTACTGTATAAGCTTGAACAGGTCTGGATTACAGGTTGGTAAGGTTTTAAGATGGATTGGTGGGTGGCTGCAGGGAAGAAGTCAGAGGGTTCTGATTAATGGAAAATTCTTCAGATTGGTGTAACGTCGGGAGTGGGGTCCCTAAAGAATCAGTTCTTGGACCACTGTCCTTTCTCATTGTCATAAATGACATCGACGAAGGAATAGAAGGAGTGATGTTAAAATTTGCAGTTGACGTAAAGATTGGTAGAGTTGTTATTGATCAGTGCCAAGCGGCGCTCCTTCAGGATAACTTAAACTGACTTTAAAGATGGTCAGAGAAGTGGTAGCTATGTTTTAATGCTACTAAATTCAAGGTCGGTCTTACACTTGGTTGATTAAAGAAGTGTTCAATTAGAGGAATTCATTTTATGTCATAATTTAAGTATTTTGAATGAACCTTTTGGTGGAATTCACCGAAATACACTCCGATAGATGTAACCCTCCCCTGAGGTTGAATTAAAAAGAGTGGAGGAGGAAAGGGATCTGGTAATTGCAATAAGGGCAGATATGAAGTTTTCTGAACATTAAACAGGCAGCTAAGAAAGCCCATGGTGTTCTATCGATGATTTGTCGAATGCTGTCCTGTAGAGATAAGGAGGTCATAATCCCACTGTATAAGACCACATTTGGAATAGTGTTCAGATATGGAGACCTCATATGAAAAAAGACAACGAGCTTCTTGAAAGGGTACAAAGACGAGCAACTGGAATGGTGAGGATGACCCTATGAGGAAAGACTACAAAGCTTGGCAACCAGACACCTCAGAAGTGACCTGATTGAGGTTTATAAGGCTCTAAGAGGGATTAGTAAAAAGAATGAAGGTGAAATTCTCACTGTTCTAAACAGTTCCAGCAGTAGGAGTCATAAATTCAAATTACAGGGGTTGAGGTTTAGATTAGATTGTAGGAAGTTTTCGTTTAGGCAGCAAGTCGTCGATTGCTGGAACAAGTTGTCCTCACATGTAGTTGAGGCTGATAGTTTGAATAAATTCAAAGATCTACAGAATACTTACCTGTGTGAGGAGGGAGGGATATAATTTGTGTTTTCTTCTCTTCGTGGTTGTCATTTTGTTTTTTTTTTTTTTTTTGCCAATCAGCCAACGCCTGTGGCTTCGTACACTGTATAGTGAATACTATATTTTCCCTTTTTATATTATTTATAAAACATTATACGTGTAATTTTTAAGAACTACACTGCTCGAGAAAATTAACAGAACAAAATGTTCTTCATGAATATTTTATTGTGAATATTTGATATAATAGGCATCCTGGCATGAAAATTTCGAGTATTCAACAGAAATCGATCTACCACCTGACAGAACCGCACATTATGCAAATCATTCATGCCTATAAAAACACGGGTTGCGACAATTTTTTAACTTGCTCACTGGGACAGCCACATCTCCAGTACTCAATTATCGTCGTTTAGATGATTCTTTGAGGCAGCGGGCCGTTGGACGAACTGAAGCCGGGCAGTCGTAGGCAAAGATGACACGTTAACTTAATGTGTCACTCAGCGTCATCTCGGCACTATGGAAACGGTTTCAGGAGACAGGAACCGTTACAAGAAGAGCTGGCCAAGGTCGCCCGAGGGCTATTTTAATCAGAACAGACCGCTATCTGGCTCTAACCACAAGATGGAATCCTACGATATCCTGTCATTAACTGTGTCTTGAGGGTGTTGTGACCAAAGGTGAAAACAGTTCTAACCGGACTGTGTTAGTAACGTTCAATTCAAGTGGACTCTACGCAAGGAAGCCCGTGGTTTATATCCCATTAACCCCAAACTACGGCAGAGCTCGTCGAAACGTGTTCCATGAACATGTGACTTGGAGACTAACAAATGGGGTACAGTTCTGTTCTCTGATGAATCCCGTTTTAGCTTACATATAGATTGTATATTTTATTTCATCTGGTGACCAGGAATGCAGACCACTCCTCCAGCATCAGAGAAAGGAACACTTACGGTGCAGGTGGTGTTCTCGTGTGGGACGGAATAATGATGAACAGCCGCATCCCCTTTTCATCTTTTGATAGGGGTACCGTAAGTGCAGAGGTACCGAGAACAAACCCTCGAATCCTATGTGCGACTTTTTAGGTGTGCGGTTGGTCCAGATTTTCTTTTCATGCACGACAACGCCACTGCATGTAGAGCTCAAGCCAGCGAGATCTTGAATCTAAAGATATCCAACGACTGCCGCGGCCAGCACGATCAACAGACTGAAATCCGATCGAAAATGTGTGGGACGCTCTTTGGTGTCGCATTGCGCACCGACAGCCAACTCCTCGGTCACGTGAGCTAAGGTCTGAGCTGGTGGAAGAATGGAATTTATTGCCACAGAATCTTATAGACACCCTTATATCGGTCATGGTTCACCGCTGTCATGCCTGTTTAACCTTTGGAGGGGATTATATGCCGACTGATGTCATGTGACCATATTTTTGAGCATCTTGTATCGACTTCTGTAATGTGACCCTTTGGGTAACTTTAATACAAACCCTATTAATGTTCCTTATAGCTGTCCGAAATTTCTTGTTGTTTCCTTATTTATTCGTTATTCTATGGTACACCGGCATACCAATTTTGTTTCGCTTCATTGCAAGCTGCACGAGTTACACCACCTTTCCTGTTCTGTTAATTTTGTCAAGCAGTGTCTAATGATTCGTAATTAATATTTTATTAATTTCTGTTGAGCACGTTACTTTTTAAATTGGTTGATTACAATAGTGTTCTTATTTTACAGGGATGCTATTACTCATGTGTGGCTAATAAGCTGTTAGCGAACTGCGAACACAAATGTATAGGAGATGATTCTCTTATCCCTTACACTGACAGGCCCTGTAAAAACAGTAAGTTTACATTTTGAAAATGAATCCTGATTCCATGAAATAATTATCAACTTACAGAAGTTGATAATTATTTCATGTTGTGAGACGAGTATGTGTTAAGGTATGTGTGTTGAGGGTTGAGGCCTATATGTGTTAAATGCCAAAGCAATTAAGGTTATTAGGTGTCAATATAATGTGCCTATAATTTCATAATGCTTCGGTCCATTCGCTTACGTGGAGGAAAAATCCCAGTTTCCAAAAAGCGATAGATGTAATCCTCCCCTGAGACCGACTAAATTAGGAAAAAATCACAGTTTCCAAAAGGCGATACATCTAACCCTCCCCTGAGACCGACTAAATTAGCCACCTTCTGAAAAAATGCCCATAAAATTTCTTCTCACCGTTGAGGGACTTGAGCACAATCTAATCTGGGAGGATGAGTGATTTTAACCACCAGGCTACTCGCATTGCCATGGAAGGGATGTTATGGAACTTTTTTCACGCCATGGCTAAGTTAATCAAGATAAGATTGCATGGTACCTCCCTTCTCCAAGACTCTTGAACATCTTGGAAAACAGAAACTGACCAAGGAATATATGGATTTATAGACTCAGTGCACCTTATGACATTTTTTTCTTATTTAAAAACAATCCAAATGCATACACATTTATATGCATTTCAAAAGATGCCAAAGAGAATTAAAACAGTTGTGAAAGTGTGACTCTAGACATCAAACAGAATGTAATTTCTTTAATTTAGAATTTTCAAGTAATATGAGTTCTTTACTCGCCGATGAATTCTTTCTGAATTGCTCTCTCGCAAAACGAATAGCCAACATTTCAAATATCAAAACAAAAATATATATTGATTGATAATATATTATCTTTCGTGGAAGTGTGTTATTATACTACTCAATTAAGATAAGAAACACGCCTCCATTTTTGCGAGCGATAATCATGAGATCATGATGAAGTCTAGTCACAAAGATGTGGAGTTAATCTTCATAATTTCTTGATTAAATGGGGAAGACGATCACTCCAAGAGTCACAACGAGCTCTCTCACAGTTTATAAGGCTGATGATAATGATTTGTGAAAAAAATCACACTGATCTACAAGGGCAGATCATAAATATATTTCGGTAACAATAAAATTTTATTCTCATTTTTATTTATGCTTTACCCCTTGGCTTCAGATATGATGACACATGTTGCTATTTTGCTTGCAATCTTGGCCGTTGACACCTGGTGAGAAGCCCGTTTTGTAAGTTGCGTGGCAACATCCTTGTTTTGTCAATTTTGTAATTATTTATCTCTTATCATACATTTTTTTACCTTTCTATCATTCTCTGACTCCCTCACTGTTTTTTCACTTTATTTTCCATGCTCTGCATAGGTCTACCATTTGCTGCTTTTGACTGAACTACACTGAAGGTCAGAATTCATGGGATACCTGGTTCCTGGGCAACGCGACGCTGTCACTCCTCTCTCTGAAGGACGAACCCACCGCTTCTCAGGTATATAGGTACAATGCATCACTGTATTCACGTAGACGGTAATTCAACGTCAGTATGCATAAACGGCGTGAGTTAACCGACTTTGAAAGAGGGATGATATTCATCTGGACACGTTGGGACCTGTGGTATGTCTTGACGCATCTTTGAACGGTTCAGGTTACGTGTCCATCCTTGCAAACCATCTGCACCCTTCATGGTCATCGTACACCCACAGGACAATGGACTTTATCGCAATGGACTTTATCAGCAACAATGGCCTCCCCGTTTAACAGACATGAATCCTGTGGAGCATCTTTGGGCTGCTGTGGAAAGGACCGTTCGAGTTTTGGATCCTCCACCAAGGAATGCGACGGAATTATGGACAGCGGTGCAGCAAGCATGGATGAAAAACCTGTGGAACACTTTCATGAACTAGTGAAAAATCAATGCCTCGCCGCGTGACTGTCCTTATCCGGGCTAAAGGTGGACCTTATAGCATCTATATCATCAATGGGTGCAAGTTTTTCTGCGAGCCCTTGGAAGCTCCTCTCGATATTAGGAATGCGGTCTTATTTCACTGTTCTATTTATGGGAATTACAACTTCCTTTTCAGAACTTTACCGAAATTAACTTCGTTTATTCACTCGCTTGCGTTACGTTATTTGACCGTCTCGTTTCTTTTTCATGTATCTTGTATGAACATAATGCGCATAAAAATAATATTTACTGATTTTTAAAAAATTTTTAAATTGATTTTTGACTAATAGTAGATTTTCTAAAAATTTATTGTAGACTCTGATTATTATTGCACCGCTAAGCTGGAATACTGGAACTCTTGTTCTGGACAATGCAGTCCCGAATGCGAGTAAGTTCATTTTTTTGTTTGTGATAGATAAATAGAGAGAGAGAGAGAGAGAGAGAGAGAGAGAGATTGTGATTATATAATAGTACTAATGCAAATTGATGTCCAAATTGATTGAATAATACTAAAGAATACATTTAACACATACACGTTTAACTTCATATACATTTAAGTTCGATTCTGCTTTATTCTCGATTGAGTTGCTCTTTCGATACTTGAAGACAGTGGCTCAATATGGGTTGAGTGTCTCACTCTCACACACCTCCCACAGACCCATATGTGCACGAAGGCAAAACAATAATAGGATGAGTTTCTTAAAGTATCGTTTCTCTTCACCAAAACAGGATGAATCAATGCATGATATTCTGAATTTCATCAAGGACCTGTTTGTTGATTTTATGGTTCCAATTTATAAGTTAAGTTTGAAAGTTTTATATTTTATTTTATTTATGTTTTTATTTATATTATAGGAAAGTTAAGTACAGCTTTACATTCATAGAAGAACAAGTTCCTGCTATGGTGAGTTCTTTTTTCTTTTAAGCAATTTTCAAACTTTATCTGAATTTAACTGAATCTTTAATTTATTTGCTTACCCTTACTTAACAAAGAAATATAAGTTTAAAAACAGCAGAAGCCAATAAAATCAGTTATTCTGAACCATTGGGTCGATAGCCTTTCCTTGCAGGTTCTTTCCACATTCTCATGTTGCTGATTAGGTTTTGAACAGTGTCCTACGTAACACTGTCCCACTCATTGGCAAAAAAATTAGAACCCTTTATTCACTTTCTAATAGGACCACCCTTTGCCAGAATTACAGCCCGTATACATAGTGGCATGGCTTCCCCTAGGTTTCTAAGGGACACTGGCTCCATATTTCACCATTTTCCATCAACATATTTCTCTGGTGGTGTATTGTGGTCGGCAGAGAACTGCCCTTTCCAACGTATCCAACTTTCTCAATTGGATTCATATCTGTAGAATTATGTATCCAGGCTGGAAACCCTGGTAATGTTCCTGTAACCATTCAGATACAATTTTTGTATGGTGGATAGTTGCCTTGTCTTGAACGAAGCCAACGCATTCCTGGTGAAAATGAAGCATTGCAGTCCAATATGGCAGAAAGATATTCGCTGGAGAGCAACACGATCTTTAAGGTTATGAGACGAACATACCAACAGAACATATCCCATACCATGATATCACCTCCAGCTGCTTGAACGGTGGACGCGAGACAGTCTGGATTCATGGCTTCCTGATATTCATGCCACACTTTCTCCCTGCCATTGGTGCAAAAGAGTGTAAATTGAGACTCGTCAGGTCACATGATATTTTTTCAATGTTCCACAAAGCAGTCTTAACGCTGGTGGTACCACTGCAGTCGAATCATACGATTTTTTTACAGAAAGAAGGTACGGTATACAAACCTTGGTAACTGAACAAAGTGAATGAGCTCATTGAGGTGCACAGGGCCTTGAAGATAGTCAGTAAAATGAACCAGGGAAGCATATTTTCAGTGATAGGAACTTGAATAACGGCAGAAATATAAAATCTTAGAGAGTAACAGAAGGCTGGATCTCATGAAGTGAACTGTTGGCAGCATGTTGTGAATCATTGGAATGAATTCAAATTTGTGCTTTGAATTCATTTGAATTCAAATGAATTCAAAGCACAAAGTTTGACAATAACTGAAAGGGGAATTTGGTTGTAACTTTTTGGCGATGAAGGTATGAGCGAGTGAAGATCGCAAATTGTTTAATGCCCTTGTTTCCAAATAAATTGAGAAACAGAGTTTTAAAGCATAACCTACTATTAAATTACCTGTATCCATACAGGCATATGCTGTAAATCAATTTAGAACATAAAAGAAACAGTATAAGTAAACACATGAACGAAAATAAATTTTCTTCTAGGGATCTCTTAAATACCTGACAGAAGGTGAGGAGACGTTGATTACGTAAGTATTTTCAAGTTTTAATTTCGATTGGTCTTTTATTTTATATATTATTATTATTTATTTATTATATTATTGCAAAGAAAAAAAGATAGAGAGAGGGAAAGCCATAGTAGAAGAACGAATATTCTGAAGCTGCTAAATTGCCAAAAATGTATAATTTTAACATTGCACATTTTCAGCCTTTTACATTTCTGACTGCTGGAATTTATTAATAGTATTGGGTAGGACTCGTACCCAGCAAGAGTTCGAAGATGATTCACCTCTTACAATCTGCAGAATCGTGCAGGGTCTTTGAGATGCAGATCTACGCTCCAAAAGGATCTCCTCTCGTCAAAGATAACTCCACCATTTATAACTCCATCCAGAATAACTGTGTTATCTCTCCATTCCATGATATGTAAGAAGAAGCATCCTACCAAAACGTTGCTGGCTTGTGTTTATTTCATGTGTGAAAATGTCCAGGTCCAGATGGTGTTGGTTCACGCTTCAAAAACAGAAGCAGAACTCCAACTTATAGTACTTTTTTGAAATAAGCAAAAAGCATTTCAAAACCTTCGAAAGCAGCCCTTTCAATGGGACATGCTCTGTCTTGGCAGCTCACCGATCCCTATTTACTACTGCTATGGAATACGCCCTAACTCATTCATCAGTCTCCATCTCAAAGAGGAAAGATGATCATTTTCACAAAAATCTCATCCATCTCTCAGGGCTTCCATTTGGAAGCATGGGCTGATCATGTTGTGATCATACACACACTGGCAAAAAAACACCAACATTTCTAGCAGAGCTGTTGGACTTATGCTCGCCCGGAATTTTTATAGATTATTTTCACAATGTGGTTCGGTTAGTCGGTGTAGAACGAGGGCAGCAAAAACAAACAGAATACTCAATAATTCAGACACAATATACTATCACCTCACAGCCTAATTTCCTTGGGCGCTTAACACTCATACATACTCGTTGTACATTATAAATCTATATACACAGTTTCTTCAAAAATAATTTCTTCAAATATGCTCTCATTGTTTTCTAAGGTTTATTTTCTGCTTTTATAACAAAATTTCTTTTGTGCGATTTCTTTGTCTAGTCCAGAAGATGAAGAAAGGTCAGCGAATCTTAGATTCTTCATCAACAGAAATAGCGTGGCCCACTCCTACCAACCAAAATATGAGGTGAGTGACATATTTCCTGCTCTGGTACACAACATTAATGCACACAGATAGGAAAGAAATGTCTTGAGCAGAAAGATGAGCAGTGGAAAAATCATTATACGGCAGGCAGGACGCCATAGCTGTTTGATTCCTAAATACATCCTTTCTGTTAATTCAAAACATTTCCTCCCCTTTTTAATGCGAAACAACTTTGCAGGCACCTATAAAAATTTCAACTGCGTGAATCTGATTGGTCACGGAAAATGCGTCACGGAAGTAAATACGTCATTCGCGACCTCCGCTAGAGGAGCTCCCACACTAGTCTGTGCCGAGCACTCGATGCTGCGGCAGCGTCATTAGAGCGCCGACTCATTTTTCGTGATCGGTACGATACCTCCAGTTCTAGTGAACCGGTTTACAAACCGATTTATTTTATAACAAATAATTTAGAAAATAAAATTTAAGTGTTCAACTATGCGAAAGTCAAGTGCAGAGCGTTCTTGAGAGTATCGAGCAAGAAAGAGAGTATCGAGCAAGAATGAAAGGGACAGAACCTAAGAAACCTAAGAAAATAAAGACGAAGGGCTCCTAATAGTGGCATACAGAATATACATAATTGACTTCATCCATTCCGTTTTGCTCTCGTGAAACCTATAAGCATAGGTTGACATAAGATATCGTGAAGAGGACGAAAATGTAATTTTATTAATTTTAAAGTGAGTAATATACATTATTGCTCACTTTAAAGGTGGTTATAACAGAGACAGACCCTCAAGCACACACTGCCAAGATTGCATCCTTCCTGGCCTTTACTGATGCTGGCATAGTCAGTGCTCTAACGAAAACGATGGATCCTTCTATCATTGTTTATGATATTGATAGTAATCTAACAAAAACGGATTCTTGAAGATTCCTGTTTCAAAAACCTCAAGAACTTTGAACTTACACAATATTGAAAAAGAAGTAATATTCTTGGTAATTAAGTTTTTCCAGTAAAGCCAGTTATAAAAATTGTCCATTGGGTACTGGGCGGCCATTATCAAATCATTTTCAGTCTTCAAATGCCATTAAATTGACCTTAAGTGGAATCTGCAAATGAGTGAGATTGTCAGACAGAACGGATTAGAAAAAAAATTAAGAAAAATAACTGAAATTAAGTAAATCTTTCAGTGTGTCCATAATTGTTAATAACGTGAAAGTTTCTAAGATTTCATTTTTAAATTCAATATTTCTTTTAATTTACAGAGTGTAGAACTTCTCAGCTATATTGGAGGCTACATTGGAATATGGCTTGGGGTTTCGTTGATTGCTTTCATCGACTTTCTGGAAATGTTGGTGTTGATTGGCTACTTCTGCTGCCGTTCCTGTTGCCGCGTCTGTTGTCGTAGTTGTAAAACTGTTGACAAGTAAACACGTTGTCAACATCTCAAAGAATCTCGAAGCAAGGGGGAAGCCGAGGAGCCACTATTACATATTCAGAAATATTTAAAAATATTATGAAGCCAGAATTAGTAAACTTTTCTTCAATTTAAAATTGAAATGATTAGATTCATTGATTCGCTATGTATGGCCCATTCACTTCCACAGCAACAGATGGAAGTCTGTTCCAACAATCAACCACCCGCTGATTGCAGACAAACTTCCGCACATCTATCCTGCAACCATTCTTCCTCAACTTCAATTTATGCCCTTCATGTGTAGTCTCAGCAAGTGGAAGAATGCCATCGGCTTACTCAATCCATTCAAGGCTTTGGACACCTTAATCAGATCTCCCCGCGGGCGATTGGTTTCGAGACGCTGCAATTTGCGAAACTGAAGCCGGTCTCCGTAAGAGCACCCTTTTGTTTCCTTCACCAACCTGGTTGCCCTTCTCTGCACCCGTTCCAGGAGTTCTACATCCTTCCTAATGTGAGGCCTCCAGACCTGTATACAATACTCAAGATGCGGCCTAACCATGGCTTATACAAAGGGATAATCACCTTCTTGTCCTTGCTGGCAAAGTTTCTGTACATCATTGACCAGACTCCATGAGCTGTCCTGGAAGCATGTCCCCACTGCTCAGAAAATTTCATGTCTGACTGCACAATTACCCTCAGTTTTGTTCATTCTCCACTACCTTGATAAGTTACTCTAGAATTACTGCTACCCACTGCAGTACCTTGCATTTGTCAATGTTAAACTTCAGCTGCCGTTTCTCAATCACTTGGACTCAATTTTCTTAACTACTGCCTTCGCACAACCAGTGGAAAAGCCCTGAAAAGGATCACTGGAATATTCCATTCAAAAAACAGCAAACACATCGAAGAAAACTCCATCTACAGACATAATATACTGAGGCCTCAGAACTTTAGTTGCCTTGGAACCTAACGCACGCCTAATAAATATATAACACTTTGATGTTTCTTTTTCTTGTATTTGAACTGACAACATTTATGTAGTTTAATGTATTTATTAAAGGAATTAATTAGCAAACTTGGTATAAGAATTCTTGGCGACTCTTTTAAACTATTTCTCATCAATTGCTCCATCTTATAATGAATTTTGTTCTTTGTATATGGGATTGTATATTTTATAATGGCTGTGTCATTTTTGTGTATGAACTATGCTACCATTTTTCATTTTACAAGTTTTGTTTTAAGAATAAATAATTTAAAATAAATAAATAACCAGGCGTTTGTGTTATTTTCTAATTTGCTATTGGAAAAGGAAATCACCAAAACAGCATGTCTTACTAAATCAGGAAAGGTTAACCTTTTACTTTCCTTGGAAACAAAAACTAGCATTAAGAAGCAAAAACTAGCATTAAGAGGCCTTAAACAAGATGATAGTATTATAATTTTACCCGCGGATAAAGGCAAAGCAACGGTGGTTCTTAATAAAGAAGTATATAAGAATAAAGCGTTGAGTTTATTAGAAGATCAGACAACCTATAAGGTTATCCAGAAGAGTCCACTTCTTAGTTTGGAGCGACAAGTGAACGGAATGTTGCAGAGTTGGCTTAAATCTAATAAGATTTCTAAAGAACAATATTGGACACTACATGCTACAGGTAGCCAAATGCCAAGGTTTTATGGCTTACCAAAAATCCACAAAGTAGATGTGCCACTCAGACCTATAGTCTCATTTATAGGTAGTCCGACGTATGCACTTTCGGGTTTTTTAGCCAAACTATTGTCTCCACTAGTAGGACTCTCTGAGTCCTACTAGTGGAGACAATAGTTTGGCTAAGATAGTAAAGAATTTGTGCACTTTATTAGGAATCAACGATAGTAAAGAATTTTACTATCGTTGATTCCTAATAAAGATAGTAAAGAATAGTAAAGAATAAGTGCACTTTAAGATAGTAAAGAATTTGTGCACTTTATTAGGAATCAACATATAGAAGAGGATGAAATTATGATATCATTTGATGTAAAATCGTTATTTACTTGTATTCCTATTGACCATGGAGTGTGGTGTGCAAACATAGTCTTACAGAGGGATACTACCCTAAATACTAGGACACAACTTAATCCAGAAGATATTAGGAAGGGTATAGAATTGTGCCTCTCAAGTAACACTATGGTTTTTGATAACATTATATATAAGCAGGTTAATGGTACGGCCATGGGCTCCCCCATTAGCGCAATTATAGCAAATTTAGCTATGGAGGAGCTCGAGACCAGAATATTTAATGCTAGTGTTCTCCCTATGCGCCCTTGGAAAAGGTATGTGGATGATACGTTTACATTTATTCGGAAGGGGAGTGAAGATCAGGTGTTGAATATCTTAAATGGCTTCTCCCAATTCATACAATTTACATCGGAAGTTGAAGATGGAGGAGTTCTCCCGTTCCTGGATGTGTTGGTCTGTAGGGAAGACCAGCAGTTAAAGACAAAAGTCTTTAGAAAAACGATGTGTAAAGGGCAATATACGCATTATGATTCGGATCAGCTCTACAACCAACATTAATAGGGATAGGGGTGTACGGATTCACCCCCTTTTAGAGACGATCATCCTAAAAAAGGATGAACGGTTCCGTATGGTTTCCGGTTCGAGCCACTTCCGGTTCCACAACGCAAGAGAGCGGAACACGTGAGAATAGAAACATGTGATGCCTGCCATTACCCTGCTGATATTTAAAGGTGTACTGAATCATAGAGAATACTGCTGAAGAAGAAGGCTGAAGCCTTTGAAAGCTACGGAATTTTATCGCTTTTAACTTAGTATATTTTAATGCATTTTAAACTTGTGTTTTAATCTTTTAATATCGTAATTTAGTAAATACAGGTTATTGTAAATATAGTTATCAAGATTTTGTCATGTTTTATTTTATTTTATATTATTTTATTTATTTTATTTTATTTTATTGATTTTATGAAAGGTTGGTGAAAAAACGCTAAGAACGTATTATAAAAATTTTATTATTAAATAAAATTACAAAAAAATGATTTTTCCCTTTATGGATGTTCCCGCCCAGTGAGGGGTACGCCTAAAAGTTCATGGGGTAGTTGGTTGTGCCCGATTACTATTGTTAACATTGTTACTCTTGGTCGAGGAACTATCCTACTATCCTCAATGTGTTCAGGATCGACGCTTTCTGGAGTTCCATGTAAGTGTTCTCTGGGAGGGGTCTATTGTTGCTAGGTTCTTATGGAGGCTCTTTGGTACCATGCCGGCGGTTGACACGATGATTGGGATGGCCATTACTTGTTCCATATTCCATACCTCTTTGACTTCTTGTCTTAAGTCTCATTATTTCCTGATATTTGATATTTTATTTGTATGTTTTCTAGAAGTTTCTGGTTTTGGGCACCGCTATGTCGATCAGGTAGGTAGCCATTTCCTTCTTGTCAATGAGGGTTATGTCTGGTCTCTTGTGCGGGGTTGTCTTGTTCGTTATGACTAGCATGGTCTAGTATAGTCTGTGAGTAGAGGTCCCTAGTACGGACTGAGGCTCTTGTAACTTTCTTTGTCCAGTTGGTATTTTTGTGATAGCTTCTGATATATTATCTACCACCTGGTCGTGTCTATAAGTGTACTCCGTCTGCGGCATCTTCGACATGCGTCGTCTGTTACTCCCGGGTTGTTGGTGATTTATTTCCTGCAGTGGCTGTTGTTAATTAACTGGTCTTGGATGGCGAGTATGATTCCTTCAGTCTTGGAGAAGAGGCTTCCGTTTGTGAGCCAAGCGCTGGAAGCCATCATATCTACTGTATGTAGTCTTGATGGAGGTCACTGTAGTGTCTCCCATAAAGTGTCGTCTTTGCCCATTTTTCTGTCTTTGTTTCTTCTGTCTGCGTAAATGTGCTCTCCATATTGAGGTTGAGTGTTGTGTGCCATTTGTCTATCTTTCTTATGGCTTGGTAGATTGGCATTGTGTTTCCCTCGAACTAATTTCCCAGGTTCTTAATCCCCTTCTTCTCTTGTTCAATAAGATCAGTCAATTCCCTCCCTTCTTCTCTACGAGCTGTCTGCATTGTAGCACAGTGGTATCATCACCGTCCTCTACATATACAGTGTAGAAAAGGCCTGGGTTCGAATCCCGTCGATAATACGAGCAACTTTAATGGATTTTTTTTTTCATTCCATGGATGAGTTAGTCTGTCGCAGGCGTAGATAGCAAGGTTTCAGCCCCAGAAACTGAGGGTTTTTTCATCCAGAAAAACAGGAAAATCGACCAGAGAACACGCACAATTTACAGACACAAAGGCATGTATATGTAATAAATTACTGGGTTGTTAGCAGGCTTCTTAGTCTCTGTAGGCATTTCTCAGTCGGGCGGGTCTAGGTCTAGTCTTCTATTTGTTGGGCCTGCATCATTCCCAGATATTTTTATGTCTCTCCCTCTATCATGGCTTCAATCTCTTCACCAGTCTTTAGCTGGTAGTTTCGTCCGACTGGATGTCCTTGGTGCAATCCAAGGGTCATGCATTTGTCTAGTCCAAATTGCATCCTAAAGTCAGTGTTGAACGCTTGTCTGATGCAGAATAACTATTGGAGTTTATTCTAAGTTGAGGCATAGAGTTGATGTCATCCATGTACTTCAGGTGAGAGAGGGTGTAGAGCGGTAGTTAATGTAGGACGTATACAGGTCGTGGTGCTTCTTGTACGCTTGCTCCTTACAACCTCTTTTCGTCTACTACAACCATTCTGCTGATCGACCACTCTACACCTTCTTTCCATAACTCTCTCGTTTATATTCTTTCTCTTATCTGATATCTCACTATTTCCAAACTCAGAACTTCAACTCTAAAAAACCTCTCCATGTCCTTACCTGCTCTCTGCCTCACTCCCTTTATTTTCTTTTTCTTCTTCATCTCTCTACCACGATTTGTGAACTCTGAACAACAAATTCAAAACTTTGACTCACACAACTCCAACAACTGAAAACAAAACAAAACTGAACTCTCTCCGAACCCTTTTTGCTCCGAAGTTTGAAACATCTCCCACAGGACCTTCACTCAATCCCAATACTATGATTAATTTCTCACTCTTTCCTATTTGCTAAAAACTTACCACAACCTCCCCCCCTCCTGAATAAACCAAATCCCTTTCTTGTAATTTTCTTGTTATTCTGTTTATTTCACATCATAGCAACATAACCCTTTTATGTTTGCCAATCGCCTCCAAAGGTAGTTATTTTGATGTTTACACTTTCCGTGCTAAATGTCGTCAACTTACCTAAAATCCGCCACAGTGGCCCTGTCTTCTTCGACGCAAACGCCAGCTTGTCCTGACTTATGTCTAGAATGGACCTAAAGCGGAATAATGAATTTTTAAGCAGTGAGTGCAAAGTCTGCCTATGTGAATAATGTAGCAATTAAATAATGATTGATTGGTGTCTATTGGATTCATTTCAAGCTTAATAAAAACCAAAACGTGTTATGAATCAGAAGAAAAGCGTTGGCCGATGCTGCACTGATATTTAAATATTAATAAAATAATGAAAAATATTTTGACAGGTCCGAAACAAATTATATCATTTAAGATCAGCAATAAACCTTTGGCAGTGCAAACAAAGGACTGTGCACAGCAAGTTGGACTTGTTTTGCTCAGAATTGTTACAACACTATTTATCTCTTGAAAATTGTTGATCCATTTATATTTTGACGATGAAACGTGATATGAATGATACACATATTTTCTCGAGAGTCCTACATTTTAAGAGTATAGGGCTCTTCCTGTCTTCGTAATACGTCTAGTTGAAATGGAAGGAGTGGTCTGAAAGAAATGAGATTGATGAGCCCTAACAAATGGCCGATTGGAGAACCTTTAACTTCTGTCAAGTAGTGGATGTTATTATAACGCATGCATTAGCAGGTTTTTGTGGAGTAGATTCGATTTGCCTCTAAGGGAGAGGCCTCGAGTGCACGCCAGGGTACGTTACCCAATATGTATCTGAAAACAAAAAAAGTAAACGAAATCCATCCAATGATAAAAGCAGCTTTCAAAGAAGATTCTCCATTATGGACATAGATTTTCAGGTGGGATGACTGGCTTCGGGATTGAAAGCCTTTAAAAATGAAAGCAATTAAATGATTAAGAAATTGTACAAGATACAATCGAGGAAAGGAGCATTGGAATGATTAATCATCTGTCCATTTTGCTATACATAATCCTGTGTCGACTTCTGTGTCTTGAGATAAATTGCTGATGCGACTAAAACCCTGCAAGAACCTGAGGTAATTAAAAATATGTTCCCTGATTTCAACTGGGGTCAGATGTTTAGCTAATAACAGACCTATCTGCATTTTTATCGCTGTACGTAAGTACACAATCTTTTGCAACCAGTTTAATAAGAAAGTTTTAATCAACGTAACTATTTTGGTCATTTTTGCCCATAGCAGCAGGTGGATTCTTAATTATTTCTAACGCATGAAAATAATAAGATTTCTGTGGAATGGTAGCCTATCGTAATAAGTACTCTTAGTGCCCAATGAAAGTTATAGAAATAAAAATAACTAATTTATTGTTGAAACTACGCAGTTCCTTGTTTATGTTGGATGGTTGGGATACATCTGCTCATTTCCCGATGGATTTAATTAATTAAAATTTCTATCATTACTATAACTGCATCGATGTTACGTTAATTTGACAGATGAGAGATGAACTTGTTGGACCCCGGATATTAAAAGCACTCTAAAAATGAGCACCGCGCTGGCTTTCATTTAGTAATGGAACACACTCATAAACACCATAAATAATCTTTGCGCAAAATAATGGTTTATTCATTACATTTTTCGCTACTGATAGCTAATACTTCTACCATTTGAATGCTGGTCTTTGTGGAAAGCAGCACCTTTGTTTCGGGTTGCAGCAAAATGGAATAAAAATAACGCTTATGGCATGTAAGTATGGAGTTTAATATTATACAATAATAGTTTCAATATAAACAAATAAATAAATGTTCTGTTTATATTCCGGAGATGTTGTAGGAGGGTTTTAGGAGCATCAGCAACTAAGGCTTGCTCTGTATATACTATCTGTAATTTTAGTGTGTTCTGTGGTCGATTTTCTGTTTTCTGGATGAAAAGCCAGAATTTCTGGGAGTAAAAACCACGATGCCTGAGACGAATTAACTCAGCCACGTAGTGAGAAATGTCCATAAAAATTCCTCACTTCATCGAAGGGACTCGGACTGAGGTCTTTTCCACCATATAGCGGTGGACGGCGATTCTACCAACTGTGCTACCCAAGGGGGCATGTACAGTTATATTCAAATTATAATATTGTCACTAGAATTGTTGTCCATATCGTGTAATTCGTCTGTAGTGTTAAGGGCCTATTTTCATAATGTGTGGGCTGTAAACCCCAGGATAACTCATGGGTTGAAATGCTACTCCCTCCTCCTGAGATCGTCTGATTACAGCCTTGATTGAAAAGGACCTTGGATATTCGTCCAGTCTTCGACGGAATTTTCTATAATAAACAGAGAGGAGGTGGATTTACCACAGATTACTTTATAGGTTGTTCGCCCTAGGGGTACATGGTGACTGTAACCTCTAAACTAAAGTCTTCTTAAATCAATGGCTCGCACCTAGACTGCTGTTGATCTTTGGAG
This sequence comes from Mastigoproctus giganteus, assembly GCF_048544385.1. Taxonomy (NCBI): domain Eukaryota; kingdom Metazoa; phylum Arthropoda; class Arachnida; order Uropygi; family Thelyphonidae; genus Mastigoproctus; species Mastigoproctus giganteus. The sequence goes on along the minus strand of NC_143586.1, from coordinate 39,941,128 downwards.
AAAGGATTTTACTCCACAGGTCTTCAATTAAGACTAATTTTAAAACATGAAAGATATTGATGGTTCATCAGTGCAGACAATCGTTGAAAACTCTCTAAATTTCTTCCATTAAATATACAAGTGAATTTAGATTTCTTTTTAAGTTACTCAGTTTTGTATACCTTACTAATTTTTCTTTCAGAAATAATCCCGCTCGTAGTGGGAAATCATCTACAAGCAATGGCAACAGGAAAGGAGTACGCCTCTAAGCTTTTAGGGAAATCCATGATAACTGGAGTACCAGAAATAGTCGAAACAAAAAGTCCTTTTCGGAAATTTATGAAGACCTTGATTTTTATTATTTGTTTAATAGGTTTTAACATTCAGACGAATGCCTTTGTCCAACTATACCTGAAATATACTTGCTACGCCGAGACGAATCTAATATTTGAGGATAAAATGGAATTTCCAGCCATTACTATTTGCAGCATGAATGGGTGAGTTATTTGCATTTGGTAATTGGAATCTCCGCTTAAAATGTTTGTGAAATTTTGATAACTTGACCAATTTAGAGGTGTATATTTGAAATACAAATATGCAAGACTGGAAGAATTCTTAATGAATATGCGCACTGAAAATAGACTTATATTATATACTGTTTCTATAGCATATTTATGAGCCATAAACGTACTAGAGCAATTTTATAGAAACAGTATTAGTGATTAAAGTGGGCTTCTTCAGCATCTGCTAAAATATATCTCAATGATGTCCATTTCCATTTGCAATCTGTCAAACCCTATGTACTCCTTCTGCCAGAATCCCAATTGCCCAATTGTCCAAATCATTCGTTGTATGGTTCCTTTAGCTTCAAAGGTAGTGCTTGTGCATATTCCCTCTCAGAGATTTAGTAATTTGGAATCTCCTCTTTTCGATCTTCTCTGGCTTAAAATCTCTCTACCACATTCGGTCAAATTCATCTGTTCCCTCTATCGTTCTCCCAACTTCACCAAACAGTTCGAATTCTTTGACTTTCCCTCTTTGACACTTGGCTTTCTCCAGTCCAACTTTCCTAACAGTAAGGAATTTTTATTTTTGATTTCAATGTTTGAAACTCAACCTGGCTTCCGATTTCTAGTCACACGGACTTAGCTGGTCGATATGACGAGGATGTTCATTTACGTAGAAGAATACCAGACACTCCTAACCACACAGCCAACACGCTTGGTCATTTTCCCACAAACAACCCTTCTAAGTACACTGTTGAGGTAAGTGGTCCTCTAAGTACCTGAGATCACAACTTGGTGATGGTCTCTCCTACAAATGAGCCTTCCTCTCGTGGCCATTCTCTACCTCGTGTTGTTAGGAATTAGTGCTCTTACCAAAATTATTCAAACATAATATTTAATTTTATTCTAAACAATAATGACTTAATCAACATGACAGAAATAGTATAAAAATAGCGTAATTTTTTAAATGAATTAATGATAGGTGCTTGACATTCACAGCGATATAAATTTGTATTTTGTTTATAGAATTCGCAGGAAAAAATACTGTGAAGAAAATCCCGAGAAATGTGAAAGGGTTAAAAATATTACTCATTTCTGTGGAAGATATCCACGTTATTGCATCAAAGAGACAGAAAATTTAACGGTAAGGTTCTTTAGACAGATATTAAAGAGATTATTATTGAGTCTTTTGAGATCAATTGGCTGAAAATTATTACTTTGAATTTATAAATTAACAAACAGAAAATCAGAAGTTTCTATTTATTAAATTATTATATATTTAAAACAATTATTATATATTTAAAAAAAAGGGTTTTTTGTAAATATATAATAATTGTTTTCTTGTTATAGATGCCTTCTTATTTCAGTGCTTATGCTACATATGAACAAGTAGATCGGTTTGGACACACAGCTGAAGAAATAATCGAGGAGTGTTGGAATCCGTTTACGACACCCAAATACTGCGAGTATGGTATTTTTTCTTTTCAATTCTCTTTTGAAGTAATAGATCATGTCGGACGAGGTTTAATATTTTTTATATATTATTATCTAAGTCCACGGGTACATAAACTGAAAAAACAAAATAAGGAGCGACCGAAGTTTAACCATCCGCGAAGTTTCTGGAAAAACATATTTATTTTGGGACATGCCAATCAATTTTACGCAAGATTTTGGGAATGCGACGCGTTTCAGCCAGGTTTGTGTCCTCACTGATGAACGCAGAAAGCCTATAAGCATACACAGAGGTTTTTTCCAAAAACCCATTATTGGCAAAATTGCGTGCAAATATTAAAAATTTAACAATACCGCAATAAAAGTTTCAAAAATAGTAATCGTTCTCAAGAAATTTATATAGTGATCAAACAAGATTAGTAGAAGATATAGTGAATGCCTGCTGATTAATTCAACAGGTTGCTACACCAAGTAGAGGAAATCGCATACTGGATTTGATCTTGTTGAATACTGATCAAGGATTGATCAACATTGTTGATCAGTTGAAGGAATGACCGATTGAAGAATTGATCAATTGAACGATGGTTCAACATTGTTGTATTTATCAATTTCACAAGGCAGCAAGGCCCTCGTGAGTAGCACAGTTGCTAGAAACGCCATCCTCCTCACACTGGGTGGAAAAGACTTCAGTTCGAATCCTGTCGATGACGGGACGAATTTTTATGGGCATTTTTCACAAATTGGCTTAGTCAGTCGTTCTTAGGCAAGAGTAACATGACGTTTTCTCCCAGAAACTCTGGTTTTTCGTCCAGAAAACAGAAAATCTACAGCAGAACACACGCAATTTTCAGACAGTATACACGAAGTAATATGACCTTAGTCGATGATGCTCCTAAAACCCTCCTATAACAACAACAGGCGTCAGAAAACCACTGATTACACTAGCATAGACACTTTGTATGCGTATAGCAGACTTGTATGTACATTGCCCTTCCATTAATATCCGGACACCTGCCTTTCGAAAAAATAAAAAGAGCTTTTATTGTGTCATTTAATATTTTGTATCGAAACCTTTTGCTTTTATGACAGCCTTCAATCTTCGCGGCATACTCTCAACCAGCTTTTTATAAATGTCAGGTGGTATGTTCCTCCACTCGGCCTTTAACGCAGCCACCAGTTCGGCCTTGTTCTTTGGGTATTCTCGACGTGCTCGTACCCGACGATCCAATACATCCCAAAGATGCTCGATAGGGTTCAGATCAGTACTCTGGACTGGCCAATCAAAATTTTCCACACCAATTTTCTCAAAAAAACTCCGTTAAGACCCGAGCAGTATGGCATGGCGCGTTGTCTTGCTGATACAGGTATGGGCATTCCCCGAAGTATTGTCATAACGTTGGAAGTGCATAATTGTCCAGGTTGTCCTAGTATTGCACATAGTTTTGTCTATAAAGGCTAATGGGCCCAAGCCAGAGCATAAAAGGAGCCCAATACCATGACACTGAATCCAAGAAACTTCATGGTTGGGAGGATACAATCAGGAAGGAACTGTTCCCATGGCATTCGCCACACCCAGAAACAGCTATCAGACTGGTGGAGTGGGAACCTCGACTCGTCGTCCATAGGACTGTTTTCCACTGCTCTACAGTCCAGGATTCGCGCTCCTTACCATGTTAATCGACATCTAGCATTTGTTGAGGTGATCAATGGCTTGTGAACAGCTGCAAGACCATTGTAACCCATATCATGGAGTGTCCTTCGTGTTGTACTAGTGCTGACATTAGTCCCAATACTCACAGAGGATTTGTGTGACTTGCGACAATGGCAAATTGCGATTTGCGCGCACAGTTCTTCGCAGAATTCTCTTGTCCCATTCTGTTAGTTTCCAGGGTTTACGAGGCCTTTTTTTTTGGTAGATTCCGTCCCATTCCTCTGCCATTTGCATATGGCGTCACTAACAGTTGACCTAGGGATCCCCAGAGTGAATGCGATGTCTCGTACAGAATGCTTGCTTATGTGTCATCCCACTATTAATTAACAGACATCCACGTTGGAAGACTTAATTCTGTTGAAAGTGTCATCTTGCTTGTGCACTTTTGCAATTGTCTGTTCGAGCCCAGTGTGCATATTTATAGCAGGTTCTGTGATGATGCATGCATAGCACCTGTTTCCCCATCCATGGAGGGGTGTCCGGATAATTAATGGTAGGGCAGTGTATGTTACCGTTATAATTATCTGAATTACGACTTCCTTTGAAGGTCACTAACTCCTTTCTACATCATCTTCTAGGGAGCTGGTGGTCGATCGCATATTCCCAACAACATTTTTAGGCCTGAGGAAGTGTCAAACCATATTTTCCAAACTGGACAATCCACTTAAGGAACAAGTTCCTATCGAGTTTTCAGGAGGTAAGTTCTGGAAGATAAACCGGGGTGATCTGGCAGTGCCCGGACACCATAAGGCAACGGGCCCAAAAAGTTCGAAGGATGAAAAATAAATAAGGTAAAATAGCGCGGTACAGGGTGCAGAAAGTACGCTGCTCTATTGGCTGTTAATACTGCCTTATGTTCTAAGGCGGTTCCCACTGCCTTAGAGCTTAAGTCAGTGATAATGACCAGTCCCAGTATGAAATCGGATACTAGATGTGGTTCTTTAGACCAACGCGTTATATCCGAAGGGTTACAAGATTCAAAAGTTAAATTGAACTTTTAATTTAACAAAATTTTATACTTTCTTTGTTAAGTGCAACCTTTATAAATCCACCTAATGATTTACGCCTGCTGTGCCCTTTTTCTTTCAGTGAGAGCAAAATTTCTAGAACTTGATGTCGCCTTCTCCGGAGATGAGTACTTCAACCCGGAGATGAAATTGGGAGCCGCAATCGAAATCCACTCGCCTTACTCCGTGCCTGAAATTAAATATGACCGCATAATTTATCCCGACAAAGAGTACACTATTTCTGTAACAGCAGTAAGTGAAACAATCTTTCTGCGCGTAAGACTCGTTAATATTTAATGTTAACTTCAGATTTATTTATTTTAAAAAGGAAAGGAAATAAGCAAATAGTTTGTAGTAACCGGATTTCACTATTTTTCAACATGACCGAATGAATTTGATTCAAAATTTCATAATTATTAACAAAACCTTTAATTTCTCTTAGACTAAAGAAGTACTTCTACCTCCTCCCTATCAAACGAACTGCACTGACTACATCGGCCAGTGGAAGAAGAGTTTCTCAGGGCCTCTGACAATCGAGGTAATTTTCATACTTTATTTTTATTTGTTTATTTATAACTTGCACTCAACCTTGTACTCATGTTTCTTGCGCTACACACGAGGACGAATGTCCTCGTGTGTAGCGCAAGAAACACGAGTCCTGGACCTATCTTAAATGGGTCCCATTAATCAGGCTTAAAATGGGGGCTTGTTGTGCTGGGAAGAAATGTGTGCAATCCTTACTTTGACCCATATTATTAGATAAACGCATATCTATATTAACCTTATCCCCATGACTAGCAGTTCCTCTGAACCTTTATAATATAAAGATTCAGGGGAACTGCTTTATAATATGTTTATATAAAATTATATAAAGAGTAACTCTCCTAAACAGCGTTAGTTATCGGAAATCTCTATTAATACTCCTGTATAACTCCTGTGTAAGCTGTGTTCGAATTTGGATTAAAATTCTATTTTCAAATACAATCTCAATCTCGATTTCCTTTGCTGATGTTTTTTCAACTAGTAGGCAGGCATTCATTTTCTTCTTTTCAAAGATAATATTCATTATTGTCCCTTAAAAAAGAAAGCTAAATAAAAGCAAACCGTATATTTGAACAAAGTTGGTGCAAAGATTTTTGCCAGTATCCTTGAGGATACTCTAAGGGTTCAAAAATCAAATTATTATATTAGGGTTACCCGTAATTGATTATATAAACCCGTATTTTGTGTCTGTAAATTGCATGTGTTCTCTGGTCGATTTTTCTCTTTTGCTGGACGAAAAAAACTCCAATTTCTGGGGGCAAAACCTTGCTATCTGCGCCTGAGAACGACTAATTCAGCCACTAAGTGAAAAAAAGCTCATTAAAGTTCCTCGCGTCATCGATGGGATTCGAACCCGGGCCTTTTCCACCCGGTGTGTGGAGGATGGTGACAATACCACTGTGCTTCCGCGAAGATTTCTCCTAAGGGTTCAGGGAAACTGCTAGTTAGGGGGAGAAGAGTAATTTACATCTGCGTTTATCTGATGATATGGTAAATTGAAGGTACTGAAAAGTACCTTCAGTTTAGGGTCAGGAGGCTAAAGCTGCGTACGAGAAAGCATTGGCTAAGAGAGCAAAGAATGGGACAAGGAATTTTTCATGTATGTGAATACAAGGGAGAAAAAAAGCAAATCAGATTAGACCCTTATGCACTGGATGATTCCTAAGGATGTCAGTTTGGTTTTGATTGAGCCATGTCGTGTCAGAAGAAATGTTGTATGCAGGCTATGGGAAAACCATGTTGGAGATTAAGGGTAGACCTTGACTACATGGGAAACAAATTACTTTGTTATTTCTCTTTTGGTGGAATTCATCCATTTTGTCTGTCAGACCTGCTAAAAGTGGAAGGTGAGTTGCCTCTTATTTGCTTTTGGGTTGTTGGCAAGGTCTGTGATAAAGTTCGTGAAGGTGACTAATGAACCCTTAGATAGATGGTAAAGGGGCCAGCAGCGAGCCACCTCCAGGTCCAGCGGGAGGACATGCAGGGCGTACGTGCCAGCACATGCAGTGCGTACGTGCCAGCACATGCAGTGCGTACGTGCTCACTGTACAGCAGGCCAGCGTGATGGTGAGCAGGATGAATCTTCGGATGATATCTAGCTATTTCCTGATGGTTAAGAGAGCAACTGGATTGTACTAAATGCCAATTGTAGGTTATTGCCAGTAGGAAGACCGCCCTGTAGAAGAGCGAGAGCGTGTGGCGGTTGAGGCCCCAATCCCTGCACGTAACTGTGGCTATCAAGGCGGCGTGGTTTCTCACTTTACATTGCAGTTATTTTAGATGTGGTAGGAAGGTGAGACCGGAGTTCAGCACTTTGCCAACGCATTTCAGCACTGACGTGAGCCTCAGAGCTAAAATCAGATAATCGTTCCATCAATCTTAATTTGTGGGGTCTTCTCAGATTGAGTGTTTCTTTTAGGAGAATGGGACTTGTCTAAGCTGAGGAAATTGGGAAGTTATGGAGGGAGGTTAGCCCATTCTTGCAAGAGTAATAGCGCCCTGTTTGCTTGGGTCTCGTGTTGAGCTCTGGATTCCACAGCCACAACCAGAATCAGATTGTCCGCATAGGCCCAGGAGTTGACGTCGTCAAGACGGTGGGCAGGAATTTCTTAGTTATCTCGCCCTTTTCCGTGTTATTCCAGTCTGCTTTCCATTGATCAAGTAAGTGTTTCATGAGCCGTTTTCTTTCCTGCTGATGAATATCAGCTAAGTCCAGCTGGACCCGAGTATGTTGGTCGGTATGCCTTTCTTTATTCGTTGGTGATTCCTCTCCTGATGACTTACTAATGCAGGGAGGGTGTAAGGTGTAAGGTGTAAGGTATGTTAGTGTCTAACGGCTCCTGGGATTTCTCCCATCTCCGCGGGTATACAGTGTATCGGGCCAGAGATTTGAAGTATGTGGGGGTCATGTGCTGTATATTGTGTTGTGCCCTTTGTTCCTCCGGTCTATTAGCCGCCGAGCCCCTAGTGGGACCCGACATTACCACACCGTGCCACGGGGAGGCTGACCGGGTGCACCACTGATGATAGAGTACTCTGGATCCTGCCACCTACTTTCCTGGGATTTCAGTGGCTAGGACCAGATTTGAGAATGAGATAAACGCTGTTTCTTGAGCAACGGTTGTAATTTTAACAGAGCGTAGGGTTGTTCGCTGATAACTTGTTCTAAGGCCAAATAGGTCGGGCAATAATTTTGATGTATTTAGATTTAGACCTGTGGGGCGCATATATATATATATATACATACACACACAAAAAAAAAAAAAAAAAAAGTTGTGCAAGAGAAAAGTAAGGGAGGTAGGCAGAAGACTGGAGGGTAGGAAACAGAAGAAGAGGGCCGACAGGGAAGATGGCTCCTGATGACAGTGTGGCATGCCCAGTGCCTCACCAGAGAGGAGTGGGGTGGACAAAAAAAAAAAAAAAAAAAACCACCTCACCACAAAAAAAAAAAAATTATTTTGTAAGAGAAAAATAGGGGGAAGGAAAGGAAAGATGGAAGGAAACAGAAGAAAGAAGCCAAAAAAAGAAAAAAAAAAGAGAGAGAGAGAAAGAGAGATACCCCGCAATTGCAGGGTAGGTACAGCTAGCACGGCCAGTCAGTTGGAGCCAACACTTGGTGGAAATCCAGCAGTGTCAGTGCTGCTATGGTGGATGGGTCATGTTCAGGAAGGTCATTGGGACTCCATTTGGTGAGTCTGTGTCGCATCCAGACTGAAGGCTGGTACAGTAGTCCATGATAACGAACAGTGGGGTGGTCAAAACTGGGGGTCCAAGATATGATGGTCAAGTCCAGGGATCGATGGTAGGTCTCTTCTTGATAAGATGTGTCACGTCTGGTCGGGAGAAGTTGGTCCAGGAATCAATGATGAGGAATTTGTCAAGGTATGTGTGGACCCTGTCTTTGATTGCGCTGTTGTTATTGTCCCAACCAAGTGGGGAGACCAGTTGACTACTTGAGATGTGAATGATCAAGTTGGGTTCTGTACTCTGGATGGTTTGTTGGTCAAGTCTTATTGATTCAGATGCTAAGGTGGTGGTAGCGCTTTTTGCCTGGTAAATAGGTCCATTGCAAATTGAGTCAGGGCTCTGTAAGTTTCTTCATTCTGTAGGGTGAGGAGTTCTTGATTTTGGTAGTTGAAGCATAGTCTCGTTGTTAGGATCCTCCTGATGTCCTCGTAGATTTCACAGCTGTGGGCAAGGTGCTCCCACGTCTGATCCTCTCCACAGTGACAGCGGGGTGAGTCTGAAATTCTGAAGTCGTGTAGTTTTTTCTGGAAGGAGCCATGTCCAGTGAGGAGGTAGGTAGCATAGAGTCCCGGTGAAAACCAGACAGGTGTGAGGGGGTAGGAGGCCCTGACATCCGGGAGGAATCTTTTGGTGACAGCGCCTTTAGTTGAGGTCTGCCATCTTTCTTGCCAGGTGTCTGTTAGATGTTCATTAAGTCTCTTCTTTTCAGCATTTCTATTATTTGCTGGGTCAGTGGTGAAACCTGCACAGGTAACTGCTCTTCCTTTGGCTATTTGATAGAGCAACCCATGACGAACAATCTCCAGGTCCAGTGGAAGAGATCCAGTGAGAACCTGGAGTGCATGGGTACTGACAGTGCGACAGGCACGCGAGGACAGAAGGAGAAGAGAGCGCTGGATAGTTCCTAGGCGCGATCTGTTTACTACTGTATTGGCCTTCTTGTACCAGACTCCAGAGGCATAGGTGATAACCGGGATGAAAACTGCCTTATAGAAGAGGGATAGCGTTCTCTTCTTTAAGCCCCAGTCCTTCCGGGCAACTCTTGAGACTTGGGCAGCATACTTCCTGATCTTAATCCTGAGTTGATCTAGATGAGGAGTGAAGGAAAGGTTTTTGTCTAAGATCAAACCTAGATATTTAAGCTCTGTTTTTAGTTTTACTGTAACACCATTAACCTTGATTTGGGGCGGTCTTCTCAAATCAAGGGTACCTTTTAGTAGGATCAAATGGGTTTTCTCTGGGGAGATCTTTAGGTTGTTATTCTCTGCCCAAGCTTGAAGGGTGGAGATGGCCTGGTTGGCAGTTGCTTCTAGTTGCGCTCTGTTATTGGCAGAAAAGAGCATGACCAGGTCATCTGCATAGGCCTGGGTTTGTACATTGTTGAGTTTGGTGTTCAAGAAATCATCCAGCACCAGATTCCAGAGAAGAGGCCCCAAGACAGATCCCTGAGGGCATCCCCTGAAGACTGGTCTGGAGACACTGCAGTGGGGAGTGGACACGACAACTCGCCGGTCCTGGAGATAGGTCTTGATGCATCTATATAAGTTTTCTGGGACTTGCGCCCTCCGGAGCCTGCCAAGGACGCTGGGCCACCAGAGGGAATCGAAGGCACCAGCAAAGTCGAAGGAGATTAGAAGAAAGTATTTGGAGTTGCAGTTGGTAGCAGCTTCAATGATTGTTTCCAGTGCATCTACCGTGGAGCGTCCTTTCCGGAAACCGTACTGGTTAGGTGAAGAGAGACCAGCATCATTGTAGTGGGCTTCTATTCTATGGGAGATTATCCGTTCGAGAAGCTTGCTGAAGACCGGCAGCAGTGCAATGGGCCGATAGGATTGTGGCAGATCGTGTGGTTTGGTTGCATTCTTCAATATAAGTCTAACAGTTGCAGTCCTCCACTGTGTGGGGAAGAATCCTTGGTGAAGACAGTGGTTTAACAGGTTGAGTATGGTAGTGGGAATAAGTTCAATGGCTTTCTGGACGATTTCTGGATCGAGCATGTCTCTGCCCGGAGCCTTCTTGTTTCTGATTCTAGATGCAGCTAAGTTGAGCTCGGTTGGGGTGAAGGGTTCTTCAATTGTAGTTGTGCGATATGTTTCATTTTCCATGCAGAGCTCTAGCTGTTCCGTTGTGTGTGGGTCAGCAGGCTGCTGGAATGTAGCATCTAGAATATTATTGATTGTATCTTGCCACGATCTGGTGTAGAGTCCATTTGGTAATTTTGTTGTTGATACGACCTCGCCTCTGGGAAGCTTGTTAGTGGTCACTTTGTACACAACCCCCCAGGGATCGGCGTTCCCTTCAGTGCTTACCAGGGCTTCCCATGAGCGCCTTTTGCGCTGTTTTATTGTTGTGGTATACTGGTTCCTGGTCACTCGATATTGCTGCAGTAAAGCTTCTGTTTCTTCTGGAGGCCATGTTCTTCTTGCACGTTGATAGCGTTTTCGTCGGTAAATGACTTCGCGTCTAAGAGCCTGGAGTTCTGGTGACCACCACGGGACAGCACTAGGTGTGAATCTCTTCTTTTTGATAGCCTTGTTTGCAGCATTAGTGACGAGCTGTGTAATTGCGCGTTGATGCTGGTCTGGGCTGAGGCCGCTAGGATTGAAGCGGCTAGCTGCACTGGTCAATTCCTCCTTAAAAAGGTTCCAGTCAGCCTTATTCAGGGCATATCTTCTTTGTTGAGTTCGGTTGGTTGGTTGAGTTACTAGTGAACGGTGTAGTTGGAAGGTTAGTACCCTGTGGTCAGAGGTGGTCCAGTCCTCACGGACTGTCCAGAAAGCAAGGTGTTGAGCAATGGAGCTTGAGGCTAAGGTGACATCTATGGTAGCTTCCCACAGGGTACTTGAGAAAGTTGGCAGGCAGTTAGGTTTGTTTAGAATGACTAGGTTGCTGTTAGATAAGTAGTCCTCAAGACGTTGGCCATTTCTATTTCCTCTGTGATTTTGAGTTCGGCTATGCCAGGCTGGGGACCTGCAGTTAACATCAGCCCCTATAATGAGCTTTGCATTTGGCATTTGTAGCTGGATGGTCTGTAGATATCGGGTGGCAGGAAGAATATCTTCCCCCGGTCGACAGTATATCGAGACTAAGTAGAATTGTCCCAGTGGTGAAATTACATGGGCGCACACAGCCCAGCTAGTACACAGATCAGTGATTTTGGTGACAGTCAGTTCGGGATTGCAAACGACGATCGCGGTCCAGGGTGTGTCACCATCAACCTGGACCACTTTAAATCTCAAGGGGTAGCCTTTTACCTCCTTATTATGGGTGTATGGCTCCTGAAGAAGCAGCACATCTAAGTTCTCTTCATCTGCCTTTTTGACCAGTTGTGCAGCAACAGCCTTGGACCTCTGAGCGTTATGTTGTGCTATTTTCACAGTGTGGATATTTACGTTTGGTCTGTTACTCCCCATAATCTATTCTTGACTGTTGAGCACTTCTGGCTTTGAGATAAACTGGGCAATTGCTGTCACGGAGTGAATGGTTGGCTGGCACCTTTAGGGCCTTGCAATTGGCACATGTGGGAGGTTGAGACTTATTGGGGCATGTAGCGTACTCATGCCCCATTTCGGCACAGTGGCCACAGGTGGGCAGATTTTGCCTGCACGTGTGCGTGGTGTGGCCAAAACGGCAGCACCTGAAACATTTGGGGACGGCTACATGCTCCCTAAAGCGGTGGCTGCCCCAGTTGATGTAAATTCTTGTTTGCTGGGAGAGGATCTTCCAGGCCTTGGGTGATAGCTCAAAGACCCAGTTAATGGTGTGCCCAGCTCTGGTTTTTGTTTGGAATTTAGGGATTATGTGAGAAGTCGATTCTTCATCTGGGAGTTCCTGTTTCAGGTTTCTGTGGAAAATTTCGCTTTGCAATTCCTCTGGAGGGAAATCCTTGTCCACATCTAGTACCAGTATACAAGGGTCCTTTTGCCTAGGGGGCTCGGCCAGGAGTCCCAGAGATGGTATTTTAGGGTTCTTGATAATCAGTTCAGCATCCTCTTTTGTGGCTGTTTCTATAATTACTCCTGTATTTCGCGTTTTGCGAATTGACTTGATTTTAGTGTTCTTTAAGTCATCTGTCAAGGAGTCCATGACAGTCTTCTTGACCTCCTCACTGGACAAACAACCTTCATTGGTAAGGGGTTTAAGTACCACTAGGTTAGGTCTGGGTGATAGCGTTTTCTTCAGTGTAGTCCGTAGATTGGCACCTGAATTGTTTGTCTTGTTTCCCAGTTCCTGAGATTCGGGAATAAAGTCCGGTGGTGGCTTCCTCAGCGCTTGGGCATATGTGGAGTCCCGCTGTCGCATTTGTTTTACTCCACAGTCAGTGTAGGCTTCCAATTTTGCAGTTGCCTTTTCGCTTTCCAGGTGAGTCTGGATAAGCAGCGATTCCAGTTTATTCCATAGGGTGACGATTTCTGCCCTAAGAAGTGTTGTAACTCTGTTGGTTGGTTCTTTGAGCAAGTTCTCCAGTGCTACTTTGAGATGTAGCGATTGTTGGATAACTGTCCCCTCAGGCATGTTGGGATCAAGAGGGAGGTCAGGTTGTCTCATGTCTGTGTATTCAGTTTGGGAGAGGGGGGGGTTCCATGGTCCCTCTGTTTTGAGATTTTGACCTGGTTTCCCGATTAAATTTGGTACCGATTGGTTTTTTGTTCTTCTTAATGGGGGGTTCAGTTTGAGATTCTTCGTGTTGCTCTGCTATTTTAGGGTTGTCGGTCACTGGCAGGGTTGTGTTTACAGCCGATTTCCTCGATTTACCCTCCATTTGAGCAGATACGAATTGGCGAGTTCACTGCGGATGAGCGAGTGGCGAGACAGTCTCACAGAAGGAACTCAGAAAATGAGGGCAGATGATACCCACTGCAAGTTAGTAGGTGAATCAACTTAAGAAGTGCTACACAAGAACAGCTACCACCAATAGGATTTACAGTATAAGTCACGTGCTATTTGCCCTGCGATGACATCCATATGGTCATTATAATGGTATTAAGTTAGACCAGTGATTATTATTTATAGCTTGCAAAATTGTTTAAATCAAGTGGCACAATTCAAATTTCTGCCGAAACCGTGGGGGCAAAAACAGCCGTTCACATCCAGTATCGGCACACTGCGAATGTGTCGCCGAGGACTTCCTTGCCACAAGAGAAACTATATTCGTCGTAACGCAGAAGCACACGACATTCAGTAACGTCTTTTAAGTTTTTGTTTTCTAATTTGAGTGTAGTAGGGAGATGAGTGCTGTGAGCAGCAGGTGGTCGCGGGAGGGCAATTACTGCCAGAGGCGTAGAGTGCGACTAAGTAGCTCTCACTAAAGGGAAGCTTAAGCAACAAGTGACCTTCGCTATGATTGTACTCACACAGGGGGATCACCCTCCCCAGTCAATAGTGCAGTTCAGCCATGGTAGCAACAGAAATATGTGTGTGCTACACTTTCCAATTCTAGAACAATGCCGCCAAGGTGGGCAGACACATTGTTACTAGCGTTGGATCGAACGAGTTGAAGTGCACGAGAATGGCCCAGAAAAACGAAAAACTGATCTCACCACTGAGTTCCTCTTCCTTAAAAACCTTTGTATGGCACAAATCCAAAAGCTGACACTATTTTAAACTGATTAAAACTATCGATATTCACGGAGCGATTTGCAGCACGTGTTACCAAGAAGGCAGCCATTTTGGCTCTCAATGCAGGGAGGGAGTGTATTGAATCACTGAAGTTAATTATGAGGGCATTTTTGTACTCAGAGGAGATTCCTTTGAATTGGAGAAGTGCCAATGTATCGCCAATACATAAAAGCGGTTCTAAGAGTGAAGTTGGTAACTACCGACCGCCTGTAAGTCTAACTCCAGTGGTAGGTAAAATCTTAGAGGCAGTGATTAAGAGTGCAGTCCAGGACATTTAGATAGATATGGAATTCTGAAGGACACACAACATGGCTTTGTTAAGGGTAAATCGTGCTTAACTAATTTAGAAGGCTATTATGACACAGTTTTACATGAGCTGGAAATAGGGAATAATTTTGACAGAGTATATTCGGATTTTAGCAAAGCCTTTGACTCAGTCCTTCATGGCAGATTACTGTATAAGCTTGAACAGGTCTGGATTACAGGATGGTAAAGTTGGTGGGTGGTTTCAGGGAAGAAGTCAGAGGGTTTTGATTAATGGATATTCTTCAGATTGGTGTAACGTCGGGAGTGGGGTCCCTAAAGGATCAGTTCTTGGACCACTGTCGTTTCTCATTGTCATAAATGACATCGACGAAGGAATAGAAGGAGTGATGTTAAAATTTGCAGTTGACGTAAAGATTGGTAGAGTTGTTATTGATCAGTGCCAAGAGGCGCTCCTTCAGGATGACTTGAAAGGACTTTAAAGATGGTCACAGAAGTGGTAGCTATGTTTTAATGCTACTAAATTCAAGGTCGGTCTTACACTTGGGGAACAGCATCCCCCAAATAAATTATACACTTGGTGGGGTTGAGTTAAAAACAGTGGAGGAGGAAAGGGATCTGGTAGTTGCAATATGGGCAGATATGAAGTTTTCTGGAAATATAAACAGGCAGCTAAGAAAGCCCATGGTGTTCTATCGATGATTTGTCGAACGCTATCCTGTAGAGATAAGGAGGTCATAATCCCACTGTATAAGACTACATTTGGAATAGTGTTCAGATAGGAGACCTCATATGAAAAAAAACATCGAGCTTCTTGAAAGGGTGCAAAGACGAGCAACTGGAATGGTGAGATCGGCAGAAGGATGACACTATGAGGAAAGACTCTACAAAGCTTGGCAACCAGACACCTCAGAAGTGACCTGATTGAGGTTTTTAAGGCTCTAAGAGGGATTAGTAAAAAGAATGAAGGTGAAATTCTCACTGTTCTAAACAGTTCCAGAACTAGGGGTCATAAATTCAAATTACAGGGGTTGAAGTTTAGATTAGATTGTAGGAAGTTTTCGTTTATGCTGCAAGTCGTTGATTGCTGAAACAAATTTACTCAAGTTGAGGCTGATAGTTTGAATAAATTCAAAGATCTACAGAATACTTACCTGTGTGAGGAGAGAGGCTTATAATTTGTGTTTTTTTGTCTTCTTGGTTGTCCTTTTTTTTTTTTTTTTTTTTGCCAGTCAACCAACGCCTGTGGCTTCATTACATTGTATAGTGAATTCTATTTTTTTTCCTTTTTGTATTATTTATAAACATTATACGTGTAATTTTTAAGAACTACACTGCTCGACAAAATTAACAGAACAAAATGTTCTTCATGAATATTTTATTGTGAATATTTGATATAATAGGCACCCTGGCATGAAAATTTCGAGTATTCAACAGAAATCGATCTACCACCTGACAGAACCGCACATTACACAAATCATTCATGCCTATAAAAACACGGGTTGCGACCATTTTTTAGCTTTAAGTTAGCGTGTAACCTTTGTCGTAGGCAAAGGTTACACGTTAACTTAATGTGTCACTCAGCGTCATCTCAGCACTATGGAACCAGTTTTAGGAGACAGGAACCGTTACAAGAAGAGCTGGCCAAGGTCGCCCGAGGGCTACTTTAATTAGAACAGACCGCTATCTGTCTCTAACCACAAGATTGAATCCTACGATATCCTGTCATTAACTGTGTCTTGAGGGTGTTGTGACCAAAGGTGAAAACAGTTCTAACCGGACTGTGTTAGGAAAGTTCAATTCAAGTGGACTCTACGCAAGGAAGCCAGTGGTTTGTGTGCCATGAACATGTGACTTGGAGACTAACAAATGGGGTACAGTTCTGTTCTCTGATGAATCCCGTTTTAGCTTACATATAGATTGTATATTTTATTTCATCTGGTGACGAGGAATGCAGACCATTCCTCCAGCATCAGAGAAAGGAACACTTAAGATGGAGGTGGTGTTCTCGTAGTAGTAGTAGTAGTAGTAGTGGCACGTGATGCAAGAAAGCAAGTGTAGGAGCTTATGCAGCATCAGCCAAAAAAAAAAAAAAAATCACACCATTCCCTCCAAATGCCTGTCCAGTTCCTCCTTAAATTTATTTAACTTATCAACTTTCCACAACGACAGATGGAAGTTTGTTCCAGCAATTAACCACCCTCTGGCTAAAGCCAAACTTCCGCACATCTATTTTACATCTATCCTTTCTTAATTTGAATTTATGCCCCCTTAGGTTCGTAATCTGAACAAGTGGAAGGATCCCATCAGAATTCAGCGTGCTCAACCCATTCAAGGCCTTATCGACCTCAATCAGATCACCGCGCAGGTGCCTAGTCTCCAGCCATTGCAATTTGCAGAACTTAAGCCTCTCTTGGTAAGAGGATCCCTTCATTCCCCTCACCAATCGTGTTGCTCTTCTCTGTACACGCTCAAGCAAATCTACATCCTTCCTAAAATGAGGCCTCCAGACCTGTACGCAGTACTCAAGTCGTGGCCTGACCATTGCCTTATACAGAGGGACAATCACCTCCTTTTCCCTGCTAGCAAAATTCCTATATATCATTGACAAAACCCCATGACCTGCCCTGGCAGCCTGTTTGCATTGCTCAGAAAACTTCATATCTGACTGCACAATTACTCCCAGGTCTTTTTCATTTTCTACCACCTTAAGTGTAGTACCACACAGTTGGTACGTTTCTCTGGGGTTACTTCTACCCATATGCAGTACTTTGCATTTGTCAAGGTTAAATTTCAGTTGCCACTTCTTAGCCCATCTGCCCAAATTATCTAGATCCTGTTGCAGTAGCACACTGCCATGACTGTCATTAACAACCCTGCCAACCTTTGTATCATCTGCAAACGTCGACACTAAGCCTGATATACCTTCATCAATATCATTGATAAATATACAAAACAACTGTGGACCCAACACCGAACCCTGTGGGACTCCACTAATAACATTAGTCCACGAAGAGCAGCACCCATTGATTACCACCCTCTGTCTTCTCCCACTTAACCATCCTTTTATCCATTGTAGCAACTTACCCTTAATACCATTCTGCTCCAATTTGTACAGTAGTCTTCCATGCGCAACTGTGTCAAAAGCTTTCCTGAAATCCAAGTATATGATATCAAAATTATTTTTTGCATCCAGTTCCTTTGTGACCACATCATAATAACCAATCAAATTTGTCAGACAAGACTTTCCCTTAACAAACCCATGCTGTGTCTGAATTATTGCTGCAGTCTTGTCTAGATGATCCTGCAATGCATCTTTAACCAGTGACTCCATTATTTTACCCGGAACAGAAGTTAAACTAACTGGTCTGTAATTACTCATGTCACCCTTCGATCCACCTTTGTGAATTGGGGATACATTTGCACATCTCCAGTCCGTGGTAACCTCTCCTGAGTCCAAGGATGCTCTCATAATTATGGCTAATGGTTTGCTTAGTTGCTTTGCCGCCTCCTTTAATATAACTGGATAGATCCCATCCACCCCAGGTGCCTTTCTTATGTTTAACTTCAACAATTTCTCCTCCACTTTGCTCTCAGTTATTACAAAATCATTAAGCACACTGCTACAATTTGATAAACTTCTTCCATTTTCAAACCTTAATAATTCCTCATGTGTGAATGTAGATGCAAAATACTCATTCAGTTTATTTGCTATCTGAGCAGGATCATCAACAGTCGAACCATCGATGTCAAGTGGACCAATCAGATGAACGGCCGCGTCTCCTTTTCATCTTTTGATAGGGGTACCGTAAGCGCAGAGGTAGCAAGAACAAACCCTCGAACCCTATGTGCGACTTTTTAGGAGTGCGGTTGGTCCAGAATTTCTTTTCATGCACGACAACGCCACTGCACATAGAGCTCAAGCCAGCGAGATCTTGAATCTAAAAATATCCAACGACTGCCGCGGCCAGCACGATCAGCAGACTGAAATCCGATCGAACGTGTGCGGGACGCTCTTTGGTGTCGCATTGCGCACCGACAGCCAAGTCCTCAGTCTGAGCTGGTGGAAGAATGGAATTTGTTGCCACAGAATCTTATAGACACCCTTATATCGGTCATGGTTCACCGCTGTCATGCCTGTTTAATCTTTGGAGGGGATTATATGCCGTACTAATGTCATGTGACCATATTTTTGAGCATCCTGTATCGACTTCTGTAATGTGACCCTTTGGGTAACTTTAATACAAACCCTATTAATGTTCCTTATAGCTCTCCGAAATTTCTTGTTGTCTCCTTATTTCTTTGTTATTCGATGGTACACCGGCATACCAATTTTTTTCCCGCCTCATTGCAAGCTGCACGAGTTACACCACGATTCCTGTTCTGTCAATTTTGTCAAGCAGTGTATAATGATTCGTAATTAATATTTTATTAATTTCTGTTGAGCACGTTGCTTTTTAAATTGGTTGATTACAATAGTGTTCTTATTTTACAGGGATGCTATCACTCATGTGTGGCTAATAAGGTGTTAGCCAACTGCGATGTGAAATGTATAGGAGAGCATTCTCTTATCCCTTACACTGACAGGCATTGTAAAAACGGTAAGTTTAAATGTTGAAAATGAACCCTGATTCCATCATGTCGCTTACAGAAATTGATAATTATTTCATGTTGTGAGACGAGTATGTCTTAAGGTGTATGTGTGTTGAGGGTTGAGGCGTATATGTGTTAAATGCCAAAGCAATTAAGTCTATTAGGCGTCAATATAATGTGCTTGTAATTTCATAATGCTTCGGTCCGTTTGCTTACGTGGAGGAAAAATCCCAGTTTCCAAAAAGCGATAGATGTAACCCTCCCCCGAGACCGACTAAATTAGAAAAAAATCCCACTTTCCAAAAAGCGATACATCTAACCCTCCCCTGATGCAGATCATTTATGAACTTCTCATCTCCATAATTTGACATGATCTGTTGTCATTTAAGAAAAAACAGGAGTGGGCCCAGCACTAATCTCTAAGGGACATTACTTCTAAGTCTGGACACGTTGGGACCTGTGGTACGTCTTGACGCATCTTTGAACGGTTCAGGTTACGTGTCCATCCTTGCAAACCATCTGCACCATTCATGGTCACCGTGCATCCACAGGACAATGGACTTTATCAGCAGGAAAATGCGCCTCCCCACTAGAACATGTTTCAAAGAGCATTCCGCAGATTTTACTACCATGGAATGGCCTCCCCGTTTAACAGACATGAATCCTGTGGAGCATCTTTGGGCTGCTGTGGAAAGGTCCGTTCGAGCTTTGCATCCTCCACCAAGGAATGCGACGGAATTATGGACAGCGGTGCAGCAAGCATGGATGCAAATACCTGTGGAACACTTTCATGAACTAGTGAAATCAATGCCTCACCGCGTGACTGTCCTTATCCGGGCTAAAGGTGGGCCTGCCCCTTAGTAGGTATGTATCCCATGATTTCTGTCCAATCAATGTCTTATTTCACTGTTCTATTTATAGGAATTACAACTTCCTTTTCAGAACTTTACTGAAATTAACTTCGTTTATTCACTCGCTTGCGTTACGTTATTTGACCGCCTCGTTTCTTTTTCATGTATCTTGTATGAACATAATGCGCATAAAAATAATATTTACTGATTTTTTAAAAATTTTTAAATTTATTTTTGACTAATAGTACATTTTCTAAAAATTTATTGTAGACTCTGATCGTTATTGTTTCACTGAGCCGGAATACTGGAACTCTTGTTCTGGACAATGCAGTCCCGAATGCGAGTAAGTTAATTTTTTTGTTTGTGATAGATAAATAGAGAGAGATTGTGATTATATAATAGTACTAATGCAAATTGATGTCCAAGGACACTGAATACTAAAGAATACATTTAACACAAACACGTTTAACTTCATATACATTTAAGTTCGATTCTGCTTTATTCTCGATTGAGTTGCTCTTTCGATACTCGAAGACAGTGGCTCAATATGGGTTGAATGTCCCACTCTCACACACCTCCCACAGACCCATATGTGCACCAAGGCAACACAATAACAGGATGAGTTTCTTAAAGTATCGTTTGTCTTCACCAAAACAGGATGAATCAATACATAATATTCTGAATTTTATCAAGGACCTGTTTGTTGATTTTATGGTTCCAATTTATAAGTTAAGTTTGAAAGTTTTATATTTTATTTTATTTATGTTTTTATTTATATTATAGGAAAGTTAAGTACAGCTTTACATTCATAGAAGAACAAGTTCCTGTTTGGGTGAGTTCTTTATTTCTTTTAAGCAATTTTCCAACTTTGTTTAAATACTTTTTTAGGAACGTTAAATCATTCTGTAACAGGATATGCAAAAATAAGTACAAACACATTTCCAAAATTATGTTCTCATCTACAATTGCTTTCTACCTCAGATATTCAAAGGCTAAAATACAATAAATGGTGATGGATTCAGAGATGATCAATGTATTAATTTTAAATCCTTATTTACTCTCTGAATCTTTAATTTATTTGCTTAAACTTACTTAACAAAGAAATATAAGTTTAAAAACAGCAGAAGCCAATAAAATCAGTTATTCTGAACCATTGGGTCGATTGCCTTTCCTTTTGCAGGTTCTTTCCACATTCTCATGTTGCTGGATAGGTTTTGAACAGTGTCCTACGTAACACTGTCCCACTCATTGGCCAAAAATTTAGAAACCTTTATTCACTATCTAATAGGACCACCCTTTGCCCGAATTACAGCCCGTATACATAGTGGCGTGGCTTCCACTAGGTTTCTAAGGGATACTGGCTCCATATTTCACCATTTTCCATCAACATATTTCTCTGGTGTTGTATTGTGGTCGGTAGAGAACTGCCCTTTCCAACGTATCAAACTTTCTCAATTGGATTCACATCTGGAGAATTATGTAGCCAGGCTGGAAACCCTGGTAATGTTCCTGTAACCATTCAGATACAATTTTTGTATGGTGGATAGTTGCCTTGTCTTGAACGAAGCCATCGCATTCCTGGTGAAAATGGAGCATTGCAGGGTGAAGTCCAATATGGCAGAAAGATATTCGCTGGAGAGCAACACGATCTTTTAACGTTAGAGACGAACGTACCAACCGAACATATCCCATACCATGATATCACCTCCAGCTGCTTGAAGGGTGGACGCGAGACAGTCTGGATTCATGGCTTCCTGAGAATCATGCCACACTTTCTCATCGCCATTGGTGCAAAAGAGTGTAAATTGAGACTCGTCAGGTCACATGATATTTTTTCGATGTTCCACAAACCCTTGTTTCCAAATAAATTGAGAAACAGTGTTTCAAACCATAAACTACTATTAAATTACCTGTATCCCTACAGGCATATGCTGTAAATCAATTTAGAACATAAAAGAAACGGTATAAGTAAACACATGAATGAAAATAAATTTTCTTCTAGGATCTTGAATTCCTGACAAAAGGTGAGAAGACGTTGATAACGTAAGTATTTTCAAGTTTTAATTTCGATTGGTCTTTTATTTTATATATTATTATTATTTATTTATTATATTATTACAAAGAAAAAAAAGATAGATAGAGGGAAAGCCATAGTAGAAGAACGAATATTCCGAAGCTGCTAAATTGCCAAAAATGTATAATTTTAACATCGTACATTTTCAGCCTTTTACATTTCTTGACTGCTGGAATTTATTAATAGTATTCGGTAGGACTCATGTCCAGCATGAGTTCGAAGATGATTCACCTCTTACAATCTGCAGACTCGTGCAGGGTCTTTGCAATGCAGATCTCCGCTCCATCAAGAAAAGGATCTCCTCTCGTCAAAGATAACTCCATCATTTATAACTCCATCAAGAATAACTGTGTTATCTCTCCATTCCATGATATGTAAGAAGAAGCATCCTACCAAAACGTTGCTGGCTTGTGTTTATTTCACGTGTGAAAATGTCCAGGTCCAGATGGTGTTGGTTCACCCCTCAAAAACAGAAGCAGAACTCCAACTTATAGTACTTTTTTGAAATAAGCAAAAAAGCATTTCAAAACTTTCGAAAGCAGCCCTTTCAATGGGACAGGCTCTATCTTGGCAGCTCACCGATCCTTATTTACTACTGCTATGGAATACGCCCTAACTCATTCATCAGTCTCCATCTCAAAGAGGAAAGATGATCATTTTCACAAAAATCTCATCCATCTCTCAGGGCTTCCATTTGGAAGCATGGGCTGATCATGTTGTGATCATACACACACTGGCCAAAAAAACACCAACATTTCTAGCAGAGCTGTTGGACTTATGCTCGCCCGGAATTTTTATAGATTATTTTCACAATGTGGTTCGGTTAGTCGGTGTAGAACGAGGGCAGCAAAAACAAACAGAATACTCAATAATTCAGACACAATATACTATCAGTTCACAGCCTAATTTCCTTGGGCGCTTAACACTCATACATACTCGTTGCACATTATAAATCTATATATATATATATATATGCACACAGTTTCTTAAAAAATAATTTCTTCAAATATGCTCTCTTTGTTTTCTAAGGTTTATTTTCTGCTTTATAACAGAATTTCTTTTGTGCGATTTCTTTGTCTAGTACAGAAGATCAATTTCCAGCGAATATTAAATTCTTCATCAACAGAAATAGCGTGACCCACTCCTACCAACCAAAATATGAGGTGAGTGACATATTTCCTGCTCTGGTACAGAACATTAATGCACACAAATAGGAAAGAAATGTCTTGAGCAGAAAGATGAGCAGTGGAAAAATCATTATACGGCAGGCAGGACGCCATAGCTCTTTGATTCCTAAATACATACTTTCCATTAATTCAAAACGTTTCCTCCCCTTTATGATGCGAAACAACTTTGCAGGCACCTACAAATATTTCGACCGAGTGAATCTGATTGGTCACGAAAAATGCGTCACGGAAGTGAATACATCGTTCGCGACCTCCGCTAGAGGCGCTCCAACACTTGTGCCGAGCACTGGATGCAGCGGTAGCGTCATTAGAACGCTGACTCATTTTTCGTGATCGGTACGATATCTCCAGTTCTAGGGAACCGATTTACAAACCGATTTATTTTCTAACAAATAATTTAGAAAATAAAATTTAAGTGTTCATCGATGCGAAAGTCAAGTGCAGAGCGTTCTCGAGAGTATCGAGCAAGAATGAAAGGGACAGAACCTGAGAAACCTAAGAAAATAAAGACGAAGGGCTCCTAATAGTGACATACAGAATATACTTAATTGACTTAATTCATTCCGTTTTGCTATCGTGAAACCTATAAGCAAAGGTTTACATAAGGTATCGTGAAGAGGCCGAAAATGTAATTTTATTAACTTTAAAGTGAGTAATATACATTATTGCTCACTTTAAAGGTGGTTATAACAGAGTCAAACACTCAACCACCCACTGCGAAGATTGCATCCTTCCTGGCCTTTACTGACGCTGGCATAGTCAATGCTCTAACGAAAATGATGGATCCTACTATCCTTGTTTATGATATTGATAGTAATCTAACAAAAACGGATTCTTGAAGATTCCTGCTTCAAAAATCTCAAGAACTTTGAACTTACACAATATTGAAAAAGATGTAATATTCTTAGCGATTAAGTTTTTCAAGTAAAGCCAGTTATAAAAATTGTCCATTGGTACTGGAGCTGCCATTATCAAATCATTTTCAGTCTTCAAATGCCATTAAATTGAACTTAAGTGGAATCTGCAAATGAGAAAAAAAAAATAGAAAAAAATTTCTAATTTTTCAAAGAGAAAAAAATTAGAAAAAGGATTAGAAAAAAAATTAAGAAAAATAACTGAAATGAAGTGAATCTTTTAGTATGTCCATAATTGTTAATAACGTGAAAGTTTCTAAGATTTCATTTTTAAACTCACTATTTCTTTTAATTTACAGAGTGTAGAACTTCTCAGCTATATCGGAGGATACATTGGAATATGGCTTGGGGTTTCGTTGATTGCTTTCATCGACTTTCTGGAAACCTTGGTGTTGATTGGCTACTTTTTCTGCCGTTCCTGTTGCCGCGTCTGTTGTCGTAGTTGTAAAACTGTCGACAAGTAAACACGTTGTCAACATCTCAAAGAATCTCGAAGCGAGGAGGAAGCAGAGGTGCCACTATTACATATTCAGAAATATTTAAAAATATTATGAAGCTAGAATTAGTAAACTTTTCTTCAGTTTAAAATTTTAAATGATTAGATTCATTGATTTGCTGTGCATGGCCCATCTACTTCCACAGCAACAGATGGAAGCCTGTTCTAAACAATCAACCACCCGCTGATTGCAGCCAAACTTCCGGCACATCTATCCTGCAACCATTCTTCCTCAACTTCAATTTATGCCCCATCATGTGTAGTCTCAGCAAGTGAAAGAATACCATCAGCTTACTCAATCCATTCAAGGCTTTCGACACCTTAATCAGATCTCCCCGCGGGCAATTGGTTTAGAGACGCTGCAATTTGAGAAACTGAAGCCTTTCTCGGTAAGAGCATCCTTTTGTATCCTTCACCAACCTGGTTGCCCTTCTCTGCACTCGTTCCAGGAGTTCTACATCCTTCCTAATGTGAAGCCTCCAGACCTGTATACAATACTCAAGATGCGGCCTAACCATGGCTTATACAAAGGGATAATCACCCCCTTGTCCTTGCTGGCAAAGTTTCTGTACATCATTGACCAAACTCCATGAGCTGTCCTGGAAGCCTGTCTTCACTGCTCAGAAAATTTCATGTCTGACTGCACAATTACCCTCAGTTTTGTTCATTCTCCACAACCTTGATAAGTTACTCTGGGATTAATGCTACCCACTGCAGTACCTTGCATTTGTCAATGTTAAACTTTAGCTGCCGTTTCTCAATCACTTGAACTCAATTTTCTTAACTACTGCCTTCGCACAACCAGTGGAAAAGCCCTGAAAAGGATCACTGGAATATTCCATTCAAAAAAGCAAACACATCGAAGAAAACTCCATCTACAGACATAATATACTGAGGCCTCAGAACTTTAGTTGCCTTGGAACCTAACGCATGCCTAATAAATATATAACACTTCGATGTTTCTTTTTCTTGTATTTAAACTGACAACCTTTATGTAGTTTAATGTATTTATTAAAGGAATTAATTAGCAAACTTGGTATAAGAATTCTTGGCGACTCTTTTAAACTTTTTATCATCAATTGCTCCATCTTATAATGAATTTTGTTCTTTGTATATGGGATTGTATATTTTATAATGGCTGTGTAATTTTTGTGTATGAACTATGTTACCATTTTACAAGTTTTGCTTTAAGAATAAATAATGTAAAATAAATAAATAACCAAGCGTTTGTGTTATTTTCTAATTTGCTATTGGAAAAGGAAATCACCAAAAGAGCTTGTCTTACTAAATCTGGAAAGGTTAACCTTTTACTTTTCTTGGAAACACCTGCTATCCCCTACAGATCTTAAATTTGAAGAAGGATAATATTGGTTAGAATGACATCTAGCAAGAGAGACGGATAAATTATCATTAAAGAGATGAAGCCATAATATTAACATTATATTTTCATCTGCTATACAATAACTGTGCCATGTTATTTTAATCATGAAAAATATTGCAGAACTTCGGTGTTCTGGAAGAGGATGTGCAATATAGATTTTCTTGGATATCAGAGTAAAAGATGAAAAGTCATACAGCACTGGGCCCTATTTCAGAACAATGTCTTCTGCTCTGGACGTGTTCTACTTTAATGGAATATCTTTAGGCGAAGAATACATCACTTTAAGAATAGTTTCATCTGCTGTCCAATTATTGTTTATTAACCGTGACAATTGATTAGCCATGCGTCTAATCTTAAGTAATTAATATATGCATATTCAATTTCAGCACACAACACGACCTTGTAAATGCTGTGTCACGCAGTGTCGTTTCGGTACTATAGTAGCAGTTTCAGGAGATAGGAACCATTACAAGAAGAGTGGCCAAGGTCGCCCGAGGGCTACTTTAACCAGAACAGACCGCTATCTGGCTCTAAGTGTAATCAAGACCAGGAGACTCATGACCATTTTTAGCACGAAATAGTTGTTTCATTGATACATGAATTAATGAACTGAGATACCCATCAAATTGGGAGTATTATATTGATATTGTATATGATTTTATCGGTACGCTGGCAGACGATTGATATCATCGGTACGCTGGCAGACGATTGATATCATCTGTACGTTGGCAGACGATTGCAGAGTGTCCCAAAAAGGTGTAACCAATTTTAAGTGTTTGTAGAAAATGTAATTTTAATGATAGAAACACAAAACCTGCGCTAAATGTGAGAAAAACAGTTGAAGGTTTTTACTGACATTCAACATGTGCACCACTTGTCACACGAACAATATCTAATCGGTAATAAAGTTCATCCCATGTTTTTTCAAGAGTGTCACGCTTAATCATGGTAATTGCATTTGTAATCCTGCGCTTTAAGTCTGCGATGTCTGCAACAGGGGTCTTGCAGACTGTGTCTTTGATGAATCCTCATAAGAAGAAATTACAAGGGGAAAAATCTGATGAACGTGGTGGCCACGCAATGGGATCATCACACCCAATCCAACGGCCAGGAAACTTGTCATCAAGAGACCTCCTTACACTCAAAGCGCAATGTGGCGGCGCTCCATCCTGTTGGAAAATAACCCTATTCGCAGTTCATCCAATTGAGGATACACTTAAAGCTCAAGTATGTCCTGGTAATTATTCGTCTCACAGTCGCTTCTTGAAAGAAAAAGGGTCCAATAACACGATCAACCATGATGCCATACCACACATTCACCTTTGGGCTATCTCGCTGATACTCCTGCGTGCAGTGTGGGTTTTCTGTCCCCCAAATTCTGACATTTTGCTTATTCACCTTTCCCAAAACATGAAATGTGCACTTGTCCGTGGAACAAATCCGTGTCATTACACGTTCATCTTGTTCCAGTTTCTTGAACATGTTTGTATTGCTCATTTAAAATTGGTTACACCTTTTTCTTCGTGTGACAAGTGGTGCACATGTTGAATGTCAGTAAAAACTTCAACTGACATTCAACTTTTCTCACATTTAGCGCAGGGTTTGTGTTTCTATCATTAAAATTACATTTGTTACAAACATTTAAAATTGGTTATACCTTTTTGGGACACCCTGTATATTTGATTTCATTGGTACGCTGGCTGACAATTTCTGGTCATCTCCATGTGTCAGGAATGACAACCAACTGGAAGTAATATGTGTTATGCTAGAAATTACCTGCACAGTATTGCAAATAGATGTGGAGTTTTTCAGGAAAGTTGGCTGGGGGCAATTTATCCTGCTGCCAATATTTCTTTGACGACTCTAAAGTGCATTTTAGATCATTCTAACCACAAGAGAAAGCTGGAGCGCTTCTCCAGAAAGCTGGAGAAGCGCTCCAGCGTTCTCTTGTGGTTAGAATGATCAATATTGGCAATGTCTTTCTTTCTAGTCGTGAAGACCTTTTTGTTTGTACAGAAAGTAAATGAACGAACTGAAATATATGTAGAACTGTCGTTCAACCAAGTTTGGCTTATGATTATTGTTATTTATTTAGATTTCAGTAAATGAAACAAAGTATGAATGGCGTCATGTATTTTAATAAAATCGCTTAGAATGAAAGCGTGGTTCATCAGAGAAACTGAAAATTGGAAAGCTGCCTACAACAGAACAAATATAATATCCTTGTAATTTATTATAAGATGGGATCTGTAGGGTTTGGAGTTTGGAAGATCTGGACGGAGGAGTTGACTCACTCAAATGACTTTTCAATGTACTACGAAATTTTATAAAAAAATTAAAAGAAAATATATTATTCAGGAATTGGATTTACCTGAAACTAACAATGTGGCATCTGAAGGTTCAACACTGTCAATTTAATATTAGTGGTAAATGATGCAGCAAGAAGGTAAGCTTATAAATCACGAGCCAAAACAAAAACAAAATCCTACTAACTCAATTAATAAACCAATGAGACCAGTATATAAGGAAGGATCATGAGATAACGCAGTTTACCTGTTCTCATCAGTCACTAGCCAAGTTTGTTTAAGGGTGGGGGTGCTACTGCCGGATGTCGCAATTATTCGATTACTCGCCATTGCGTTGATTCGTTGAAGAAAGAGCAAATGGCTTTTTAAAAAAAGCAAAGAGTGATTAATCAAATTACTCGACTTCAAAAAAAGATACTTTGTCTTATGATTATTACTTTTCCTTTATGAATTCCCTCAATGAATGACGTCATACGTTTTTTTTTTAAAGAATAATTTGCAATGAAAGTGGAGGAACTGAAAACTGGTTTATTAGACAAGTTGCCCTTTGGCTGACTCTAGACAACAAACATGATACTAATAAAGACCTTGTAACCATAACAGAGATGTTAGTGGTTGTAGGTAGGCCAATACAGAACACTGAGAACGTCGTGTGACAATTAGGATTTTTGTAATTTAAAATCTAATGAAATTTGGATGATTTGTTAACTTTGAATTCATCACCTCTTCATTGCCCTGCGCAGTTTTATAAAATAATAAAATGAAAAGATACTAGTATGGAATTGGGTCAACACTTGACCCTATCAGAGGAGTGTGTGTTCCTTTCATAACCTGAATGAAGTGATGGTCACAGTGGGGTCAGAGAGTTAGTCTGTGCGAGGTAGTTTGCATACAGAATGGATTGAGTTTAACCGAAATCTCTCATAAAGCACCTTCTGTTTTCACAAACTCAGGAATTTGGAATATCAACTGTCCGACCGGGGCAAGGATTTTAGCTATTTCTTTGTAAGTATTTCATTTCGACGTATTTTATTTGTTAAAAATTAACTTATGAGTACTCGTGTTAGTTTCCCTTAGCAAGAATTATTTATTTTTTGCTAACAAGAATAATTTATATGGGAGAAGAAATGTATAAATTTTATTCGGTGATTATTTCGTAAAATATATACGGTGTTCAAGTCACCTGTTTACTTCTTTTTGTTTTGTTTTTTGGCTTACTTTGTGATTAAACTACCTAACCCGATTTATTTTATCATGAGATCCACTGCGTATGTAATACAAGAGCAATTAAAGATTCTTTATTACCACGTGAAGTGGGAAACAAAATAGGTTTTAAACACGTTAATTGCAAGTTCAATATCCACATTAGATTTCAGCAGTTTAAGGATTCATACTGAATCCTATTTTCAAACCAAAATGGGCTAAAGGTAAAAGAGGGAATCATTTCACAAAGAGGTAGTAATTTACGTAATTTTTTCATAATAAATACGATAATTTTACGTTATTTATATTAACCTGACCTTTACAATTCAAGTAAACTTTATAATCCATAAAATCCACTAAAGTGTAAATAAAATTTAATTTAAGACAATGTCTCGTGTCACTTTGAAGATACAATACTCTGTAAAGAAAGGCCATGGACTTGAAATGTGTGAATTATGTCTTAAATTCAAGGCATAATTCACACATTATGTGAATTATGTGCAGTGTTTGTCTGGCCTCTTGCAATCACGTGGATGGCTACATCAGAGTACTCGATCATGACCACGGGAAGGTGGACCAAGTCCAGTAGATTTACATACTGTCCAAATATAAACAGAGTCCTGAATGTTCTTGACAGCACAATAAAAAAAGGCATACAGAGTCACTACAATTATTCTTCGGTCTTCTAGAAAATGTTAAATGATCTTTTGTAAGATTTACCATCTTGCCCACAGACTTCTGTCTTCTTTCTTCTTATCCACTATCTAGTTAAAAATCAACGACGATTTCACTACAGTATCAATGTTCTATACTAGTAATCCGCTTAACAGAAGGGAATGACTGAAATAGGATTAGGATGTGGCAAAAATACTGTCATATAAGATATATATCAACTTACAGGGCTATTAATGTTGACAGTACTAGCAAGAATAACAGGTCGTCTAGTGAAGACGTGGTGAGTAAAGATTTGAAGACCATGAAAGACCATAGAGTTTTGAACAAGCCATAATTCTTTGTCAGGAATAAGATCTCAGCAATAATTCTGAGTCTCAAGTCATTAAAGGGGAAATTTTTCTAGGTTTTAATTTCGCCACAAGAACAACAATCTGTTGTTGATAATCCAAATTTTAAACATTTTGGCCTTGAGGGATCCGTGTCCTGTAATGATGAAAGAAATATACAAATCAGGGTTAAACCATTTCGAAACTGTTTTATTCAACAGTAATGTCACCTGTGGTATGAGGAGCTTAGTTACAATTCCCTGGGAACAAGTGACCCAGCGAACCTGCCACTCATTTATTAACTGATTCCAACAACGCTTTCTTTCTTTTTACTATTATCGATGGTAATTCCGAGAAAACTATCAGGAATCCTTTTCTTTAATCTATAACAGAGTCCCCTCAAGACCACATGATACCCAAGGAGAAATTCCCTGCCAAAATCTGTAGAGGTGAGGTGGAAATAGTTCTGCACACACGGAACATTACTAACAACATCAGTCTTTGAAGAAAGTTTTCCGAGTATGAGCTCCAAGTATCACAACTATGTTATACAAAGAAGCTGAACAGATGGATAACCAACATGAATTTGATATAATTATAGCGATGTTTTCACTTCATAAAAAGTACTCAATCCAATTTAATCACATTGTAAATGAATTTTCCGAATGAATTAGACCTTTTCTAATATCCATGCACATGCTAAAATGTAAATCATGAATTTCCTAAACCATTTACTTTTATCTTACAGATATCTAGCTTGGAATGATTTTTGTTCGTTCACCCTTCAGATAGAGATGGCTACCACCAAGGAATACTTAAACAGGCGTTTACAAAACTCAATTATAACAGGAGTACCACAGATCGTCTCCACAAACAATAGTTTTCGGAAAGGAGTGAAGCTGGTCATTCTTTTCGTTTGTCTAGCAGGTTTCGTCTACCAATCGATGCTGTTTCTTGAAGTGTTTATGAAGTATCCATGCTATCCCAGTACAGATTTTATATATTCCGAAGAAATAGAGCTCCCCGCCATCAGTGTATGCAATATGAATGGGTAGGTAAGAGTACTGTGAATTGACATAAAAATTTTATTATTAAATAAATTACAAAAAAATTATTTTTCCCTCTATGGAATGTTCCCGCCCAGTGAGGGGTACGCCCAAACGTTCATGGGGTAGTTGGTTGTGCCCGATTACTATTATTAATATTGTTACTGTTAGTCGAGGAACTATCCTACATGTGTTCAGGACCGACGCTTTCTGGAGTTCCATGTAAGCGTTCTCTGGGAGAGGTCTATTGTTGCTAGGTTCTTATGGAGGCTCTTTGGCACCATGCCGGTGGTTGACACGATGATTGGGATGGCCATTACTTGTTCCATATTCCATATCTCTTTGACTTCCTGTCTTAAGTCTCATTACTTCCTGATATTTGATATTTTATTCGTATGTTTTCTAGAAGTTTCTGGTTTTGGGCACCGCTATGTCGATGAGGTAGGTAGCCATTTCCTTCTTGTCAATGAAGGTTATGTCTGGTCTCTTGTGCGGGGTTGTTTTGTCCGTTATGACTAGCATGGTCCAGTATAGTCTGTGAGTAGAGGTCCTTGTACGGCCTGAGGCTCTTGTAACTTTCTTTGTCCAGTTGATAATTTTGTGATAGCTTCTGATATATTATCTACCACCTGGTCGTGTCTATAAGTGTACTCCATCTGCGGCATCGTCGTCTGGGTTGTTGGTGAAGTATTTCCTGTAGTGCCTGTTGTTAATTACCTGGTCTTGGATGGCGAGCATGATTCCTTCAGTCTTGGAGAAGAGGCTTCCGTTTGTGAGCCAAGCGCTGGAAGCCATCATATCTACTGTATGTAGTCTTGATGGAGGTCATTGTAGTGTCTGCCATGAAGTGTCGTCTTTGCCCATTTTTCTGTCTTTGTTTCTTCTGTCTGCGTAAATGTGCTCTCCATATTGAGGTTGACTATTGTGTGCCATTTGTCTATCTTTCTTATGGCTTGGTAGATTAGCATTGCGTTTCCCTGGAACTAATTCCTTAGGTTCTTAATCCCCTTCTTCTCTTGTCAATTCCCTCCCTTCTCCTCTACTGGCTGTCTGCACTGTAGCACAGTGGTATTATCACCGTCCTCTCCATATACCGAGTGGAAAAAGCCTGGGTTCGAATCCCGTCGATAATGCGAGTAACTTTAATGGGTTTTTTTTTCATTCCATGGATGAGTTAGTCTGTCTCAGGCGTAGATAGCAAGGTTTCAACCCAAGAAACTGGGGTTTTTTTTCATCCAGAAAAACAGGAAAATCGACCAGAGAACACGCGCAATTTACAGACACAAATACGGGTATATGTAAGAAATTACTGGGTTGTTAGCAGGCTTCTTAGTCTCTGTAGGCATTTCTCCGTCAGGCGGGTCTAAGTCTAGTCTTCTATTTGGTGGGCCTGCATCATTTCCCAGATATTTTTATGTCTCTCCCTCTATCATGGCTTCAATCTCTTCACCAGTCTTTAGCTGGTAGTTTCGTCCAACTGGATGTCCTTGGTGCAATCCAAGGGTCATGCATTTGTCTAGTCCAAATTGCATCCTAAAGTCAGTGCTGAACGCTTGTCTGATGCAGAATAACTGTTGGAGTTTATTCTCAGTTGAGGCATAGAGTTGATGTCATCCATGTACGTCAGGTGAGAGAGGGTGTAGAGGGTGTAGTCAATGTAGGACATATACAGGTCGCGGTGCTTCTTGTACGCTTGCTCCTTACAACTTCTTCTCATCTACTACAACCATTCTGCTGATCGACCATGATGTTCTGGCTATCGAAATGGTTTGATACCTACTGGTGTTAAACTATTTGGTTTTAATGCCGCCGGTTTATATTTTATTATTTATATATTTATTTTATTAAAAAAAAACAATTGTTGTTGGTTGGTGATTGACTTAAATCCTACTGAAGTCACAGCGGACACAAATCGCAACTCTGACTGCAATTATCAGAAAATTCCAAATTCTAGGGTGTGTAAAGCGGTGAATTAGCAGAGCATTAAAGACCACACAAATTTCCATAAATAACAAACTTTTAATAAGCCTTATATAACAAAATCTACATCAAAAACAAAAACAAAAAAATTATGAGACTTATATAAACCAAAATATACATATATAAATATAAATTTAATATATATTTATATATATATACATATACGTATACATATACATATATAAATTTAGTTCATATACATATATAAATTTAAATTTATATATGTATATGAACTACGATACAAGACAATTCACCATCTGACACACATTTTTTGTCCCCTTCGCACATTAACACATTATCTAGAATCTTATCTGTTATATTATCATCTGTTAACACTTTGTCTAGAATAATAACATAGGTTACCACATTCTCATCCTACTACGCCTATGATTTTTACTATTATTAATTCCCTTATATTTTTTATCGTTTATGTTCTTTCTCTTATCTGATATCTCACTATTTCCAAACTCAGAACTTCAACTCTAAAAAAACTCTCAATGTTCTTACCTCCTTTCTGCCTCATCCCCTTTATTTTCTTTTTCTTCTAAATCTCTCTACCACGATTTGTGAACTCTGAACACCAAATTCAAAACTTTGACTCACACAACTCCAACAACTGAAAACAAAACAAAACTGAACTCTCTCCGAACCCTTTTTTCTCCGAAGTTTGCAACTCCTCCCACAGGACCTTCACTCAATCCCAATACTATGATTAATTTCTCACTCTTTCCTATTTGCTAAAGACTTACCACAACCTCCCCCCCCTCGTGAACAAACCAAACCCCTCTCATGTAATTTTCTTGTTATTCTGTTTATTTCACATCCTAGCAACATAACCCTTTTATGTTTGCCAATCGCCTCCAAAGGTAGTTATTTTCATGTTTACACTTTCCGTCCTAAATGTCGTCAACTTACCTAAAATCCGCCACAGTGGCTCTGTTTTCTTCGAAGCAAACGCCAGCTTGTCCTGACTTATATCTAGATGCTGCTTACATCAAACGTTTCTTAATTACCTGCATTTCGCGGTGCCATTGTTCCGCTTCTAGTAACCCTTTCGAACAACCTCCCTACACATGTGTTTCCCGAAGATTAAATCCACAGAAATTCAAGTCTAATATCAACAATTATCTTCTATGTTCTCAACCTTCGACTCATGCAAGGTACTGTACACTATAGATTATACCACCCCTTTTGTGTTTGAGTT
This sequence comes from Mastigoproctus giganteus, assembly GCF_048544385.1. NCBI lineage: Eukaryota > Metazoa > Arthropoda > Arachnida > Uropygi > Thelyphonidae > Mastigoproctus > Mastigoproctus giganteus. The sequence goes on along the minus strand of NC_143586.1, from coordinate 39,906,565 downwards.
TTTCCAAAAAAAATCCAAACACTAAACTGATTATTGACAACAACGTATAGTGGATTCGTTAGTAGTTATGATTTATAAAGAAATGTCCTAAAAATCATGTAAATTCTTTTGTTAAGTATGCTATCTATACTGATAGTAAGATGTTTAATTTTTAGAATTCTCAGGAAGCCTTTCTGCAATAGATATCCAGAAAAATGTGTCGATCCTCTTTATTATACAAACCTTTGCTCTGATTATCCTCACATATGTGCTGAAGGCGAGAATTTGACGGTAAGTTGCTGGAATATAATTGAAACCCTCCACATTAGTAATCCATTTTAATTGATCTTATTTGGTTCAATGCCAAATAAATAAAAATTAAATTAAATTAATAGATAAATTCGTTAAAAATACGATGAAAGATACAACAGACACGAAGCGTATTATGATTTGTCCCCAGATGACAACACGTATTAGAAAAATACCATATCTGCTTTAAAATTCTATTTCCTTAAACATGATGTTAGACATGATGCTTATGAGTGTCTTTGCTATTATTTTGTTTTCTTTATTTTAGCTACCCACAATTTTGACTACCTATGCCTCCTTCGAACAAGCGGAGGAATTTGGCCACACCAGTAATGACACGATTGCCTCTTGTTGGACAAGTTACAAGAAATTCGAATACTGCAAGTACGGTAACATTTTATAAAAATATCTTGCGCATCTAGAAATAGTCATACATGATTTATCTTTTCTCTTTCGATCCATTAGTACAATATATATACACTGAGTTGGCTTTGCATTATCAACATCTACTTAATACCTAGTGGGCCACCTTGTGCACCTTATTGGGCCCGTAATACAGCCCATACACGTCTTGGCGTGGACTTCACAAGGCAGGGTTGGGTGTCCTGTGATAGTGCCACACATGCGTTCCACAATGTGTCCAGTAATGCGCGTTGATTTTCTGGTGGATGGTCGTAACATTCGAATGTCCTTTTCCAATACATGCTCACTTGGGTTGAAATTTGCTCATCTGGGGACACGAGAGAACGAAGAATCCATTTAACAACCTGCCAGGTTTTGTGACATAGTGCATTGTCTTGTTGATAGAGTTGTCTGGATACACTGTCCTCATGAATGGGTATACTTAGTAGTATTCCATCATGCCGTTGATTGACGGTGATCAGAGAACCCAGGGAACGCCATGAAAACAGTTCGCTAAACCATAAAACCAGTTCCTCCAGCCTGCCGAACTGGACGGTGCATCTGGGTGCCATAACCTCATGTTGCTTTCTCCAGATGCGGATACGACCATCAGCATGATGGAATCGGGAATGAGATTCATCAGACCAGTTGACAGATTTTCATACCTCAGTGGCCCAGTGTTGGTGTAGATATGTCCATTCAAGGCGCAGTTTCTTGTGTGTCGCACTGAGCATGGGCCCGTGATGGCAGTCGACTGCCATAGGTGATACGAGCTAATGTCCTGTGTATGATCCATGTGGCTATTGGTCTTGCTGTTCCTAAGTTGTCTGGGTAGTTAGCTCGGCCACTGTGCTGTTACCTGTTTGAACTATGAGGTGCTGAGTGAATGTTTTGTGATTTGACATAAAAAAAGTGCTTGTGGTGATTGTTATCCTCATTTCGGTTGAACCTGTGCCCTGTCTGAGTGTGTGATAATGGATGAAACAAGGTAAATGAGTGAGTGTGTGTTGTGTACTGTTATTAACCAATCTGCCTAAATAAGTTTATATAAATAAAATTTTAAAAAAAGTGTGTAATTGTGTAACTGTTGGTATGAGAGCTGTATACTTGAGAGGAATAAATGGTTTATGTTTGTTGTTCTAGCAAGTCCCCTCCCAAATCGGACTGAAGTGGGAACTACATACTTGGAAATCCCCTTCCCTTCTGACGTCATATGCTTTTATTATGGTATGCCGTGCTGACACCAGCTGCAGATGGTCTGGTTGGCGAGGGAATACACACAGAGAACCACTGCCCTTAGTGCGATCTCCTCCCACATAGGGTAACCTGGTCCTATGCTAATAATCTTGGTCCCTTGTTTTGGAATCTTGTTCTCAACCAATAGTGGCTAAAGGTTTTCCCAAATTATTCATTACTTGTTCGATCCAGCGCAGTTTCCTCCTAGTACTAGTTAGGGCATGTAGAACCGTCTCTACCTCTGCCCTACAAGTTCTATCTGGTTCACTACCTTTAGACTTATATCTAATTTGCCATGGACTTTCTTATTTCTTTCGTAAGGGCCTCCCTGCAGAATTCAATGGAATACAAATTGACGTGTCCTCCAACCTAACAAGAAAAACAAAGAAGTTTAATATTCTTCATGATCGTTGGCAATTTCGCTGGTCTGAGTCCCAAAAAGTCTTAATTACAAAATTAATCACTTAATTACAAAAAACGGTTTTTCTCCCAGCATGTTTTTCTAGCTTTCTTTTAACAGGACACAGTTCCTTAATATATATATAATGTTTCTTTTTAATTTATTATTTGTTTGGTGTAGAAAACACTTCACAGAGGGTGTCGTGTCAGCATTTGATTTTGGTTTGAGGAAATGCAGCACTTTATTCTCGCAGTTGAATACACCTTTACAGGAAAAAATTTCAATCCATCCTGTGGAAAGTAAGTTAATAGAGTATCTAGAAAATAAAGTATGGTATTTCGTTATTGCTTTTATAGCTTTTATTTAAAAGTAAAATGGATTAAATATTTAGAAGTGTGTGAAGTTAATTAAATAGTTTTAAATAGTTCGATAACTAGCTAATATTTTGAAAAAATAATATGAATTTTCTCAAAATTAAGGAGTAAAAAATTAAAGTCACTCAGATATATGAATTTCTTCTAATATGCGATTAAATTATTGAATAATAAATCACCAAAAATGCTTCTATTTATGGACATATTAAACACGAGCTGATGAGTTGGTTCTGGTGTTTTATTAGTCTTTCATTATTATTGTTTTTATTATTATTATTATGCTTTTTATTATTCTTTTTAAAATCCAAATATGAACATATTTTGATCAGTGTACAAATATTTTCTTATATTTCAGTGACCGAGTTCTTTTTAACATTTGGTGTCGATTTTTGTTTTCTGCACGTGACTATTTTCACCCCGATATGGATGTTTCTGCTGTTATTGAAATTCATTCGCCATTTTCTATTCCTGATCCCTTTAAAAATGGTCATGTAATTTTTCCTGGAAAACACTATTCGTTCACGATAACAACAGTAAGTATAGATTATTTTTAGTGGGATATTTTGGATTTATTTAGAATAGGCAATTATTAACGTGACTTTTGTTTGCAATTGCAGATAAAGGAAGTCCTCCTTCCTCCTCCATATGAAACGAACTGTACTGACTACGTGGCTTTAAGAAAAATAAACGACACTCACCCTCTGACGTTTGAGGTAACTTTAAACATATCCCTTTAGAAATTAAGTTGAATAATTTAGAATTTTCAAATATTTTAAGAAAGTTAATGATTTTTTTGTTTAATTTTATAATTATATACAAATTTTTAAGTATATTGTCAGTTGTATTGGATGTGTCTTTGTTAAACGTGTAATCCATTAATCCTGGTGTGGGATGTCCATCCCACACCAGGTGGAAAAGACCTGAGTTCGATTCCTGCATCATACGAGCAATTTTCATGGGCCTTCTTTACAACGTGGAGGAGTAATAAAACCACGATACCCACCAGGCGAGAGGAGCATGGTTTTTTCTCCCTGAGACTAGTTTTTCGCCCACCAAACAGCAAATCGACCACAGAATACATGCAGTTTCAAGACACCTCTTGTCTTGAAATTGTATTGGATGCGATTTCGCTAAACTTTTAATCCATTAATCCTGGTGTGGATGTCCTTCGCACACCAAGTGGAAAAGACCCGAGTTCGATTCCTGCCAATCACACAAGGAATTTTTATGGGCCTTTTTCATAACGTGGCTGAGTAATAAAAACAAGATACCCCTCAGGCGAGGGGAACATCGTTTTTTTCTCCCTGAGACTAGTTTTTCGTCCATCGACCACAGAATACATGGAGTTTCAAGACATATTATATACGGCACACAGTATGGCCTACTCTGCTGATGTATCAGAAACTCAACAACAAAAACAATACACAGTACTCAAAAACGTTGAAGATCACTATTTTAAGAGACCAGTGTATTTTTACTATTTTTACTATAAATATACCTCAAATACTGAAATACATTTTATATCTATTTTTAATCTTTAGGAATGTATGAATGTTTGCGTTGTGGACATGATTCTCGATAACTGTTCGTGCGTGTCATCACCATCACTTCATCAGTACACAAAGAAGCGATGTCAGGATGGTAACTTCTCAAGCCTAATGATAAATTTGAAGTAGACTATGATTTCTGCTATAAATTGTGAAGTTTTCATAAATAAAGCTGATATGTAATTATTTTTTGAATATCTCGTTAATTTTATTATGAGAAGTACACTGCTCAACAAAATTAACAGAATAAGTAGCAAACGTGGTGTAACTTGTGCAGCTTACGATGAAGCTGGACAAAATTTGGTATGATCGTGTACCATGGAATAACGATGAAATGGGGAGACAGCGAGAAACTTCAGACAGGTATAAGGGACATTTATAGGGCTTGTATAAGAATTACCAAAAAAAGTCACGTTACAGAAGTCGATACAAGATGCTCTCAAATATGGTCTCGTGACATCAGCGGCATATAATCCCTCCAACTGATAAACAGGCCTGACAGTGGTGATCCATTCTAGATATAAGGATGTTTATAAGATTCTGTGGCAACAAATCCAATTCTTCCACCAGTACAGACCTTAGCTCAACAAGTGACCGAAGAGTTGGCATGCAATGTGACGCCTAAGGGCGTTCCACACGTGTTTAATCTGATTTAGGTCTCTGATCGCGCTGGCCATGGAAGTCGTTGGATGTCTTCAGTTTCAAGATATTCTTCAACCACTTGAGCTCTGTGCAGTGGCGGTGTCATGCATGAAAAGGAAATCTGGGGCCAACCGCACCCCAAAAGAGTCGCACATAGGGTTTAAGGATCTGTTCTCGGTACCTTTGCACAGTTATGAAACACCTATCAAAAACATGAAGTGTGGTGTCGCTGTGGATTATTATTTCATCCCACACGAGAACACTCCTCCACCGTAAGTGTCCCTTTCTCTTATGTTTAAGGGATGGTACCACATTCCTCGTTGGTTCTAGATGGAATAACGTCTAGAATCTATTTTTCGGCTAAAACAGGACTTATCAGAGAACAGAACTACACAACGAGTTACATCACGTTTGATATCTGTTCGGTTTTTGTCGAGCAGCGTATTTCAAGCGCTTTTAGACATACTCCACTGTGTCCAGAAAGATTATATGCTGCAAAAATACTAAAAAAAATTCAAGTTTATTCCTAAAGATATAACTTGCTAGCATATAAGTTATATATATGTAATAGGTTGCATAAATCAACGATAATACAATATTATAATGATCTATACGTACCAGTTTTTGACTTATTCGTACGTAAGAGTTTTAACCATTTGCATTTGAATGTGACTTTTAAACCAAACGGCTTTTATATAAATACATTGCCCTACCATTAATATCTGGACGGGGAAACAGGTCCTATGAATGCAACACGTCACAGAACCTGCTATAAATATGCACACTGGGCTTCGAACAGACAATTTCAAAAGTGGGCATGCAAGATGACACGTTCAACAGAATTACCTCAACAGTTCAACAGAATTGATCACCTGAACAAATGCTAGACCCCAATTAACATGGTGTAAGGAGCTCGAATTCTGGACTATAGAGCAGTGGAAAACAGTCCTATGGACAGACGAGTCGAGGTTTGCACTCTACCAGTCTGATGGCCGTTCCTGGATGTGGCTAATGCCACAGAAAAAGTTCCTTCCTGATTGATTCTCCCAATAAGGAAGTTTGCTGGAAGCAGTGTCATGGTATGGGGCTCCTTTCATGGTTTGGCTTGGGCCCATTAATCGTATCGACAAAACCATGAACGCTGTGCAATACCAGGACAGTCTGGACAATTATGCACTTCCAACATTACGGCAACATTTCGGGGAAGGCTCATACCTGTATGAGCAAGACAACGCGGCATGCCATACTGCTCGGGTTGTAACAGAGTGGTTTGAGGACATGGGTGTGGAAAAGTTGGATTGGGCAGCCCAGAGTGCTGATCTGAACCGTATCGAGCATATTTGGGATGTATTGGATCGTCGGGTACGTGCAAGTCGAGGTCGCCCAAAGAACATGAGGCCGAACTGGTGGCTGCCTTAAAGGCCGAGTGGAGGACCATATCACCTGACAAAAGCTGGTTGAGAACATGCCGCGAAGACTGAAGGCCGTCATAAAAGCAAATTGTTTCAGCACAAAATATTAATGAAACAATAAAAGCTCTTTTTTTGTCTAAAGGCAGGTGTCCGATTATTAATGATAGGGCAGTGTATATGCTTAAACACGTTTTTTGACTAATATCTTCGTGTTTCTTTCTGTAGATGATAATTCGTGTTGGCCAAAAGCACACCACTGGAAGGGTTGTTTAAAAAGATGCAGACCATCTTGCGAGTAAGTACAACACACTCAGATCCCACTTCAGTATCCGTTTTTGTTGTGTCCAAAATGAAGTTTGTGATTAGTTTAAGCATTCATGAAGGAAAGGAACTTCGTGAATTATTATCATTAACGGGAATTTATAATTATATCGATTACTTCCATTTGTAACCTTAAAATGTCCTCGTTCTGATTACCAATATAATAATTACAAATCAAATCCTTAAATATATAATTTGTAAATTATGTATAATTGGTTAGAAAATATCTAATTTTTATAATTTTAGAAAGCTCATAAATCGTACTTTCTAGATACCAGTGATGATCCGAATTTTGTCTAGTATCATAATAATATGATGATATCTTTGGATTATAACAAGACATTTGTATAAATATACCACTAATATCAATATTTTATATCGTTTGTGAAAGGAAATATCAATCATAATTGTAATTAAATATTAATCGTAGTTTTTCGTACGATTAAAAGAGTTTTCGATTAAAAGGATTTCGAATTTTTTGACCAGTGAGTGTTGATTTATTTAGAAATGATTAATTGTTCCTAAAGTGTGTTTGTAAATTTTAAATAAATTGAGTAGAATCTCAGAACAATAGGCTTTCAGCTGAATGAATGTAAAAATTAAGAGAAGTACTGAAATTATTTCATAAATAAAATACACTAATTAAAGAAACTTCACAAAACCTCACAGATATGACCATTTTGTTTCCTTTTTTCCAGAAGTTTAAAATACAGATTCAGTATAAAAGAAGAAAATCAGTTTAGAAATGTATGTATTATGCATACTCACACTAAAAAAAATTCTATATTTAAACACTACCAAATATTGTAATAATTATCCTGTAATTTTAGCAAGCAAACTGTATAGTGAGTCATTCTTTGAAGAATATCTATTATTTATTCTATTAATACATTCACATCGCATTTAGAGAGAGAGAGAGAGAGAGAGATAATCTTTAATGCCCTTCACGGCCAAAAAGCCAGGGGTTTACATTTGTACAACTTCCCGAAACTTCCGGGAAAATAGAACAATTAATTTACAAAAACAGGTAATTTTACAAAAGAAAACATATTTTATACAAAGGAGAGAACTCCTTACGAGAGTTAGGTCTGATTGAGCTGACTTAACATCGAGATAAGAGCACCAGCTCAATCAGACAGGAACAGATGCAAGGTACACATGTCAATGCAGATTAGTCCTACTAGACATAATTTTTTTCCTGTAAGTCCCGTCAATAGCGAATTTGTTCAGGTCGGCGTCAAGTGCCTGGGTTTGCTTGAACATCTGCTGAGGAAGGAACCTGTCCGAGAGATGGAGTCGCGCTGAATGCGAGTAGAGCTCGGGATTGGCCCTAAGGGCAGCAGGGGGGATCCTCCAGCCACAGGTATCCCAGAATGAAGGTGTTGCGATTATGCCTGTTATCATCTTGACTGTTGCTAGGAGGCGTTGGTCTTCGACTAAGGTGGGAAGCCGTGGAATCCCGAGAGAGTTGGCAAGCTGCGTGGTGTGAATAAGAGCTGGAAGGTTGTGCTTCCTGTTGGCCCACTTTAGGAGCCAGAATTCTGTGGCAAAGAGTGGTTTCTTTATTGATGGTGCCGCTGATGCCCAAATTTCAGCAGCATAGAGTAAAGGTGGAAAGATGATTGCTCTTATGTACCTCACGGTTGTCTTTTTATCTCTGATATGAAGGAGATGCTGTTTTGCTATCCACCGGAGTCTTGAAGCACGTGTGAGGAGCATGTCTATGTGGGCGTTGAATCGAAGTTTGGAGTCGAATACAACGCCCAGATCACGATGGCTGGATGCAATTGGGATGAGGATGTTGCCGACCGAAGGCTGGAGAGAAGAAGGAGTTTGCTTCAATGAATACACCATGAATTCGGACTTAGCAGGATTGATCTTGAGCCCGAACTGGCAGAGGTAAGATGTGACTGCAGTGAGAGTGTTGTTAATTTCCGTTTTTACCAGATCAAGGTCTTGACCAGGGATGATGGGAGTCAGTATCTTGATATCATCTGCATAGCTCAGTAGACATCGAGAATGTGCAACCAGTGGGAAGATAATAGATGAGAACAGAAGGCCGGAAAGGACCCCTCCTTGTGGGACTCCTGCGGTGACGGATCTAGTAAGGGTGCGATCTCCTGTATGAAGCTTTATAACTCTGTTATTCAGAAGAGAGGAGAGAAAGCATAATATGTTCCCTGTGATCTGGAAGTGGCATTCCAGGAGAGTGAGTAGTTGGTTTACTTGGACGGCATCAAATGCAGCCTCAATGTCTAAGTAAGTCACAGCTAGTTCGTGCCTTTTCTCGAATGCTGACAAGATAGTATTCGTTGTGGCTAGCAGATTTGTGATCGTTGATCTGTTTGGAAGGGAGTAGTGAATTTGGGCTGGATTACTGGGCATGATCTGCTTGGTGAGGATCGGGAGTAAGGTCTTCTCCAGGAGCTTCAGCAGGCTGGAGGAGTTGGAGATGGGTCGGAAATGTTTAGGTTTCGATGGCGACTGAACTTTGGCTAAAGGTTTGATAAGATAGTTTTCCCATTGCTGTGGGAAAATCTGGTTCGAGAGTAACTGGTTGAAAATAATTAAAAGTGGCTGAATAATGTACGGACTTAGGCATTTGAGCATGAATTGGGGAACTCCATCATCACCAGCGGTTGACGAGGCAGGTAGAGAATTGATGGCGACGATCAGCTGTTGTTTTGTGATCTGAATGGTGCTCAACACTTCTTGCTGGGTGGGCTCTGTTAGTAGAGCCAGATCTGAGTTTGGCATAGGATTACGATTAAATCTTGTGACGAAATCGAGCCACAATTCAGGATCAAATTGCAGAGGAAAATGAAGGTTCACTTTCTTGTATGGAATTTTTCCTTTAGCCAGATCTCGGTTAACATATAATTTGATTGCCTCAGATTTCATGCGATTAAATTGAGCCCGTGCCCTAGAATAAACGATGCGATCATTGACATTTTGCGACTGTTTCCATGTGCGATGGAGCTGTTGCTTCAGCTGGAAACTCATTTTGAGTTCTGAATTCCACCAAAGTCTTGTATATGGACTGATTGTGATTTTTTTAGAGGCGGCATATTTGGCAACCGTGTTGATCCAGTTTGTGAGAATGTTCACAGCTATTTCTGGGTCACAAGTCTCTAAGGCCACCCAGGGAATGAGAGAGGCGGCTCTGATGCACTTATCTACGTCAAGTAAGTTGGGGCTAGTGATGTCAACCTTTTTTGTTGTCCTTCTGGTTTCTAATTTGGGGGCTGGCAGATATGCAGTCACATGTATTGGGACATGATCAGAGTCGAATGACGTTTCTGCAATGTAATCAAGGGTGCAAGGGATAGAGGCTAGAACTAGATCTAAGAGGTTATTCCCCCTGGTTGGAGCTTCATTAATAAGTTGTAGATCAGCACATCTCAAGTGTGCCAGAAGATCCTTTTTCATATTAGATAGCTGAGGAGGTAAATTGAAATCACCACAAACTACGTGAGAGGCTGTGGGATGCAGCTGATTGATTATCCAGTTGGAAACTTCAAGGATGATTTGCGGGGAAGGCGTTGGAGGTATGTACACCACACAGAGGTCAAACGTCACGAAGTTGTATCTTAACGTAACGAGGATTGCTTCATAGTTAGGGGAGTTACTGGATTTATTATCCAATAGCTTGAAAGTGGATTTCTTGTAAAATATTGCGACGCCTCCACCCTTGCGTGCAATCCGAGATGTGAATACGACCCCATAATCAGCTGGGGCAGCTGCTGCTAGGAATTCTTCATCGTCATTGAGCCAGGTTTCGGTGATGGCGAGCAGGTCAAAATATCCGGGGAGCAGAATTTGCTCCATAGTGTCAAGCTTGTTCCTAAGACTACGCACATTCTGATAAAATATGGTGCAGGCAGGTACTGTAGGTACTTTGATACGGACAGGTGGTCTCTGACATCGCACGACTCGATTCAGCGGGGTGTGTCTAGGACTGATGAGCACAGGGATCGGCATATTGGTGTTCCGTGTCTGTGGTTCTAGTTGCGGTAACGAGATCTGGGATTTCTATGAATCAGGGTACCATTGGTGGGAGTCCTTTCCATTACTTCTATATCGCTGCCCTTTATGCCCGAGATATGGCATAACAAGAGCTCCAGCAGGCCAGATTTCAGGATTGAAGAGTGCTTCAAAATCTGCATCAGCCACATCGATCTTAAAGGAGGCGTAGGTGGGATATTTTGTGGATAGCTTGGTGACTCTACCATTCATTTTGAAAGCAGCAAGAAGGTGTTCCACATCATCAGCTGTGGTAGCAGGGGAGAGCCTACTAATGAAGACATTACGGATCCGCTTGCTCATCATTCCAGTGTTCGCAATTTGCATCTTGCTGAAGTGCAAATTGGTTCCAATAACTTTAAGATTGGGGCTCAGTTCCTTAACAGTTGGATTACGGGTCAGTGTTTGTTCTTTTGTTCGTTGGCTTGCAATCATTGCATACGTTGTAGTGTCTCTATGGGTCTTTACATTAGATGCAATCGTAGTCCCTGCATAATGGTTACCTCTCACGTTGTTTGAAGCGGAACTACAATTGCGATGTACTTCAGCAGCCAAAGCATTATCCGGTTTTGAGCGCGAGGACCCCATATGTGAGTTTTGTGATCGCGAATAGGTGCGATTTGGCAGATTCTGCTCCTGATGAATTCTTTGGGTATTCTGTGAGGCAGTATTTCCTGAGTATCCGTTGGCATCTGCTGTGATTTCAATATATACTGGTCTAGTGCTACGTTCAGGGCACACAACTTCAGACTCACATGTTGTAAGAATGGGGGCTGGAGAGGGGTCAAGTGGTAATAAAGATGGGGTGGTTTGGGTAGGAGCTCTCGGTTTCGCGTGAAAGTGTTCGTCCGGAGGCTGCTGCTCATGATGGTTAGTTTGAACAGCAAGATCACAAACCGATTGCTTCAGGTCCTCAAAATTTTTCCGCAACACCTCCAATGTTTTGTGTATGCATTCATTGTGTTCTCGTAGTCGCTTGTTTTCTAGCAGTAGGTCTGCGAGGATATTATGAATTGGCGACAGCTTTATACATAGAGTTGTCTCAATATTTGTGAGGAGCGAGACCAGGAGTGGACTGTGTTCGAGTGATGTTTGATTAATTATTGCGGAGATCTCTGTTGATAGGGTGTTATCCTGTTGGGAGCTACTAGATTTTTGCATGATGAGATCTGAATGGTCATTTTGTTCTTCCTGTAATGAGTCGGGTGTCAATTCCACATGTGCATCTGGCGATGTCAATTTTTCCGTGTCTACCTCAGGTTCGGGTTGGGTCCTGTGCTCAGGTGAATCCGAAATTTGGTTAACGTCGTTAAAAGTTTCACCAGTTGTTCCGAGTGAATGCATATAATTTTCTCCCTTACAGGGGGGACACTGCCAAACTTTCCGTCGCTGCTTTCCGAGCCTCTTTAGGTCCAACGCGAGATTTGTCGTCTTAAGCGCATTTGCTGTAGAAATATTCAACCATTATGCACTTAAATAATGAGTTTTCATTTGCAATATATTTAATTCCAAATTCGCGTTATTCTTTCTCTAGAGACACGTTTTCAGAACTGAAGATAGAGAGAAATTGTAAGTACCGTATCTTTTTCATTCACTTTCCTTCGTATTCATTTCCATATACCGTAAATTACTTTCAAAATAGTATTAGTATTTGCATGACAAACTTATAAAAGTTGTAATTAAAGCTGAAATTTCTGTTTCTAGACCAGATTACGCCCACTTGAAATTTTATCTGGATAGAGAATCGGTAATAGACTCTCACAAACCGAAGTATGAGGTAAGATGTTTATTATTTATTTTATTATTCGATGTATTCAAATTTCTTATAGTTCTTAGAGAGCTATTTCCGCTAGACGGATTAATAACTGTCTTATGCGTATTGATAATTCAATTGCAAAGTACGAGTTGGGAATCTTCGTTGATTTTGAGGAGCTTTTCGACTCCATGGTGGGAGAGCGGTCACATAATTTGTTCGAAAGTACTTGAGAAATAGGTCTGTATAGATTTTAACAGATCATCAAACAACGATCAGGAGAATATATCCCTTAGCTGGAACCTTGTATTGGACAATTGGATTATAGGTGACTGAGATGAAGACCTGGCAATTAGTATATCTGAAAAGATTTCTGATCTTTCTTTCTTGGACTGTCTCTAAAATGATTTCAAATGTAAACTCAAGTACAGCGTAACTCTTATTATAATTTTAGGTACCACGATTGAAGAACGTCTTAATTTTAAGTCCCATGTTAAAAACATAGTTAACAAGATTAAGGTTACCAATTCAGAGGCAAGGATCTCCAAGGGTGAATGGTGATCTCAAACAACGAGTTCTACTAATATGTCATAATGTGGTATTTATCCCTATTGCCACTTACTGTGCTGATGAGAGGATTCATAAGGTGATCAAAGCCAAACTTATAACTCTCCAATGTGCCGTGATAACTTGTTGATTACAAGGTATTGCAAATTAATTATAAACTTGTAATTACAGGTTTTCTCCCATTTGACCAGCATCTCGTTTTCAAGAGCTTAACTTATAAAATTCGAAAAGGAATCCTTACTGAATTTGCAGGAATTACTTTTAATTTGAATGAAGTTGTAAGGAAAGAGAAAATTATTTACTATTATTATTTTTTCAGTTGTCATAGTGTTAAATGAGAATATTTTCTTTAAGTATGTCGTACAGATTGGTGATAAGTAATTCAATGTACATGCTCAAGTTCAGTTTGATGAACAGCACTCTATTATCAGAATCTTGACTGACATGATGTATAGATTCATTTTACTTTCTTTGTTCTAAAAATTTTGCATTTGTTTTTTCAGAGTGTCGAGCTGTTTAGCTACATTGGAGGGTACATTGGGGTATGGCTTGGAGTGTCGCTGGTTGCCATCTGTGACTTTTTAGAGAGTCTTCTGTTGGTAATAAACTTTGGGTGCCGTCGATCCAAGATTTTAAGCATCTCTGATGAGAAGTATACTGCTCGGAAAACGAATACTGAAAATAATTGCTTTGTTTAGTGAAAAAATAAACGGTTTTTGAATTTTTAAGAATTATAATACCATACAAGTTTCTCTTGAATTGTTAAAAGTGTTTGAAGTTCTATCTTCTAATAACGCTTCAGTGTCTCTGAATTATAGCAGCAACAATTAAGGAAAGCAGGCACACGTGCTCTATCCTCTCTGCCACATATTTTGTAAATGTACGAAGTTGTGATACAAAATCAGTGCGTTTTAGTTTCGATGCATTTTAGTTTGATTATAACCATTCTTCCAGAAATATATCGCGTAGCTGAGAGCGTTGAAGGAAGAGGACTTTGTTGACGAAAAGCTCTCTCCAGCATATCCCACACATTCTCAATAGGACTGAGATCAGGTGAATGTGGAGGGGATCAGGGAAGATGGTGGAAATCCCTGTCATGTTCACCAATCCATTTTTGCACAGGACGTAGGATTCTGTTGCGATGTACTGTTGCATTGTCCTTCACAAAGTGACCATCACCTTCCGGATAAAAGTGTAACGTTGCACGGTGCAGTAAATCTGATACAAAACTCAGTGCCAACAAAACATTTCTCATGCCATGATGCTACTCCCAGATGCACACACGCCATTGAGAATTACAAACGTTTCTTTTTGTATTATATGTATTGATATATTTGTATTGGTATTATGCATTGATATTATTTATAGTTTTATATAAAAATATCTTTAAAAACATGTCACAATCTGTTTTAAAAATTAATGACGTGGCTACACTTTTCTGATATATTTATTTCTTGAAATTAAGGGGAAAATATGGATTAACTCGCAAAGAAGTAGTTCGAAGTACAACACAAGAATAAATATACAATGAATTTAAAAAAAACATCCACAATTCGCTCATTGGCTGATGTGATGTCGATGGTTTGATGACAGCTATGAATGTGGAGCACAACCCACAGGACTGGAGGCTATCCATAGACTCATCAAAGTTAAGTTTAAAAGCTGTTTTGCTCCACAATGGCAATGCTCTTCCTTCAATTCCTCTAGGCCATGCTGGCCTTTTGGCTAAGATCAAAGTGTAGCGTCCACATGAAGGGTTCGACAACGGCGGTTAGCTGTGATAGTTGCTATTATATATGCTCTTGTTAAAAGTGTGAATTGAAAGCCAAGATCAATGAGCCTAAAAATGATTGGGATAAGGAATTACGTAAAGTTAAGAAAACTTTTCAGAGTGATATGGATTTGGCTGAGAAAAATGACAATTTTTCAGCTAAAATTGAGAAAGGGAACGACACTTAAGTGTGACGACTCTGTACTTAAAAGTAGTGAAGATGTCCGAATTGCTGTGGACAAAGAAATGAGAAACTCGTTGAGAGGGGTCAGGATACGGAAGGTAAGAAAAGTATTTGATCGTGGCATTGTTTTAGAGATGCAAACTTAAATAGAAGAAATAAAAAAGTGCGAACAATTAACACGTCTTGGATTAGCTTTTGAATTTCCCAAAAGACCTGGAATAAATAAATAAATAACTAAATAATAATAATTAATAAATAAAAAATAATAATAAATAAATAAAATAAAAAATAAATAAAAAGGAAATTAAACCTATCATCCTATGTGCTTCCCTTACCCGAAGGTACTATCCAGATGACCTTTGAATTTCCCCAAACTGTCGGCCTCTACCACCCATGAAGACAACTTATTCCAGTAATTTATAACTCGCTGGCTAAAATAAAACTTCCTGCAGTCCAATCTAAACATTTCCCCCGTAACTTGAATTTATGTCCCCTAGTTCTAGCATCATTTATAATCTTGAAAATTTTGCCCTCATTCATTTTACTGATGCCTCTCAGAGCCTTAAACACCTCAATCAAATCTCCTCTAAGGTGTCTAGTTTCCAAACTCTGCAACCCACATATTCGAAGTCTTTCTTCATAAGGACGCCCTTTTGCCGATCTCACCAGGCGAGTTACCCTTCTTTGCACCCTTTCAAGAAGCTCGATGTCTTTCTTTAGGTGCGGTCTCCATACTTGAACACAGTATTCCAAGTGTGGTCTAACATAAGCCTTATATAATGGGATTATCACGTCCCTATCTCTACTTGCAAAAGTTCGATAGATCATCGATAGGACACCATGGGCCTTCCTTGCAACCTGTTTACAATGCTCAGAGAATTTCATGTCTGACCGTATCGTAACACCCAAGTCCCTTTCCTCCAGTACTGGGTTTAGTTGAACTCCACCAAGTGAATAAGTTTTTTTGGGATTACTGTTTCCCAGGTGTAATACCTTACACTTTGTCGGATTAAAGCACAGCTGCCATTTTTCTGACCATTCCTGAAGTCTGTCTAGGTCTCTCTGAAGAAGCTCAGCTTGACAGTGATCATTAACTACTCTACCAATTTTAACATCATCTGCAAATTTAGACATCACGCCCTCTATCCCTTCATCAATGTCGTTTATGAAAATTAAAAACAACAGTGGTCCTAATACTGATCCTTGGGGAACCCCACTTCTTACATCAACCCAATCTGAGGAATAGCCATTTATCACAACCCTCTGCCTCCTGCCCTGAAGCCATCCTTCTATCCATCTAAGGATTTTCCCAGTGATTCCAACCTGTTCCAGCTTATAAAGCAACCGTTCATGTGGGACTGAGTCAAAAGCTTTGCTGAAATCTAAATAAACAATGTCGAAATTATTTCCTAAATCCAGCTAGTGAGTGACCCTTTCGAAATAGCGAACAAGATTTGTTAAACATGATTTTCCCTTTACAAAACCATGCTGAGTATCCTTGAGAATTTCAATTCGATCCAAATGGTCCTTAATGAGAAAAATCTTTTGCATTTGGGATTGACAAAAGAGGAGATGGTTTCTCAGGTCACCCTTCGCTTCATAAGCAGAAACAGGAGTGATTCCGGGAATAACTGGATTTTGGAGATTTTCCAAAGAATTAGAATGTTTCTAATACAACAGCAGGGCTTGTTTGTTGGACTGATGTCATATAGGTTAAACGACTTCTATCTTGTAACTGTATGTTACAATTGTCAGGGTTAAAAATTTTCTTCAGTATTAAGGATTGTATTCAGTCACTCAGTTCCAACCGTTCTAAACCATAAAGTTTTATCGACATCTGGCTCACTTCTTATTCTGATTCTGTTAAAAATGTCACCATATTTCCTTAACCTTTAGATTATCGCTGACTCAGTGGGAACGTCAATCAGATTGTATTACAAGATGAGTCTCCGAACAATCTTCGCAGACCGAAAAGGAAAGGGATGAATCAAATTAATCCATTCGATATCGATGGTTCGACTGATGATGATCCTGCTCAGACAGCTGATAATCTGAATGAGTATTTTCATCTACATTCACACATGAGGAGTTATTCAATGCGGGGAATGCCAGAAGTTTTTTCAAACTCTGTCAGGGAGCTACATGATTTTATAATAACCGCAAAGTGGAATTGAAATTGTTGAAGTTAAACATAAGGAAGGCACCTGAGCTGGATGGGATCTATCCAGTTATATTAAGGGAGGCAGCAAAGAAAATAAGCAAACCCTTAGCCATAATTATGAGAGCTTCTTTGGACTCAGGAGAGGTACCCATGGACTGGAGATGTGCAAATGTGATCCCGATTCATAAAGCGGGATCAAAGGGGACACGAGTAATTACAGACCTGTTAGTTTAACGTCTATTCCGGGAAACAATGAAGGATCATCTAGACAAGGCCAAAATTATACTTCAGACAGAGCTTGGGTTTGTTGAGCGAAAATCTTGTTTGACCAATTTGATTGGTTACTATGATGTGGTCACAAAGGGACTGGATAAAAAAAATAAATTCGATTTCGGGAAAACTTTTGATACTGTTGCGCATAAAAGTCTGTTGCAATTACTTTGCATGAAGCATGGGACTAAGCTTAAGTTTTACTGTTGAACAGATCAGTGACTTTGCACTAGGTTTTGTTCGTAGTGAACTGTTCTAGATGATAATTGGCATCGTTTAAATTGTATCTCATAATGTAGATAAATTCACATCGAGTGGCCGAGGTATTGCACTGTTTTGAATGATTAACGCTTCATCATGGGATAAGACTAATGTTACTTATTCTCGTCGGATACCACCATCCAGGCAGCGCCGTTTCGAAGCCTATTGGCTTACTGATCTGTGGGTGGGGAGCCGACGAGTAACTCAACAAGTCAATAGAAGGCAATGGTCAGGCCACGCCTTGAGTACTGCTTAAAGGTCTGAAGACTTCATTTTAGGAAGGATGTAGAGTAGCTTGATCGAGTACAGGAAAAGGAAAACAAGAGTGGTGATATTATTCCACACTGTGTGATATTATAACGTACCACACTGTGGGATACTACAAGCAGGGTAGTCGAAAATGATAAAGACGTGGGAGTAATTGTGCAATCGGGTAATTTTGCAATCCTGACAATGCACACAGTCTTTCTTCTTGGACAGTTCATGGGATTTTGTCAATGATATACAGGAATTTTGATTTATCTCGTTGTATAATGCAATGGTGAAGTCACATCTTGAGTACTGCTTTCTGGTCTGGAGGCCTCATTTTAGAATATGTAGAGCTGCTGAACAAGTACAGAGAAGGGCAACGAGATTGGTGAAGGTATAAAGGGTTGCTCTTACCCAGAACAGCTTCAGTGCTGCAAATTGCAGCATCTGGAAACTAAGCACTTGCAAGATTATCTGATTAAGGTGCTTAAGGCTTTGAATGGATTGAGCAAACTCAATGCTAATGGGATTGTTTCTCTTGCTCAGAGTACACACATGAGGCGGCATAAATATATATATATATATATATATATAATAGATAGCCTTTAACCAGCGGGTGGTTGCTGGAACAAGCTTCTTTGTATTGTCGAAGTCGATAGTTTAAGGAGGCACAGCTAGACAAAGAATGAATAGGTGAATTGGAAGCTGGGTTTTTTTTTTTGGCTTAGCAATTTCAGTTCGTAGTTAGAAATTTTTGTTTCATACCAGTTGGAATCAACAAAGGAGTTAAATAGCTATCTGTCAGGCCCTAGTACTTGTCCTAGATATGTGATAGAGATATAATTTTCTTAATTCTCTGTCCAGTTCGTTCCAAACATGCTGTTAGGTTGAGATCACTTCACATATGATGGCATCTGTAATGTTTTGTCTTTTTCAAAGTTTTTTCAGAAGTTTTTGTGTTTGGAATAAAGTCGTTGACGTGCAAGTTTGGAACGTGCAAGTTACTTTTATAAGCCAAAACATTTGGCAATTTTGCAATTCCAATTTTCCACAATCACAGGTGTATTCTGGATAGTGACGTTGTAGCTGTTTTGTGGTGGCATAAAATTTGAGAATTATTTGAAATTGTTATGAACATATAAACATAATTTAATATTTATGAATTAATATATCTTTTTCTCTTTTTCTTTCAATTATCAGAACACTTTCAAAAGATGTAGAAATTTAAGAGTTGCTTTCCAAAAGGTGTATTGTACAATGATAACGTTTTATTGAAAAGCCAACTCTTCAGACATGATTTTTTGTTATTAATTCAATTGTAGTTCAATTCTCCTTATTGATAAAACAATTCAGACCACGGAAATGTTTTCTTATAACTTTATTTCTTTTTATTAATTTTAAATCTCAGAGATTATAATTTACATTAGAACAGCTGCAGAAATTTATCATCTAGTTCAATTACCCGCGTAGCGTACCTCAGTGAATTTTAAACATATTTTATCCTTACATCACAGAGACTGGTTCGATGTTTGTTGTGAGGGGAAAACCGGAGAAATCCCGGAGAAAAACCTCACGACCACGGTCTGAGACCAGCTAACTCAGAACCTACAGAAAATTTTCAAAAAATCCGTGGCCCCATAAAAAAAAAAAACAACTATTAACGCATAACAGTTGTATGTCAGTGTTGTGCTCTTCTATATCCTCATTAAATTTCTTTATTACAAACAAAATAATAAACGTAATGTGAAGATTTCTATCAGTTAAGTATGGTATTGCACTGAGATACTTTAAAAAACAGTTTAGAATTCCTAGTCTAACCGGATTTTGCTATTTCTATTATTGAAGCATAGAAGAGCACACACACAGAAAGAGAATTTATCAATTCGCTCCCTCGTGACATATACGATCCTCTCTACCCACGGGTCCCCTCAACTTGTCAAGCTGAGGTTCCTCATGGTGAACTCTTCGGGATCGACTACACGGATATCTCTGCCCTTCCACTAACTACATTGATTCCCAACTTAGTTAATTGGCACAGAAATCCACGCGGGCCTGTTTAAGGGGTTACCCAAGGCACCAGCACAAACAGATAGTGCACTGTTTCCTCCCCCGCCTCACAGCCAAATACCTGTCGCACTGGTGCCCTCACCCCACAGGCCCTAACTCCAAAGAGTTTCAGTTCACTGAAAATTAAAAAAAAACTCACTGATCATCAAAGCTCACCCCAAACACTATCACCCGCCTATACAATGACACCCTCCACACAGCGTGCTAAAAAATAGAAATGACGCACCGTCCCTCCAGCCTACCATACGGCCATCATTCACTATCGTAATACCATGCGGTTGAATGCCATTACCTTGACCTTTCGACGAAATTGCCTTCATCTGTGAACCCAGTAAACCATTGAATGATTATCAGTTTAAGAAATAATCAGTAATCCATGATGTTTAAGGCACCAGCCCATACAGATAGTGCACTGTTTCCTCCCCCTCCTCACAGCCAAATACCTGTAGCACTTGTGCCTCACCTCACAGCTAAAAAGTGTAAAAAAAAATATATATAAAATAACAGTTCACTAAAATAATAAAAAACTCACTGACCCACCAAAGCCCACCCCAAACACTATCACCCGCCTATACAATGACACCCTCCACACAGCGTGCTAAAAATAGAAATGACGCACCGTCCCTCCAGCCTACCATACGGCCATCATTCACTATCGTAATACCATGCGGTTGAATGCCATTACCTTGACCTTTCGACGAAATTGCCTTCATCTGTGAACCCTGTAAACTATCGAATGATTATCTGTTTAAGAAATTATCAGTAATCCACGATGTTTAAGGCACCAGCCCATACAGATAGTGCACTGTTTCCTCCCCCTTCCTCACAGCCAAATACCTGTAGTACTTGTGCCTCACACCTCACAGCTAAAAAGTCTAAAAAAAATAAAATAACTCCATCTGACCCACCAAAGCCCACCCCATACACGGTCACCCGCCACTTTACAATACACAATGACTCCATCCCACACAGAGTGCTAAAAATAGAAATGATGTACCATCCCTCCAGCCTGCCATACGGCCATCATTCACTACCATAACACTATGCGGTTGAATGCCAATATATCCATCTGGGTATCCTTGACTTGAGCACAAATTGCCTTCATCTGTGAAACCCGTAAGATATCGAATGATTATCAGTTTAAGAAATAATCAAACAGTCTCAGCAATGGAAACATTCTGAGACATTTTCATGATGTTGGATTCAGGTATATATAGGGCAAACTCGCATTGTTACAACGTCAAAATGGCCAACTAAATACAAGATCCGCTTCCAATTCACAACAATCAGGATGATTCTTGAATTTGTGTCAACAATCGTTGTCATTGTTAGTGGTGTTTGTATGTGTTAATCAAAGCAACTGAGGCTGTGAGGTGTTAGCATATTGTGTCTTAAATTGCGTGTATGTTTTTTCTTAACTAAAACCTTGAGAATCTCTGAAGATCGAAACTTTCAATATCTGCTGATGATGGTGGGAAAGGTGGTTAACAATCCCAGTCAGGCCATGTTGCTTCAAGAAATCTTAACTGGTTATTATAAGCTTATAACCACAATTTTCACGTGGAATAACAGTGGTTTTAATATAATACCAATATCCTTTAACAAAAAAATGTGTGAGTCCCATTATTGACATTTTTTACCTTTCGTTCCAAGTTTTTACCTTTTATAATATTAATAAAATTCCTCTTTGTAATAATACATGGGTTAAAAGGGGTTATGTTTTACGGAGGATGTGCACCACGAAACAGATGAGTACACATACTGGAGTATCTCTATGATTTGTTGCATAAACACAAAGTGTCAGTTTTCTTAATGAATGTTATCCTGGGAGTTCACGGGATTGTGCT